>NC_081314.1:29622938-29930438 GCF_026419965.1 Kogia breviceps | reverse complement strand
CTGAGATAGGATATGATTAGATGTCTAAAATCCCATTGTGCTGATCTTCCTGCAGTTAAGTATCTTTAGAATCTTTAAAAAGAGCAAGCCAAATTTTTTATCAAGACTTTTATCAAGTCTACTAGTTGCAAGTGGCAACATGATGTGTCCTCGTTAAGCCACTACTGGATTATTTGTTATAGTCACTCATGTTTTTGATAAAATTAACTTTGATTTTGTTATTAAAAGTAAAGAGAAAGAAAGACGATTTAATTAATTAGTTAATTATTGTAACTTAAAATGGAAGAATGAAGCAAGCAGGGTTTTTTACTTTGGGCTGCCAAATGCACCATAAATGTTAGATTTTCTTCCTTCAGCTGTGTATCTGATAACCCATTTCCAAAAGAAAGACAGACTATATTCACCCTCTTCCTGCTTTCCAATTTTTTCTTTGCACTTGAAGCCAAATTCTTGGAGTGTTTTCTCATGACCACTCCTTTCATTTCCTCTTTGGTACATTTCACTTTTTGAATAGTAGTATTTCAGTTTCATTTCTGAATTAAAATATACACACCTTTAAAGGTATACAGCTTACAGCGCAGTTGCCTTTTTACCCTAGCTCCCCATCACATCATCCAATTCTTATTGCTCCCCACCACCAATGCAAACACATAGGCAACCGCTGTTAATGGCTTAGCTTTCCTCCCGGGTTTCCTTTTGCAAATGTAAATATAGATACTTAACTCTTCCTTTTTCTATGTAAAAGTAAAGAATATTATTCATACAGCTCTTACTTATTGCTGTTTTTACTTTTTGTTTCTCAGATCTTTATCAGCACGTAGAGATCATCCTCATTTTTTGTGACAGCCACATTCTATTTCCTTGTCCGTTAATGCCTTGAATCAGACTTCTGACCTTTCCCATTTGTTGGAGGCCCATTTTCAGGCCTCATTCTTCTCTACTTCTGTCTTTCCAGGATACTTGTGTCTTTTGAGTGTCTGTGTCACTACCCTTCAGGCCTTAATGCCAGGACCTGCCCTCCTACTGTGCACATAAATACAGAATCATAGAAAGAGGTACAGGGATTATAGAGAACCATTGAAATTCTCTATATGGGAGAGGGAAGGAGCCTCTTCACTGTCTCTAGGGCTCCAACTTTCTGACCCATGAACATTTCAAGTGTCTGTGCTCTTCTTACCCAAAACAAATGCTGACTTTATTGTGGTCAGAAAAGCCTCTTTTCACCATTTTGGTCTCCACAGAACCTGGCCGGTAGTTGTTCAGATGTTTATTACATGAATATACCACTGTCTCTGGCTGGGTTGGTTTTTGTTTTTTTTTTTTTTTTTTTTTTTTTTTATTTATTGGCTGTGTTGGGTCTTCATTGCTGCACGTGGGCTTTCACTGGTTATGGCGAGCGGGGGCTACTCTTTGTTGCGGTGTGCAGGCTTCCCATTGCAGTGGCTTCTCTTGTTGCGGAGCATGGGCTCTAGGCACCCGGGCTGCAGTAGTTTTGGCACGCGGGCTCAGTAGTTGTAGCTTGTGGGCTCCAGAGCGCAGGCTCAGTAGCTGTAGTGCACGGGCTTAGTTGCTCCGCAGCATGTGGCATCTTCCCAGACCAGGGCTTGAACCCGTGTCCCCTGCATTGGCAGGCGGATTCTTAACCATTGTACCACCAGGGAAGTCCCTCTGGCTGGTTCTTTAGTTTGCTGACTCCCTTTCTTTCTCCCACAGCTTTAAGCAATCTTGAAAGCTCTCCTGCTGGTTCATGATTCACTGTCTCTCCCCACACAGAGTTCAGCTTCAACTGCTGCACTTGTGGATGATTTCCTACACCTGCCTTTCATTCATTTTCTCTCACATTCAGACTTATAAAATCTACCTCTAATGTATCTGTGCTACATGTACTAGGTACATTGGTTTGTATGTTAATCTTTTTTGTTGGTTTTTTTGTTTGTTTGTTTGTTTTTTGACCGCGCCGTGCTGCATGTGAGATCTCAGTTCCCTGACTAGGGATTGAACCCATGCCCCCTGCGTTGGAAGCTCGGAGTGCTAACCACTGGACCACCAGGGAACTCCCCTGTTAATTTTTGTAACAAGATATTAGGGGATCTGGTTTATAGATGAAGAAATGTAGGTTCAGAGGGATCATACAGCTAGAGGTTATTCGGGCTGTAACTTGGAGTCACTGCACTTGATTATTACTTAGAACCTCACACTCAAAACACAATGTAAACATTATGATGTCTGAGTTCTATCCTTGGTTCTGCTGTACTTGACTCTGGTGGTGAGCTGCTTGCTTGTACCAGCATTTCATCATCTGGAAAGTATGGAGGTTGGACTAGGTTCCTAAAGCCTTTTCTCACTTAGCTAGTTATTATTATTCTAGATGTAAATCTAGGATTGCTGTTAGTGCAGGACCTGTTGCAAGTTCCTCTAGTCCTGAGAGTCAAGGTTGTTTCTCTCTATGTAGAGTGATCCCACAGTGTGCTGCTTCTGTTTGGTGGGGATTTAAGCACCAAATCAGTGGATTTTTACATAGGTGATAGATTTTTTTTCCTCCTCAAATTACATAATACACTTATTGTCTTACTAAATGGTATTTCCATTCTGTTAAGGAAAATTTGTGTCCATTGACTTAATGATTTTTAAACAAAAAATACATAGTTGATTTGTTTTAATTATTACTACTTTAGAACTTTAGGTATAACATGGAAAGACATGTGGGTTGGTTCATTTCCTTTCTGAATATTTTCCCCTAAGTTTATAGCCGTTGTATCCATTTATAAAATAACTTTATAGTACTAAAGTATTTTTACTCATTACTGGAGAACTATTTTGATATTACTATATTGCATTATAACATACATTCATTAGTAAAGAATTATAATGAAGACTTTGTAATGGTCTGCGTTTTATGTCTTAGTATTCTTATTCATGTATTTAAGTATTTGAGGTTTTTAACACACATTCTACATTGGGGTCTGATTTTCATTTTGGATATGCTCTGTATAAAGGTGGCTTTTCTAGACTATATATAAAATGATGTTTCTTTGATTTTTAATAAAAAAAGCTAATACCTTACTGGATAATTTTATCAATTAAAAAGAATAGTTTTGTTTGTAATTTAAGGGTGATTTATTAGCAGAAAGTATAAAAATGAAGTACTACATTTTTAATTGTTATTTATCCAATTTGGACTATATGTAACTAGTATTTCAGGACATTTATTTAAAATATTTTATGCAAAATATTTCAATCTATTTTTTTCTTCTTGTTGCAGGAGCTAGAGTTAATGCCAAAGACAACAAATGGTTGACACCTTTACACAGAGCAGTTGCATCTTGTAGTGAGGTATGAAATTTCTCTTAGTAAATATTTTGTATATAAAATCATTAAGTAGGCCTGCCTATGAGTTCGTATTCAAATTCTGTATTTTCAAAAAAGGAAAAAGCAACTGAAAATACCTAGACTGGTCACTTTACTTTGGAATTGGTTCAAACCAAGCTAATTGTTCCATTTTCCTTTTGTGACTAAGGCCTCTTGGAGAGTCTGAAGTGGCAGAGAATAGAAAACCCTCCTTCTGTACTTCTTACAGGAGAGCAGTTGTTTTTCTATCTTACAAGTTCCTCCTCAAGGCTTTTCTCTGCTGACTGGCTCACAACAGCCTAATAGACGTGTTGCAGGGGTTCTGCTGGCTGTCCTCAAGAAATGCTCTCAGCAGTGTGTAATGACTAAATGAAATATTGTTTAGGTAAACACTGAAAATCACTTTCAGGAACATCACTTGATCTCACATGTTGCCAGTTCTAAATACAGTCTTAAAATATGTTAGGTGTCTTATGAGGAAGAACAATTCCTTTTTATTTATAATCCTGTGTATCGTTTGACCTTCAAGATAACTGACATTTTGGGAGAAAGTTCATTTTTATATTTGTCATATCTTCTATTCCTCATAACATCCTTGTAGGATAGATATTTTAAGGAACTGTGTAGTTAATAATTTGCCAGAAACCACTCAGCTGTTGAGTAGCAGAGATGACACAAATACCTGGACCATCTTTTTTTCTGTCATTTTACTGCCTTTCTAAAATGGATTGGGTACTTTTTACAAAAGCATTGTGCCCAAAGCACCCCTTTTACCTATCTTACGATAGTTGAAAACATTTTTTAAATAATTTAAATATAAAAGGGTGGGACTGTATAAATTAATATTTTCTTCAGTTATTCAGATTGTGAGAGAGAGGGGGTAGCTCCTGCTTCTCCCCGTCTTGGGGCCAGATAGTTCTGGAGAGAGAAGGGGAACACGTGCCTTGGGGGGGTGTTTCCCCAAGAGAAACTGGGGGCACTCCTGTCTGTTCATTCTTCTTTGCATTCCTCATTGCGAAGTACACCTTGAACCCAAAACGAGAGTTGGGTGAGTGAAGAGGAGTGTAGGAGAAGGTGGCTGGAAGGGACTGAAATGCTGCGGTGTGACAGAAGAGGTCTGTTGACCATAAGCCTCTGGATTGGAGGGAGTGGGGGACGGTGGTCCTTGGTGGCTATAGCTGGTGATCTTTGGGACTTGGATCGGGAGACACTGGTTCAGATATCACCCGCCACTTTCTAGCTGTGTGATCTTGGGCAAATCTGGGAATTCTGAAAACTTAAGACCTATTAACCAAAATACTCTGAACTCTGAAATTCATGGTGATGTTTTTAAGTTTGTGGTTAGCCCTCTTGTAGTGAAGTTTCTTTAAATAAAGGCAGTTAAGGAGGATAAACATTGCCATCATGGCAACCTATTGATAAATTAGTCATACTTAGCTATTTTTTGGTATGACTCTTGGAAATATGACTATCAAATTTAGTGGAGTTTTGTCAAATTAAATCATCAGGAAGAACACTTTGTATATTTGTAGAGATTGTAAAACAGGCCAAAGATTCTTTTAAAAAAATAATCAATGTTAAAGGCAGATTGCAGGTTCCACCCAGAGACCTAACTGCTGATTTTTTTTTTTTTTTGCGGTACGTGGGCCTCTCACTGTTGTGGCCTCTCCCGCTGCGGAGCACAGGCTCCGGACGCGCAGGCCCAGCGGCCATGGCTCACGGGCTTAGTTGCTCCGCGGCATGTGGGATCCTCCCGGACCGGGGTACAAACCCGCGTGCCCTGCATAGTCAGGCGGACTCTCAACCACTGCGCCACCAGGGAAGCCCCAGCTGCTGATTTTTTTAAACTATGTACGTGGCTTGAACTTAAGGGCAAGCTGTAGATTAGAAAGCAACAGATCCTAATAAGTTTAAGTTTAAGCTTTTCAAACTAAAAAAAGTTTAGGCTTTTCATCCTAAAAACTACTAGGCTATGTAGTATTACTACTCTTCTGCAGGATTATGGGAAACAGCTATAAAATGTAACCATTCCATAAAAATATAACTTCTGTAAACCCTGGCCCTAAGGATTATTTTTCGTTTAAAAGGAAAATGCCATGATTAGGAAAACTGCTAGGAAACGTAGTCAAGGTTGTCAGTTTCACTAGTGTTCTTTTAATTATTCCTATCATATCCTAAGAGCAAAAGAGAGCTATACTTACATTACTTACTTCATTTAATAGAAAACATAACCACAAAGGGGTATATAAAAAGGCAAAATTTTAGGTAGCTTTTGGTTTATGTTTTTTAGTCCTTTTTTTTTTTTTTTTTTTTTTTGGTGGTACGCGGGCCTCTCACTGCTGTGGCCTTTCCCGTTGCGGAGCACAGGCTCCGGATGCGCAGGCCCAGCGGCCATGGCTCACAGGCCCAGCCGCTCCGCGGCACGCGGGATCCTCCCGGACCGGGGCCCAAACCCATATCCCCTGCATCGGCAGGCGGACTCTCAACCACTGCGCCACCGGGGAAGCCCTGGTTTATGTTTTTGAGATACCATGAGAGAAGTAAGCTCTACAGAAGATGATTAGAGTGACTATTTTCACTTCTGCCAAGGACAGAGATGACTAGCATCACTGAAGATGCAGAGTAAGGAAGTTAACTCCTCACAGACAGTGGATGTCTTAAGGCTTAATTCCCTCACTGAACTTGGGTTTAGAAAGACTGCTTCGGGTTAACTATACCAAGTTCCCCAGCTCTCCTTCCGTGACATGGTTTCCATGCACCTGGTCATATTGCCTGGCTGCCTCATCTTTTCTCCACCACTGGTTTGTGACTGTCAGTCTTGAAGTGTAGCATCCAATCTAGCTCTCCATAAATGCTGAGTATTCTTCTGAATAAATCAATTTCTGAATATTAGGGCTTTTTGAGAGCGAGAGAGAGAGAGAGAGAGAGAGAGAGAGAGAGAGAGAGAGAGAGAGTGTGTGTGTGTGTGTGTGTGTGTGTGTGTGTGTGTGTGTGTGTGTTATTTATTTATTTATCTATCTGTCTATCCATCCACATCACACTGGATCCTCTGAAGGATATGCATTTATTTTTTTTAACCTAACTCAGGAATTAACATTTTAGTTCTATCAAGATAACTGAGTTTAAAATATATTATCATGTGAGATATTAGTGGTTCATCCAAACATTGTGTTTATTTGGAATGCCTTAGCCCTTCTTTTCCCTGTGCCTGACCCTAAGCTATGAATAAATACTCTTTGGATATAATTAGTTAACCTTTTGTTATTACCCCACCCCATATTTCTTAATCTTATTTAAATCAGTGTCATAGGATATTACTTGTTTGTTTGAAGTCAAGGCACACCTGCAGCATTTCTTACACATGCATACCCTCTAATAATGGAAAAATTGGGATCAAGGTTACTATGGTAATTTTGTCATTAGTAAAACTATGTCTATCCTTGGTTATCCCTACATTTTTTTTCTAAATGCTTGTAATGTGTTGCTAATAAAATCTAGAATTTTACTAGGGTAAGACATCAGGTTCATTGGTTTGTAATTTCTAGAAATTTACCCTTTAAAAAATTTTTTTGGTTTTTGTTTTTGAATCTCCTGTCTTTTAGAGAGTTCTTCAGTTTTCTCTAAATTTTCGAAGATCACTGCTTTTGTGATGTGGCACTGACGTATATTATTCTGAGTAGTAAATGATGGATGTATTAGTCAGCTCGGCTGCCATAACAAAATACCATAGGCTGGGTGGCTTAAACAACAGAAATGTTTTTTCTCACAGTCTGGAGGCTGGAAGTCTCAGATGAAGGTCCAGCAGGGTCAGTTTCTGATAAGGACTCTCTTCCTGGCTTGCAGATGGCTTCCTTCTCATTGTGTCCTCACATTTGGTGGGGGGGGGGGAATCTCTCTCTCCCTCTTCCTCGTCTTAGAAGGCCATCAGTCTGATCAGGTTAGGGTCTCTCCCTTATCATCTCATTTAACTTTACTGCTTTGTGGTGGGGGGTGGTTAGGGCTTCGACATGAGTTGTGGGGTACACAATTAAGTGTTCCCAGCAGTGGACCCAGGGTTCAAACAGTCTTAGTCGTTGTGTTTACAGCCTTCTTTAGGTGCCATCTTACCCACCCTCAACCATAAACTGGATTTATTCTTGTTTTTCTGTGAAATGAAAGTATAGCTTTGATTTTTCTGTTCTTGCTGATGGCACATAAGTATTCCACACACTTTTCAGAAACTTAAAGGTATGCGTTGTGAATTCCAGTTGGAAATAATTAAGGCAAGCCTGGCATCTATAGTATGCTGTATTTGCCCAATTTATCCAATTATCAATTCTTCATTTTGTTTTTAATTATTTTCTAGTACATCTATTTCCCAGGGTGGTATTAGTGTTACTCCCTAAGTCACAAAATACCCTTCTTGAGGATGAAGATTGAGAATCCTGACAGTGTTTGTACTTTGTTCTCCTTGATTCTGAGTACATATTCCTCTGTGTATCTTTTTCCCTATATTCCTTTTTCTTAATTGAAATATAATTTACAGTAAAATGCACAGATTTTAAGTGTATAGTGTTGAGTTTTGGCAAATGTATACACCCATGTAACCTTTCTCCCAATCTAGATTTAGAAGATTCCATCACTCCAGCAAGTTCCCTCATGTCCCTTTTCAGTCAGTCCCTCCTGTCCCCAGAGGCACCTCTCAATTGCCTGTTCTAGAATTGCCTGTTCTAGAATTTTACAAAAATGGAATCATGCAGTATGTACTCTTATGTCTTGACTTCTTTTGAGATTAGTCATATTGTTGTGTACATTAGTGGTTCATTTCTTTTTACTGCCGAGTAGTGTTTCCTGTATGGATGTACAACAGTTTATCTGTTTTCCTGTAGGTGGACATTTACATTTCTTGGTTTTGGCTCTTATGAATAAATAAAATAAAAAATAAAATAAATAAATAAAAACATTCTTAGATGGGTCTTGTTAAAATTTCTCTTGGGTAACTAGCTGGATTGGAATTGTGGGGTCACAGGGCAGGCCTCCATATGTCTTTACTTAGCTACTCAGCAGGTCGATAGATTGATGGGTGTCTCTCCCGTCTTTTGCCAGCCTTGTGCTGGTTCCCATATTTCAGCAGTTCTGATTACTTTTTATTTCAAAGGTTATGTGCAAATCATGAATAATAGTATTTTGCTTGGTCTTCCTTGCTACTTTGCATAGTTACAGTTATTTTAATCTTTTGAAGAATCTTATGTACATTAGGTTTTTTTGCTTCATAGCAGACTTGAGGTGAGTGATGGACAGGTGCTCTTTCCCATCTTTACTGATAAGAAAACCAAGGGTCAGTTTTACTAGACTTGAATAGTTATACCTTGTAAATGACAGAACTGAGGTGATTTGGTTCTGGTCCTTTTCATTTCATATGTAGTTTGTTGTTCATCTGCCAAAAATAGGATTATCACTGTAAGGAGAAAAATTTTGCTACGTTTAGTTCTGATTATATTGCTTAATATTGATGGCATACTGGATTCCTTTTGACTTTGCCATGAGTCCAGTTTATGGATGTTTTGTGACGTTTTTCTTGTGCTTCTGGGAGACCAATCCCTTTGAATAGTAAACTTTAATTTGCCTTGTTAACACCAACTTTCCCACCAGGTAGCATCACAACAAAGACTTCCCTCCCTCCCTCCCTCTCTTTCACTCTCTCTCTCTAATGAATTAGATCCTAGTGATTTTTCATTTTGTAAAATATAGCATGTGGAATACTTTGGGAAATAGTATGTTTAAATTTTTATATATTTAATGGCAAAGTGATAAATCTACTTTTCAAAGCTTTGAAAGTATAAATTAATTGTATCTCACCATCTAGAAAAGCAAGATTAGTAATGAATGTTTTTGAAGAATATTTGTCAGTATTTCTTGTACATTTTGATAGAGACTGATTGTTGGGCCTTTAATTGGAGGATAGAGAAAGGGAATGTTTTATTTTGATGTATCTTGCATGGCTCTGAGTACTGCTATTTTGTTCAAGCTATTTTGTTTTCTGGCTTGTTTATAGCAGGTTCTGCCAGAACTATTTTTATTTTCTCAAGAAATTTTATTTCCTTCATGTGTGTACAATTTCTAAAGCTGTTAACTCATTTGTCTTGTATATCTTCATATGTTTTAGGAAGCAGTTCAGGTACTTTTGAAGCATTCTGCAGATGTTAATGCTCGAGACAAAAACTGGCAAACCCCTTTACACATAGCGGCTGCTAATAAAGCTGTAAAGTGTGCGGAAGCTTTGGTCCCTCTGCTGAGTAATGTAAACGTGTCCGATCGAGCGGGGAGAACTGCACTGCATCATGCAGCTTTCAGTGGACACGGGGAGGTAAGTGGTATTCAGTTAAGACAGTGATTCTCTCTCCCTGTGTGTGTGCCCGCCCCCCATTATTAATGAACTTGCCTATTTTGCTCATTTTTATCTAATTTTGCCTTTTTCAAACCCTCAGACTTCTTTTCATGATAATTCATGATATAACTTTCTCAAATTTAGAACTTTATTTATCAGATACAGCCCCTGCACTTGAATTTCATGGTCAGCCTGGGGAGACAAAGGACAACACTGCCAACTGTAACACAACGTGAAAAGTATGTTCTGTCATTGCAGGAAAAAATGTATAGGAAGGTGGAACAGTTTCATTGTTCTCCCAGGAAGATGGTAGCAAAGGAAGATGGAGTGTAGAAAACATTTTCTTATAGTTTATTTTGAACATTTAGTCAAGAATTCTTTGATGACAGACCATCAAAACAATTTAAGAAAATTAGTATTTAGTTATCTTATACAAGGAGCATTGGTTAATGTTAGGTGTGCCATAGCAAAGATTGGGGTTTATGTATGTACATGGAAGACTTAGGAAAGAATGAGACTCAGAGTTAGAAGGACTTTGAGGGCAGCTTGTTCAGTCCTTCATTTTTGTTGCAGACACAGAAACTCAAAAGAGCTAAAAATGGTGGTCCTACCGTATAGCAGAGTGAACTATATTCAATATCAATTCTTTGCCTGTAGTAGAAAAGAATCTGGAAGAAATATATGTATATATAAAACTGAATCACTTTGCTATGTACCTGAAACATTGTAAATCAACTATACTTCAATTTTTTTTTAAAAAAAAGAGATAACGTGACATTCCCAAGAGTCCATGGCTGAGGGCTAGTGCTGCAGTGCTGTTTTCACTGTTCTTCTCGCCTTTTGCAACATAAAGAATTCTTGTCTCTACTGCAGTTCAGGTCACTAGATGAGTCTCTTTTTGACATCTGGAATGCCCTTTCTAATGGGGAAACTATTGTAAATATGCTTGGACATAATGGAAATGACTTTTTTTTGGTACATTATGAGGTAAGTAGACTGTGCAGTGACCTTCAGGTCTAATCATATTATGGACACTGCATCTGTGTTTGAATTAAATTTAAGACATTTCTGTGATCAGAATGCACTTTGAATTTTAATGGCTATAAAAGGAATAAAACCTGTTGTTAAATACTCTCCCTTTAGACTTTGCAGATTTGTGCTTAGTTGTTCATAAAATACCAGGACACAAAGTGGCATCTTTAAAAAGATTCTGATGCCTGACTTCAGTAACCACCATAGTGAAACCTTTTTTCGTATATTGTCCTGTTGTTTATTAAATTATGTTAAAGCATCTTCAGTATATAGTCTCATCTTTCCTTTCTACAAATGCAGAAATTCGGTGCCAGAGAGCTTGAGATGAGTAGTCTTCACGATGGATATTCATGAACAGTTCTGCTTCTGAATGTTGATGAAACTGTTTATTTTTATTCCAGATGGTCAAACTACTCTTGTCTAGAGGTGCCAATATTAATGCTTTTGACAAGAAAGATAGACGTGCTATCCACTGGGCAGCATATATGGGTATGTGTTTTTTAAATTTATTTTTTGACATTAAGTATTAAGGAAAAGTTGGACATTTCGTTCTTGCATTTGGTATAACATGTCTTTTAGGATAGTGAGAAGTTGCACCATATCTGAGTTTGCTGCCCAAGTGGAACCAGCCTGGCAGTCAGGGGAGGTTTGCCAGGACAGGAGTACATTAGGTCCAGTTCTCCTGAAAGCTGTTTAAAATTAATTCTGTTTACTTTTAAAGGGAGAGGTGTCCTAGACACAAGCTTGGGATACAAAGTTTAGATTGTTGTTTACTAAAAGCCCATTCTCATACCCATCCTGAACCCATCCTTGTTTGTATGGGAATATTAAGGTAGAAGTTGTGAAGATGTATTAAGAAGCCTGTTATCTTGTGCCAAGCACTGTGTTAAATAGGCATATCATGTTTGATTTCTACCACAGTTATTTCACAGTAAGAAACTGAGGTTTAGATATCAGCTTTTCTGCTTTTAACATTCTTGAGGGAATTCCCTGGCCGTCCAGTGGTTAGGACTTCATGCTTTCACTGCCGAGGGTGCGGGTTCCATCCCTGGTCGGGGAACTAAGATCCCACAAGCTGCTCAGTGCGACCAAACAAAGAAAAAAAAAGGATTCTTGAAAAGTCTTAGGATCTGCACAGTTGCAGTCTGAAACTAACAGAGCTCATGGGAAAATGGTCCTGGGGCAGACTGCTTAAAACCTACGCAACTCCACGAGCAGAGCACTAACGAAAGCATTAATGGGTTTTTGAGGTAACTGGGACAGCCAGGGAGGAGAAAGGTCAGCCTTCCTCAGGATACTTTAAAACGCACAGAAAGAACAGAGCAGAGATGCTGGCCTGCGGGCGCTAAGACCACGCAGGTCGAAGTGGATCTCAACCTGCTGACAACCTTGCAAGTCCCGTAGGGCTAGGCTGTGCCTCTGGAAGGAAGCCGTGGGTGGGGCGTCTTACAATAGATCTGAAGAACTCCTTTCTTTGCAGCCATGGAGCTCAAGGCTTTTTCTTTTCCTCCCAACAGTCCATTCTGCTTCTGCTGTTCTTGCTCCTCTGACTTAGGAAAAATTACCTGGACTGACGGACCTGCCATGTAGTGCTGGTCTCATTCCCATGTGCCTCTCATACTGACTACGAAGACAGTCTAGCCCCTCTTCTCACAGGCATAGCTTATCCTCACTACTCCCTGCCTTTGCCTTTGTCTTTTCCTAGCTCTCACTTAAAATTCAAAGGTTCGTAGAAGATTATTAATTTTAAAAACTATATAAAATTGTAAAATACAAAAATGTAAGAAACCAAATGAACTCAGACCAGTTGACAGTAACCCCAAGGTCCAGGAAAATCCTTTGCCCATCATGGAAATAACTCTTGGGCTCTTGCTGTTTCTCTCACACCAAAGGTGTTCATATATATAAATTATCAATTAAAGCAGATACATTCAGCTATTTTTTCCCCATTTCAATATGAAAAATATCTATTATATTTTTAGGAAAAATCAAAAGAATATCTGTCAAATCATTAGGTGCCAAATTAAATGTGACTATCATGTAAGAGCACTAACTGGTACAAAAGATCTCTCACTACACGTTACTCTCTGATCTATGGCTCTAGAAAGACAACTACTTGGGTTTACTGTAATGTATTAAAAACCAGGACTTACAATGCCCAGGAGGCTCACACATAAATGTAGCTCTAGTTATGTCATGGGCACTTTTCTTCTGTTAATTGAAGGTAAAATATCCAGAAGCAAGTCTCCTGTCATGTCCTAAAGTGCCCTCCTCACAGCCTGTAGGTTTTCTGTATTTTAAGTCTTGGGGATTTTTCTGAGTACTCTGGAGTAGCTTATTCTTGACAGTTCAGGAACAGTCTGTTATTTTAAACTATATACCTTATATTAAAAGGTTCACACATTAAGCAGAGGGTGTCAGACCTTTTATCTCCAAAGAATTAAACTTGACTAAACAGCTGTTTTCATAAAATTGAAGGCCAAGGAATTTTGTGGGTTGCCTCTAGTTGAGCTCCCAGAGTAGCTGGGTGTTTGTATCTCAGAGGCCCTTGGGATGGCTTTGTTTTCCTTGATCTACTAAATGTCATTTTTCAGGCCGATTGTGGATTGTAAAAGATATTCTGTATTTCTTGGACCTCATAGTCCATTTAATTTTTGAGCATAAACATTCAGAGATTCATAATGTTCCTTTCCCTGTCTCTTCCTTCCTTTAAGCTTGGAAAAAGAGGAGTATTGACACACAGTTCCTAAAACCATTCAGTTGTTTTAGGTGTTCAGGATTAAAAAGGAGCTAAATATATGAAAGTAGGGAGTTATTGCCAGGTCTATTAGACAGGCCTTAAGTCCAGGTTATTGACACCTCTAGAGAATCTGCCAATATTAGCCTAAGAGATTATTGCATTACATGTCTTCTTGTAATTTATTTCTCACAGGCCCTGGCCTTCCGTCCCCTGGTTGAGGCTACCCTTACTTTTCTGTTAGGTTCTACCTCTTATCCTTATGCTATGATTGAATCCTCTGTTTATGTTCCCCAGCCCCACCTCTGTCCCCAAATGAACTGATCATTTTTCCCTCCCTACCCTGTGTTTGCTCCTACCATGAACCTTCATTAAGAATCCATTTACTGGTACCGATGAACCTAGTTGCAGGGCAGGAATAAAGAGGTAGACATAGAAAATGGACTTGAGGACATGGGGTGGGAGGGTGAAGCTGGGGCGAAGTGAGAGTAGCATCAACATATATAAACGCTACAGAATGTAAAATAGTTGGCTGGTGGGAAGCAGCAGCATAGCACTGGGAGATCGGCTCGGTGCTTTGAGATGACCTAGAGCCGTGGGATAGGGAGGGTGGGAGGGAGGCTCAAGAGGGAGGGGATACGGGAACATGTGTATGTATATGGCTGATTCACTTTGTTGTGCAACAGAAACTAACACAGTATTGTGAAGCAATAATACTCCAATAAAGATCTGTTTAAATAAAAATCCATTTACACATTCATCTTTTCTGTTGCCTTCAGTGCTTTTAGCAATATCCATCACTTTTTGCTTCAAAGTACCTGTGATGACTTTGACATAGAGGGTACTGAATAAATATTAATTACCTTGATAAGCAACTCATTACATTATTTCTTCTTAAAGCAATGCATAATTTGAGTTGATGTGAAATGATTTTTTTCTTCTTGTGGATTGTAAAAGATATTCTGTATTTCTTGGACCTCATAGTCCATTTAATTTTTGAGCATAAACATTCAGAAATTCTTAATTTTCCTTTCCCTGTCTCTTCCTTCCTTTAAGCTGGGAAAAAGAGGAGTATTGACACACAGTTTCTAAAACCATTCAGTTGTTTTAGCTCATTTTACTTTTATTAATACATTCATGAACCAAAGAAAAATGTAGGGAATTTTCCAAATTCCTGATGGATAATTATTACATTTATCAAATTCACATTGCATGGCTATAATTTTTTTATTTTTTTTTTTTTTTTTTTTTTTTTTTTTTTTTTTGCGGTATGCGGGCCTCTCACTGTTGTGGCCTCTCCCGTTGCGGAGCACAGGCTCCGGACGCGCAGGCTCAGCGGCCATAGCTCACGGGCTTAGTTGCTCCGCGGCACGTGGGATCTTCCCGGACCAGGGCACGAACCCGTGTCTCCTGCATCGGCAGGCGGATTCTCAACCACTGCGCCACCAGGGAAGCCCTATAATTTTTTTTAAAGGAGTTATTGACTACAGAATTATATATGCCATGCATGTCTGCTGGATGCTGTCATCTAAAAATACACCCAGATGAATTGAATGAAATCTAGTCTCCTTGGTAGCATCGTTCTATAAATTGATAAGGAAATGTATTGTATGTATGTATTCAATGTATTCTGACTAGGTTCTGCCTCGCTAGAACAATATCATTTATTTCACTCTAGAACTTTCTTCCCATTTTTCTTTTAAATAGGTCACCCCAAACTGGCTGTGGAAAGGCCCCTTCTTCATGTTTTCAGTGGTCCATTAAAGGAATTTATACTTATTTCAGAAATGTGCTTAAATAAATATTTGTCAATTTTAAGATTGTAAATTTCCCTATGCATGGCACCTTTTAAAAATAGGGCTTTATCGGTCGCAGGAAAAGTTCACACTTCCTGGAATCTACATAATTAATATGATCTAAGTCATTTACTTAGAATGATGTATTGATTTTGGACAGTTTTTCCATTATGTTTGTATAATGGGCCTTCTAGTCTTAAAAATCAGAAGAATTTGTTTCTTTTTGGCATATTTAGTGAATAATATGCATTTGCCCGTTTTAAAAAAGCTACATTTATGTGTGAGCCTCCTGGGCATTGTAAGTCCTGGTTTTTAATACATTACAGTAAACCCAAGTAGTTGTCTTTCTAGAGCCATAGATCAGAGAGTAACGTGTAGTGAGAGATCTTTTGTACCAGTTAGTGCTCTTACATGACAGTCACATTTAATTTGGCATCTAATGATTTGACAGATATTCTTTTGATTTTTCCCTAAAAATATAATAGATATTTTTCATATTGAAATGGGAAAAAATAGCTGAATGTATCTGCTTTAATTGATAATTTATATATATGAACACCTATATCTACTTGATTCTTTATGCATCCTGTAGACTCCTTTTTTCAAGGGGGCAAGGCACTATATTTGAAAGTCTCATTTTTATAGTTACTTACTTTATATACGCCTTCCCTATGAGGGGTATTAAAAATGGCATCATTAGCAACTCGTTTAATGTAACATATTTATTAGGTACCTATTTTGTTTGAAATACACCAAGAAGTAGAACCTAAGAGCCTATGATATTTGCCTTTAAAGATATGTATATTTGGGAACATAATACATAAAAGTAATTAGTTTGTTAAATAATGATTCAAGTTTAAGATACATCACAAAGTATTATTATGTATGCTTATTAGATAGTATTTACAGGTACATTGTGCTTTTGGCCATGTAATTCTAGGCAACTAGAAGCCTTAAAAAGACTTCTAGGGAAGATAGGAACTGACATGACCTTCTTCGAGGATTAGTAACAACGATTAGAAAGAAACGTCCAAGCAGAACATTCTGTACAACGTAGGATCAGTCCCATGAACAAAGGCACAGAGGTGGAAAGGCTTTTGGGAGGAGGAGAAAGCACTGTATAATCTAATGTGACAAGAAGTGAGGAGATAAGAAAGGAGAACAGTGGTTCTCCCACCTTCCAGATACATGTCCACCTTCCTGGCCTCCTTATGTGGTTGGGTGGGTCCTGAGACTAATTCTGCCTAATGAAAGTAGTATCCCCTGTGGACCAGAGCATTTAATTGCTGGTGTGAGACTGTAGTCTGTTCCCCTTTCTGGCACAGTGACCAAGCTGCCTTCAAATGGTGTGTCAGCTCCATGAATCTGGATCCTTGCGTGACTGAGCAGAGCCCTCTGGCCAAGCTATCATAATGCTAATGAGAAATAAAACACAAATTTTTAAGCCACTGAGATTTGGGAGTTGGTTGTTAACTGCAGCATGTATAACCTAGCCCAGGGGTCCCCATCCCCCAGAACTGGGCCGCACAGCAGAAGATAAGCGGCAGGCAAGCCAGCCAAGTTTCATCTGCCGCTCCGCATCCCCCCCATAGGGCTGAACCATCCCCTCCATCACTCACATTACCGCCTGAACCATTCCCGCCCCACCCCCGCCCTGTGGAAAAATTGTCTCCCATGAAACCAGTCCCTGTTGCCAAAAAGGTTGGGGACTGCTGACCTAGCCTATTCTGATTGTTAAGGCATCTGGTGGAAATAATAAGGAAAAAAGTTTTTAGCTGCGTGTTCTAAAGACCTGACATTTTTAAGAAATAAGCCCAGTCACTCCCAGATTTCCACGTAGAAGAAGATTCCACAACATAAACTAATGTCTTCATTAGACATGAAAAGCTAACTTAAGAACTGGAGAATGTATTAAAACAACCTTGAAAACAACAAGATCTAGGTAAAAGGAAGATTGCAGGGTTATCATTGGATAAAATAATTAAATGTATTATTTTCAATTATTAGTTACCTCTATCAGCATTTATCAAAATTATCCTGAATTCTTTTTTTTTCTTCTATCCTCTCTCTGGTTATAATGTGATTAATTGGTGACTTGTCATGCATTATCTAGTTAATTTGTATTTTTACCTGTCTTTAAAGATATTCAGGATTGTATTTCATATTTTCCATATACTCATCTTCTTGTTTTTTTCTTCATAAACACATTTTCAGGTCACATTGAAGTAGTGAAACTACTTGTGGCACACGGAGCTGAAGTGACATGCAAGGACAAGAAGTCTTACACACCTCTCCACGCAGCAGCCTCTAGTGGGATGATCAGCGTAGTCAAGTACCTTCTTGATCTTGGGGTTGATGTAGGTGTACAGACTAAGCAGTACAGAAGAATGGAGCATTTTGTGTGTTTGTGATTTTGTTGTTGGCAGAAGTTATTTCAAGTTTAAAAGATGATTTCTTACAATAACATTTTTGTCTTTTAATAGTTTTATGTTTATAGTCCTTTACATAATATACAGTGCACTGATATCTGACCAAGTCATGAAGTTAGTCAAATGTATTAAGAGGTAAAATATATTCCAAAGGTGAATGATTGATTGACAGAAGTTTTTCTTTTCCATCACATTCTAGGCCCTGTAGTTTCATTTCAGCTATGGAAACCAGCAGATCAGACATATTGGATTATTCTCCTAAGTGGCTGGGTTATTGTTAGTATTATTTGCCCAGTTTGTCTAATATTTCCTTTAAATGACCATAACTGTTCACATTACAGGATATTGTCCAGAGGTAGGCAGGAAAACTAGAGGCTTCTGGCCCATTAGCTGCAAGTGTTCCTTACTGTATGATCTGTTTGGTTCAGAGAGGTTGCTCCTTCATCTGAATATATTTGATTACAGAACTGGGATAGCTAAGAATACCTGGAACTCCCACAGTCTATCCTTTAGGCACAGTTCTGACAAACTCATCTGGTCTTTAAAACACAGATGAAAAGCAGCCAAGTAGAAGGAGAGAGGGAGGTAGTTTAAATGAGCTGCAAAGACAGAAAGATAGGTGGTAATCTGGTTGGACAAAGAATATGTGGAGCTGGATAGCCTATTAATTTAAGGACTTTGTGAAGCACTTAGTTATTGAAAATGTAGGGATCAAAAATTCAAACACATTGTTAGGTAGAAGCTTGTAGAGTGCAAACAGATGAAAGTTTTATTTCAACTCAGCACTTCCTATAGCTCTGTTTCTCAACAGAGTGACATAATGCATTAAGAGACCCTTGATCTAGATAAATGAGATAACCTTGTTTCTGATCACTGTTTCAGGTCCATTCTGGTGCAATTTTTAAAGCTTATGTTATTGACAGCAAAATTATAAACTCTGGTGAGAGTGTTCTTCAGAAAAAGTGGTCAGACCTAGAGCCATTTAGTGACACGTGGCCTCCAATTGCATGACTTAGTTTCCTAGAGCTGAAGTGAGTGACTTAAAACAATAAATTTAATCTCTCAAAGTTTTGGAAGCTCCGAGGGAGAATCTTTTCTGTGTCTGCCAGCTTTTGGTGATGAAATCTAGATAACTTGACTAAAGTGTTGCTTTTTCACTTCCTCTAATTTCTAGATAACTTGACTAAAGTTAAGTGTTGCTTATTCACTTCCTCTAATTTCTGTTACCAGAGATGTGAGAAAAGAAAATGTTAAATAAAGTTGTGATAAGTTGGGGCCAGCCACAAGGTTAGAGGGCACAGTCTCCACACAGGACTGACTTCAGTTTTGATGATTCACTAGAAGGACTCCAGAAACTCACTGCAAGCTATTATACTCACAGTTATGGTTTATTATGCAGAGAAGATACAAATTAACATCAACCAAAGGAAGAGACACACAAAGCAGAGTCTAAGAGTATTCTTAAACACAAAGCTTCCATTGGCCTCTCCTTACAGAGTTAGGACGCCTTGCTCTCCCAGCATCAGAACGTGACATATGCACATAGTATTGCTAACCAGAGAAGCCCTCCTGAGCTTTGGTTTCAGAGTTTTATTGGGCCTCCACTACATAGGCATGATTGATTGATCAAAATTGCTCATATGGTTGATTTCAGTCTCCAAGTCCACTGATATCAACGGACCCAAAGCCCCTCCCCTCCATCACATGGTTAGTTTATGTGGTGTGGTTGGCCCTGCCCTAAAGACCCGCTGTGCCTGCTTCTACTCTCAGGTCCAGGGTAGCCAGCTCTCACCCTGGACAAGGACACAGCTGTCAGGTGTGCCATAGATGACCTCTCAGAAGACAGGAGCGAAAGTACAATTCTTTACCACAGAAAAGTTCTGTAAACTTGAAAGTATTCATCCAATATATTTTTTGAGAAATAGAAAGATAAAGAAACTTCGGTTACATGAATTATTTCTCAATGTTGACTGTTTTTTTTTTGAGCATATTCATTTTGGTAAAATGTCAGTATGTAGGCTGGAAAATATCTAAAGCCCAAGTTTGTTGCAAAAATGAATTAAATAGAAAAAATGTCAGTCATTTTTAAAAAAATCTTTCTCTCTACTAATCACCAACTTTAATCTTTTGTCACTGTAAATAGAAAATATGCGTGTTTTTCAATATATGTCAGAATTTTCAGTTTGTGTTCATTTTTCATGATTCTTAGAATTGATTCTATGATTGTCCCTTACCTAGAACGCTTTTAAAAATATATTATTTGTTTTCATTTTCCTAAAATATCTCTTGGAATCATTCAGTTTTGTCATGAAGTAGACATTGTATATATGAGTTATATTCCCTGAAGCTACAAAATCGTTTTGACACCAAAATGTTGTTATCTTCATTATTTTTAAAGAAGTTTAAAATTATAAGCCATATCTGTGTATTTATCCCTGTTTGTTTCTCACTTTAATA
This sequence comes from Kogia breviceps, assembly GCF_026419965.1. Lineage (NCBI taxonomy): Eukaryota > Metazoa > Chordata > Mammalia > Artiodactyla > Physeteridae > Kogia > Kogia breviceps. The sequence goes on along the minus strand of NC_081314.1, from coordinate 29,910,272 downwards.
ATTAGATTTCAACCACAATGTTGCTAAAATAGCTCACAACAATAATTAGGAAGACTGCTTTAAGATTGACAATTTTTTTATTCCAATAGATGAATGAACCAAATGCCTATGGAAATACACCTCTTCATGTAGCCTGCTACAATGGACAAGATGTTGTCGTGAATGAACTTATAGACTGTGGTGCTAATGTAAATCAAAAGAATGAAAAAGGGTTTACTCCTTTGCACTTTGCTGCTGCATCAACACATGGAGCATTGTGTTTAGAGCTTCTAGTAGGCAATGGGGCCGATGTCAATATGAAGGTATGAAGTAATATCAGAATCCCTGTGTAGTATTTAGGAGTTCACTGTAGTATCAGTAGCTACTAAAAAGGAGTGAATTACTGATAACACACAGATGAATCTTAAAAATACTGTGCTGAGTGAAAGCCTTACACAAGAATATATTCACTATTTCCATTTATATAAGGTTTTAGAACAGACAAAATTCCAGTTATATGGGGTTCCAGCCTCTATAGTTGGGGGAAAAAAAAAAGAGAGTGAGAACAGTTGTTACTTCTGGGAGGAGGGATTGATGAAAAGGGGGCATGGGGGAACTTTCTCTGTGGTGATAATGCCCTGTCTTTTGACAGCTTTGTGTTATAGTCAAAACTCATCAGGTGGTACATTTTTTATATGCCTCATTGCATGTAATTGTTCCTGTAGAAGGTTACAAATCAGACAAATACTGAACCCTAGTTAATGATATGCATACCAAAGTGTTTAGAGGTAATAGATAGTGATATCAGCAGCTGACTTTAAAAAGCATCACTTAGGGACTTCTCCTGGCGGTCCAGTGGTTAAGACTGCCCGCTTCCACTGCAGGGGGCACAGGTTTGATCCCTAGTCTTGCATGCCACATGGTGTGGGCCCCCCCAAAAAAAGCATCACTTAATTGCACAGGTGGGTAGAGAGATGGGTGTATGATAATGCTCACATAGTAAAATGTTAGTGGTAGACTCTAGGTGGTATGTATATGGGTGTTCACTGTAATATTCTTTCAACTTTTCTGTTTTGAAATTTTTCACAGTGTTAGAAAAATTAGAAGACTGATACAATGTTTTACATATAAGAATAGTTGCTTTTTGGTTTTTTGGTCATTCACTTTCAAGGGTGAACATTTGAATTTTAGAAATATATGAAAATTCTGGAGCCAAAATATATGTACCTTTACTGCATAATTCTTTGAAAATGCACATGCAACCACAGTTTTGAACATAACTACATCATAATGTATAATCATCATTTTATATTTTCCAAGATGCTTTCACTGATTGCTTCTGTATTAATTTATTAATTCATTCTTTGAGCACTTGCCAAACCATGTCTTGTGGTGTAAAGAAAACAAAAACACAAACAAAATTGAACCGTTTAGGATTAGTAAAAACATTCAAGCTTCAAATGTTTTCAGAGCTTTCATTGCATAAAATGTCAGCTCCTTTTGTACGTGTGATGAGCCAGTGTCTTTCAGACTGGTAGAGAAAGGAGTCCATTTTCTTACCTCTCTAACTTTAGAAAATCCTTTAACGATGACACTGACCCACTCTGACAGCTGTAGCAGCAGCAAGCCCATCTATAATTAGGTCATTGCTCGAAATTGCCCCCTGCCAGCTAAAGGACAAAATTTATACATATCAACACATGGAAGGAAAGGGCATGAGATACCATAAAGAACCCCTTTCTGGTTAAAATGTCTTTTAAGAATATACATTTAAAGCTTTCAGTTCTCAATCAAATCACCTACTAAACTAAAGTTTTATTTTTAATAATTTAAATAACTTCTAAATATATACTGATAAATTCAAACTGCTTATTTTGATTTGAAGAATTCCTGCTGTTTGTATAATCAGTGCCTAGAAAAAATATCAGAATTCTTGTGGGGGTGGGAAATTTGTTACTTGTTTCCTCAAAAGCCTAGTAATATTTTTTAAAGAAGAGTTTTTCAAAATAAAGAATTTGAAATTATCTTCATATTCTTCAAACGAAAAGATCTCATCAAGTAGTTTTAGTCTCTGTGAGACCCCTTTATGATAAAGTAGCTGTAGTTAAAATTATCTTTGTTAAATATTAAGTATCATGGAATAAGAGGCTTACCTATATCATTAACTATTATGCATTTTTTAGTTTATATGGGGCTGGGTAAAAATTAGGCTTTCTATTTTATACAGTGCCATTTAGACATGACTGTTTACTATAATTTGAAGATAATTAATCCCTTGCTTCATGTCATTGCCTACGTAGCTGACTCTAGTACCTATGATTATTTTTAAGTCTGTATTTTCTTTTGAAATGTTGAGATGAGAATCAGTTCTACAAGAGGGTTACTTGTGGTATAATGCTTAGACCAGTGGTCCTATTTGAAGTTACCTCCTTAATGATTTAGAAAATTCAGTGGTAGGTTTTACACATGACAAGGGAATGTTTTAGCAAAACAGTTAAGATGTGGTGATTAAGTAGATTTGAAAACAACAGACCATGATGCTGGTTTAAAAATAGATTTCAGAAAAGTTGCTTTAATCTTGTCTAAGGACATATAACATCCTGCTGATGTGCAGTTGCCCAGTTATCTTACCGCCAAGTTCCGTTGAAACATACTCCCCAAGTTGTTGACTTCTGAGGTACCGTCCAACTGACATTATGTAAAAATTGTTGATAGCAGTGAGTTTTCAATGCATAAGAATGTGCATTCATTCAAGAATATATTTTTGTTCTTGACACCTATGTTTCCTGTATTTGTCAAATTGATGCTTATCAAATTATTATTTGACTACGGAGTTAAGGCTTTGACATTTGCCTTGCAAGAAAAAAATTATATTTGCTGACCCTCAAGTCTCCTTATCAAGGCACCTTTCTCCTTCATCTTTTCCTCCCATCCCATTCTCTATTTTGATGTTTCTGTCCTTGATCAGGTTGTGGATGACTAGAATTGGAATGTGAATATAGGTTTGTAATTATTCAGTTTATAAGTTTTTTAATTGGTTGTCCTACAGAATGCTACATAGAAGTAAAATGAATGGTTTTTAAAAAGCAGTATAGCTCTGGTTTTTCATAACCTTGCTTACCATGAACCCAGCCTCATTGATTGTGTCACTTACCGATTTTTTTTTTCCCACTCTTGAAGTGTTTATTCCATAATCAGTTACTGTAGAGGACAGAAACCCAACTGTATATATGTTGAAAGCAAGAAATATACAATTTCTCACAGTATATCCAGTTGTCAACCCAGATAGCTGTCACACCTTTTCCCACCCCACCGTGTACTTTAAATTTTGGTCAGATAAACAAAATACCCCCAATACTTCTTTCCTTTGTGATGGTCACATGTATGGTTTTGGTTGTGTTTTTTTTTTTTGTGGTACGTGGGCCTCTCACTGTTGTGGCCTCTCCTGTTGCGGAGCATAGGCTCCGGACGCGCAGGCTCAGCAGCCATGGCTCATGGGCCCAGCTGCTCCACGGCATGTGGGATCTTCCCGGACCAGGGCATGAACCCGCGTCCCCTGCATCGGCAGGCGGACTCTCAACCACTGCGCCACCAGGGAAGCCCCACATGTATGTTTTGATTAACAAAATAATTTTAGGGAAGAAAAGACTTTACCTAACTCACGATAAAAGATATCACCTAACTCAGGCATTGTTTTTCTTCATATTTGGAATTCCTCTAGAATTTCAGAATTTCTACATCAAACACACATGCAAGGCCAGTCTGGTTTATTATTTTAAGTAATTTGAGAAAATAGCTAACATTATTTGTTACAAATAATTATAAACAAAATAATGTATAAAGTTTTTAAAGTGAATTATAGTTTCTGAAGTTAATTCTAAATTCACTTTTCCTTGATCAAGGAGGGATTCAGCATTTCTTAGAACAAAAGAATTGTAGCAGTGTGAAATTTTTGAACCGTGGGCAGCACATCCTGGCAGTACCACTTCCAGTGATGTGACCTTGGTCGAATTATTAATATCCTTTGTGCATCAGTTCCCCCACCTGAAACAGGACTGATACTAAGATTATACCACACCCACCACTCCAGGCCTTTCTAAAACTGTGGGCATTAAGGTTTCTGTATATTTGTGCTTTATGATATACATACTAAAAAATTAGTTCATAATTTCAAACAGCTGTTTTACTGCCACAGGCTTCAGTTAAACTTAACGCTTGAGTAATAGTTCTACGGAGTAAAGTTGTAAGAGGATATTCAAAATAAAACTAACAATACATGTTACAGATATAACAAGAATTTTAAATCTCTTGTGTGTTTATTTCAGAGCAAAGATGGAAAAACCCCACTGCACATGACTGCTCTCCACGGTAGATTCTCCAGATCACAAACCATTATCCAGAGTGGTAAAAAGTATTTCTGTTTGTTTTTTTTCTTAAGTGTAGTAAAAGCATCCACATAATGAATGGTATTGAGGAATTGTCATAGCAGTATACACATTTTTTGACATTTGATATCAGAGCTCATGAAAATCAGATAATGAAGAATTTTAAATGCCATATACCTTTTGTAATTATGTTTTTCATTTATTTTTGTATTGTTTCCCTTAGATTATAAATCTAATTTCTCTAGCAGTTAGTGTTGGCTTTTTAAAAACATGCTAGATAGAAAACTACCTTTCTACTGCAAACTGTATTATATATTAAGAAAACTCAGTTGCATTTCTCTTTTCCCTTCTGACTATCTTGAACTGTTTTTAGCATTTTATTTATTTTCTGAACTTGTATTCTTTTGCATTTGAATTAGTACTAGGCAGGCTAAACTTTTAAATAAAAAGAACTTTTGGGGGTACATTAAAGCAGTGTTTTCACAAGCCATGTTCCAAGGAACTGTTTATTAGTAGTCCTCAAGATAATAGCTATTCTGATTTTGCAGGGAAAGGGTAGGAATAAGCTTATGATCAAATAATTCATAAAGTATTGCATGCTGTCTTCTTGGTGACACAGAGTGTGCACATTAAAGCTGTGGAAAGTCTCACTCTAAAGAAATGTGTTTAATTTTGTTTAAATACAGTGGTTTCCAAACTTGTTGGACACCCAGAACCCTTTTGTAATTTTTAAATCTGTTAAAATCTTATGCTTGTTCACAAAGTTGCTTTAAGTGTGAAATCTGTAACCCCAGTGCCTGGCCCAGTAAATGTACTGTGGATGAAATCTGTGGTTAAATTGCTATACCCATTAGTTTGTGCTTGAATTTCATTTTATATCACTTTCTATGTAATAGATTTGACTTGTTCGTTATATTGTCCAGTGTCTGATAGTATGTCCTTTATTGCAGGAGCAGTAATCGACTGTGAGGATAAGAATGGCAACACCCCTTTGCACATAGCAGCGAGGTATGGCCATGAGCTGCTAATCAACACTCTAATTACAAGTGGTGCTGATACTGCAAAGTAAGTACTTCCCAAGGTTTTGATGCCTTGTCAGAGCAACAGGATTTTGTCCTCAATGTAGTACTAATTGCTTGAGCTTTTTCCTCTTTGTATTGGCGATGTAATAGAATAGAATGTTTAATGTGATTTCATTGGTAAACCAGCATAGGGTGTTTTAATATTTTTTTACCCTAGTTCTTTCTAGATTATGAGTAACATGTTAAAGTTTCCATGTAAGATTTTGTTTGAAAGACAGATTTCTCTTGCATGCTCTGCAGAAAGAAACACCCTACTTTTAAATTGATGTTTATCATTCTTATGTATGTTTTTAAATTTTTATTACCTTTTTATATGTTTATTAACATGTTTTAAATCATCTATTAAACTTTCTGTAAATGGTATACTACTTTTTAACTTTTTTTTTTCCTACATGAAGTTGTTGGTTTAGCCATGTAGATATAAATTTGGTCTTTTTTTTCTCGTCTCTATACGTAACTCTAGTTCATTCATTTTATAAAATTTAATTCTTGTGTAAAGATTTCACAATTTATTCATTCTCATTTACAAACACAAGTTGCTTCCAAGTTTTTACTATTACAAAAATTACTGCAGTGAACATTCTTAAACATTTTGCCTTGTGGTAATGATTCTCAACATTGGAGCAGGGGGAATGGGTTTTGCTCCTGAGGCAAATGTCTAGGGACATTTTTGGTTGTCATAATTTGGGGAGGAGAGTGTTACTGTCATCCAGTGTAGGTAGAACCCGGGGGCACTGATGACATCCTACAGGCACAGGATAACCCAGCCCTCCAGCGCCCAGCCCCACAGAAAATCCATAGTGACAGTAGTGCGGAGGTTGAAAGGTCCTGCTCTAAGAGGAAAGTTGCTGGATAAGTTAGGTATTGAATAGTTTCTTTTTAATTTATTTAAGTGATTGCATTGTGATGAGGACGCTGTCCTGTTCACTTTAGGCGTGGCATACATGGAATGTTCCCCCTCCATTTGGCAGCCTTAAGTGGTTTCTCAGATTGCTGTAGGAAACTTCTTTCTTCTGGTAAGTGGAACCTTCACAGACAGATTATCCCCTTTTACCTCCCCAAACCGCCCCCTGCCGTCTCCCATTTTAATACAGTCTCTTTATCCTGCTTTTCCAGAATCACATATAGATATGTCCATGTGTGGATCATTTATTAACCCCTCTTAGAAGATGTTGGACCCTTTAATTTTAAGATTTGATTTTTTTCTTCAGCTCTGGGAAAGGTTTTATTTTCCCAGTGATTTCCTCCTCTTAGTTGGGGAATGGGGTATGGAATATTTCTAGAGCAGTCCCTTTGTGTCTAGAAGTAAAATATTGTCATTTGCATTCTTCCTTTTTAAGAGCCAATGGCCAGTTTACAATAACTTCTAGGTTTGTGAAATTATTTATGCCATATCTAATTATTGTCTTAAAATACCACATAGTCAGTTTGAAACAAAACAGGATCAATAGCTTTCTATAAATATTACTACAAAATTATGATCCTTATTAAATGCATAGAATTACTAAATATATAAGATTTAATTTTTAATGATATTCTATTTCTTAGCATGTTAGGAAAGTTGAACAGATTTTGTATATTAATACTTGATTGCTAAAAGAATTATGGGAAAGTTTCAGTGAAAATTAACATGTTGTGAGACAGACACTTCTTAGTTTTTCTTAATGATATCTTTTAAGTGAGGTAATTGTGTTTTGAATGTTTTAAGTGTATGTGTGTCGACAAGTAATCACATACCCATTTATCTATGAAGGAGAATTCTAAAAACCTCTTCTCAGTGTTAGTATTAATCTGCATGTATCAAAGCACCTATGGGTTTAAAAAAAAGTTTTATTAAGAAATAATTCATGTATCATACAATTCACCTGTTTAAAATTTACAGTTCAGTGTTTGTTTTAAGTATATTCACAGAGGTATGTAACCATGACTACAATGGGTTTTAGAACATTTTCATTGCCCCCCCCCAAAAAAAAAAACCCTCATTTTCAGTCAGTTCCCCATTTCCTCCCTCCACCCAGCCCTAAGCAGTCATTAATCTACTTTCCACCTCTATAAGTTTACCTTTTCTGGACAGTTCATAGAAATGAAATCACCCAAGAAGTGGTTTTGTGACTGATTTTTTTCACTTAGAAATGTTCTGAAAGGTCATCCAATGTTATTAACATGTATCAGTACTTTATTTCTTTTTATTGCTGAATAATATTCCATTGTATCCTATGACTTTTAAACAAGTACTCTAGCATTTGTTCTAAAAATCCCAATCCTTTAGTGGTAATTTTTTTTAAAAATACTGTACATTATTAATCTATTTTCAATTAATTTTTACCTATTTGTAATTCATAGTTTTGTTTAAGATTGGGGGTGTGTGATTTTTTTTACATTTTTTAATGTAATACTCTAATATAAAGTAACATACCTATACTATTATATAAGATGTATTCATTCTTGTAGGATTTGATATAGATACCCCAGATGATTTTGGCAGGACCTGTCTACATGCAGCTGCAGCTGGAGGGTATGTATAACAAAATTTTTACTTTTTTTTAAGAAAAAGGTAGTTGATCGTGGCAGGTTTTTTTCGTTTCATAAAATATAAATCATAATGTTTTATTCACTCTGCCCTCATTTGAAAACATGCTTTTATACTTATTTAAACCTACTGATTTCATTATAATTACAATTTCATTACAATTACATCTTCTCAATGTATTTTTCCTGGGTAGGAATTTGGAGTGCCTAAACCTTCTGCTGAACACTGGTGCAGACTTCAACAAAAAGGATAAATTTGGAAGGTAGGGTGTGGTACAGTTCCTCTATAGAGCCTACTTAATGGTATTTACTTAATGACTTTCTTGACCTTCTAATGTGGCTTCTGAGAGTTAACTGGATAATTCTATGTCTTTTGCATTGTGATCATGATTCTTGAGAGGCCCCGATAAGTAGATAACTCCTGAATATTCATTCTCACCCACAGCCTTCTTCCAGCTGGGCCCCTGCCATAGCCCCAGGCTACCAGCCATAGCTTTACTTTATAAGCACTTCTATACCTCTTGTGATGTCATTCCTCCTCCTCCCGTAATTATAGCCATGAAAATATAAAACTGCATGGTACCTATGCTCCTTCAGAAAACTCACAAGAGCTGGAACTCAGTTCTCCATTCCTTCAAGTCATTCTTCTGTTAGAGACTCTGCTGCCTATATTTGGTTCCAGAGCACTAGAAAGAGGGAGGAAACAGGTTACAAATTTATCTGTAACTTTTCTTTCTCCTCTTCTCTGACTCTCCGCACACACCCTGAGCGTGACCCACAGGAAAGCACCTGTGGATGCAGAGTCCCTTTGTAGTCACCCAGCCAATCTGCAGTCTCACTGTTCATCTCCAGGCCTCATTGTTACTTGCATCTGTAATTGGAATACTTAAAGCCACCATGATCTACTAAGTTACTTAGAGTAGGAATTGACCCAGAGTCTGTTAGGACCACATAGGAAAGGTCAGAAGGCAATTTGAAAAATAGAGGTAAGCATGCAGTAGTGTGTACAGAAATCTAAATATAATGTACACATGAGACTTATAATGTTATAATCTAGTGTTACCTCAATTTAAAAAAATAGAGGTGGAAATATGAGCAAAATTGTGTATCAGGAGTTTGAAAATTTTATCTGAGTATATGACGAGAGGGTGTGTGTGAATCTGTGTCAGTGCATGGGATTGGGCCAGTGCACAGTAGAATTACGTGTGGTAGGGAATCAGAAGTGCATATAAGAAAAGAAAAGGAAAAATGACTATCTGACCCCATAATTATTTGAGGAACAGACTGTTCTTATAAGCCTGCTAATTGAAGGAACTAATGACCCACAAAATCAAAAATCACTTTGTTTGACTTTGGAGTGCAATTTATAGCTAATTTATTTTTATAAGTGTACTTTAATCCAGCATATATTAGTTAATTTGTAGCACTTGATGCATTCTGTACTACAGTTAGGGCACATTCTGAGTTTAGACACTTGAAAGTAATTCAGGGTTAATTGCATTTTCAAAAATACTATTACTATATTATACTGTTATCCAATAAAGTAAAATAATGCTTCACTGTCATTTCACCAGGTAAATATTTTAGAAAAAATTGTACCACGAAGACTCTGGACTAAATTTACCTTCACTTTTCTGTTTTCTTCTTCTTCTGTTTTGTTTTTTTTTTAATGAAAGGTCATGGATTATCATAATTTTGTAATCTAAAGACAGAAACTCCTAAATTTAGTAATACTCTTTTTCATTTCAGTAACTGAGAAATAAGCTACAAATATTCCATCTCTAGAAATTAACAGTACTCTAAACTCTTCAAAATGGTGCACAGTCTTCAAAACTATGCATTTTTTGCTTGAGGAATCTGATATTGCTGTGCAGCTCTACCATATAGTTGATATAACAGCATTCTTTTTAATGCTTCTGTGTTTTTCTTACTCTTTATTCCTCTACTGAGATAGGAACAGAAGCTGCTATCTATGAAACATCTCTATTAGTATAGGGGAAGCTTTGTTAAAATGAAAGTTTTCTCAGATTGCTGATGGCATTAGGGAGGGAAAAAAAATAAAGTTTTCAAGTTTTGGAGCAGAATATGAAGGATATCTGTAATTCACTCAGAAGACTGGAATTGTTACTGTCTGGGGACCATGAAATGATTTAATTGTGTCCCTATCTTATTTTGTATTCTTAGAGGCTCTTTGCCATCTTAGTTTCTCCTCCAAGCTTTCTGTCTGGCCCTCCGAAAGACTTAGGTATATGGCAGAAATTAATCTCAGGCTTTCTATAAATATTTATAACTGGGTGGATCATCTGTGCTCTTGTTTACTGGTTTGTGTCCCTGACTTTTTTTTTTTTTTTTTTTTTTTTTTTTTAATTAACTTGGGCAAAAAGATCTCCACTGCACTATGCTGCTGCCAACTGCAACTACCAGTGCCTGTTTGCTCTTGTGGGCTCAGGAGCAAGTGTGAATGACCTTGATGAAAGAGGATGCACACCCTTGCACTATGCAGCTACATCAGACACAGATGGCAAGTAAGTATCATGTGGTGAGAATGAAGGATTGTTTCTACCTGGCAGTTTTTATAGCAAATTTATATTTCCTTTTTTTGTACTTTTTATTATTGATTATCTTTCCCTGATGCTCTAGTAGGGAAAATAAGTTGTTTTCATAATTGTTCCTAGCCATAGTTATTGCCATCTACTTCTACTCAGCAGCCTGCATTATGAACTAATCAGGTAGAAGAAAGATCAAGGTCCCTTTTCATCCTCCCTTCCAAAAACACATCTTAATATCTATCACCTCCATGTTTTTTCCACCTGGCTTCTTAGAGGCAGCAGTCTTGAGTATATCATAGGGAAAAGGAAAGGCAAGAGGTACACAGACAATGCCATCAGAAGATTGAGCAGAGATTGGAATGCCAGTATTCTTCAGAGGTAGAAAGTTCATATTTCCAAGGGATCCCTGTAAATTGGTATTCAAATAGGGGATAATTGAACTGACAGAATCTGGCACATAGTTGGTACTAAATAGTGCTTAAATAAGTAAATTATATAGAGAATGGAGTAGTGAGTAAATGTTGTCCAAGAATGACTTAATAAAAACAAAAGAATGAGAGATTTATAAATTCTTTCATAATTAATGTTCACCCAAAGTTGATCAGACCCATTTATAGTACCTTAATGTATATTGCCTTCTTGGAAGAAAATGAACTCATTAGAGACAGAGGAGAAATCTTCAATGTCTGTGGTATTCCCCATGAGTCTGGGTCAGTGAAGGGTAGGAAAAACAAATAATGGTTTCTGGGGAAAGATTTTATAAAATATACTTCAAGGAAGTTGCATTTAACACAGAACTATTTCTTTGGTTTTTAATGTTTACTTTTTTACCTTCAAAATAAAAAGCATAATTTGATGGTATTACTCACAAGTATTAGTTTATTATAAATTCTGTAACTAATTTCAAATCCATTTCTATAAGTAACACTTTGTTATGTTGGATTTGTGGCTAAAATCCTAATCTTGAAAGCATTAGTAAAGTGTATACTATCAGCCCTTTGTATCTACTGGTTTTGCATCTACAGATTCAGAGAGTCGACTGTATTCATTGTAGGGCTGTGTTCATTTTTTATAAGGGACTTGAGGGTCCAAGTCTGCAGTCTTTGGTATCCTCGAGTACTCTTGGAATCAGTCCCCCTTAGATACCGAAGGATGACCGTATTTTCTGTTTGAAGGAATATATCACTTTATACAATTTCATATATACCAGAATAGTTAAATATAGATAGGTTTTGGGAGAAGCTAAATAATTTGAAGTATGTTTTTGGATAGTAGAGCTTTAAAGAAAATCTCTGATAGAGACTTTGTAAATCAGAAAATATTTTGGTAAACTTGGGTAAGTAGATTATCCTCTGATTTATAAATTTTGTAGTTTCGGAATTTGATTTATAGATTTTTGTAAAATAGATTATACCCAAAATGACTATCACCATCAGAAGTCCTTTACCACTGTTCCCATAAACTGTGTATTGGGTACTGCCCAGCATGACCTAAGTAAATTCCACTGAATTCACGTGCACACAGACAAAGATTACCCCATGGTCCTCCTGCCCTTATACAATTACATTAAACCTGAATTCTTACACAGGAGCAAAAGAATAACAATGTTCAACCTATACTGTTTGAGATTTGTGGTTTTATTTTAAGCCAGTCTGCTTTTTCTTTAGAAGTATACTTAGTACTAATGTGAATTAAATTGTTAGTTTTCTTACCTAATATAAACTGTTTTGAGCAATAGTCTAGAGCAGGGGTCCCTAAACCCTGGGCTGTGAACTGGTGCTGGTCCGCGTCCTGTTAGGAGCCAGACCGCAGAGTGGCGAGCGAGTGAAGCTCATCTGCCTCTCCCCATCGCTCACATTACCGCCTGGACCGTCCCCACCACCCCCTCGCCCCCCCGATCTGTGGAAAAATTGTCTTTCGCAAAACCGGTCCCTGGTGCCAAAAAGGTTGGGGACCACTGGTCTGGAGATATTTATTACTTAAACGCTTAATTCTCAGTATGTCCACAAGCAACCTGTTGTACCAGAAAGAACATGAGCTTTATCCAAAAGACCCAGCTGAAATCATGGGGACTTCATATTATACCTCTTTGAACCTGAGCAAATAATTGTTAGGCAAAATCTTCTTTATCTGTAAAATTAGAATGAAGTGTACTTCTTAGAATTGTGGGGAAAACTGAGGGCATTTTTGGAGCCTCTTTCTTATCTTTGAAGTATCAAAGTCCCAGAGGTCTTATCTGATGCCATCATTTATTGACTCTGTGATTTGTTCCCTGGGAACCTTCTGGAAACTATTCACTACAGTAACCATTTTAGGATACCAGAGGCATCCTTTCAGTAAGTGATTGTTTTGGAGGCTTAAATAGTAGAATTAAAGATTTGGTTTATTTTTCTGAACTCCAAGGATTTAATTCCCAGGAATAGATTGGATAATAAGAGAATCTGGAATAATTCTTTCTGCTGCCAAAGCCAGAGTGAAATATTTTCTAAAAGAAGAAACAAATTCCCCATGACTTCAAATACTACTGTTCAGTAATGTGTGATTGTTGGTTTGTTTCTTTAATGATTGTTTAATAATGTCCTGTCAGCATCCCCAGGGAAAGTTGTATATACTTTGGGATTTTTGACTCTCTGCCACTGGTTTTCTGCTGTTCAGAAGTGACATAAGTAATTACAGTTCTACTCTGTCTTGTGTGCCTGTCTTTACTTTCAGTAAATGTTGGAAAAATACATGCAGTCGTTCCTACTCATTCTACTCATCCTGCTAGTCACCCCCATCATCCTGATGCCTACATTCACGGTAGATAGTCATGACTCAGCAAACAAATATATACTTATTTTTACGGGAGAAACATACTAAAAGTATTAAATATTAACAAATAAAATTGTCTTTGCCATTTGAAGAAAAATAGTTCTGGCTATGAGCATGATGGTGAGGACCTACCCCACGCCTGTGTGGTGTGTATAAGAGAAGGGGAAGGCTGGGTTATTTATTGTGATTACATATAAGGAAGAAATCCTCCTCATGCCTTTTCTTCTGTGATAACTACCATTAACAGAAGTATTTCTATATGTTTATGTAGATCATTTCACATCCCTCACAGTGTAATCAGAGTTATGAACCTGGTAAATGTCTGTCCATAGGCTTTTCTGTGTTCATATGGTTATATATACATGTGTTTATGAATGCATAGATATATTTCACCAAGATACCCCTTTTTTTTTTTTTTTTTTTTTTTTTGCGGTACGTGGGCCTCTCACTGTTGTGGCCTCTCCCGTTGCGGAGCACAGGCTCCGGACGCGAAGGCTCAGCGGCCATGGCTCACGGGCCCAGCTGCTCCGCGGCATGTGGGATCTTCCTAGGCCCGGGCATGAACCCGTGTCCCCTGCATCGGCAGGCGGACTCTCAACCACTGCGCCACCAGGGAAGCCCAAGATACACTTTTATGGAGATAGATGTTCACAAAAGTGGGATCATATTTTGACTTCTAATAGCATTGTTTATTTTTGTCTGTTTTGAACTTTATATAAATGGAGTCATACAGTCTTTTGTTTGGAACTTTTATAATCCTTAGGTTTATTCCTAAGTATTTGATACTTTTATTGCCAAAATAAATCTATCTTTAAATTTCCTTTGTTGTGAAATAGAGAAATATATTTGACTTTTGTATACAACTTTGCATTCAGCACCCTTGTTAAACCTGTTTTATGTATGCATGTAAGACAGAACTGGGTTTGATTCTGGCTCTGCCACTTGCTGTGAGACCTTGGGCAGGTTACATAACCTCTCTGCACATTTCATCTGTCAAGTGGGAATAATAGTCTGACCTTAACTCATGGCCATATGAGGTACAGAATATCTGAATTGCTTAGAATAATACCTGACACATTGTAATCTTCCTGTAAGGATTAGTTGTATTTTTTTAAGCTATGCTTAATATCTTTTTTTTTGTCAGTCAGAGACTATTGTATACCGTGATGGGGGAGAGTAGAGTTAGGAGGGCCTCTGGTGACAATGCCACATCCTCTGCCCTGGGCCGAGTGGTCCTCTCCCAGGGCTCTGACCAGCCGTGGGGCACATGGATTTGACTCAGTCTGAACCTGTACCAGAAGAAGTGGTAGGAGTAAATGGGTGGTAGGGGAAGAGTAGGAGAAATTTAAATAGTTTGAAAATCACTCTGACTTGAATTACATGCTTAATTGGGATGAGGATATTTGTCTAACAAATGAAGAAAACAAAATATTTAACAGTAAGTTTGGTTTATTACTTAGCTATTTAGCCATAAATATTCCTCCAGATTTTGCATACATGGTTTATTTTAGGGAAATAAGAGAAATTATAGAAAATTTTCATTTCTTAATTTTCTGAGTTTTATAAAATGAGCGTGTGTTAACTTACAATGAGAAAAATAGTTTAGGATTGACTCTCTCGCCTCCACCTCATTTGCAAATCAAAAGTGAGGTTCAGATTTTCAAGATCAAGCAATTTTGTGGTTCAGAATTTTATAAACACCCAGGTTAAAGTGTCACTAACTCATTAAACCCTGTGCTGAAGCATTTGTAGCATAGAAAGAACGCTTGAAGAAAAGACCCGAGGCCTATTCCTTGCTTTGCCATATTCTAGCCAAAAAATTGGGAGCAAGTCATTTAATTTTCCTGAATGTCAGTAATTTTTTTCATTTGTTAAAGGTAATGCTTACAAAGTAGTCATGAAAATTCATATTGCTTAGCAAAATTTGAAAGGCGTGGCAATAGAAGTAATTTTATAATTATAAATCAACTCTTAGTCTTTGTTTTTTTATAGGAGACCATCTAGTAATATGAAGGTAGACAAAGAAATAATAATTTGATAAGAACTACTGCATGTATTATGGTTGAATTATTTCAAACCATTTAATGTTGTATACTTGCAACTAGTAAATATAAGTAGTGCTTTGAGACTTGCTCTCCTACTTCAGAAAGTAAGCATGAACTTACCTACTTGTTTTGCTTTCCTTAAATAAGTCAGTTTTTTTTTTCCCCAGTACTCATGTATCAGCAAGTTATCTTAAAATAGTTTGTTCCACTGATAGAATCTGCCTTGTATTCAGGTCTCAGTAGGGAGAACTATTTCTGTTTTATCATTCACATCTAGAGAACTTTATTAAAGGTAAAAAGATATATGCCCTTGGGTGAAATGTTTCTGCCTTTAAAGCAGTGACACTGTCCTTCCAGGCCAGCAGGTCTTTCCTTCATCTCAGTGAGGATTGACCTGTGAGCTGGTACCTAGGAAGACTGTGTACAGTCTACACACTGCCTGAAATATTTCCTGGAGTGCCCTCAGAGCTAGTTTAGGAATACGAGAAACACCAGACTTGTTCCTTAGAGTCAGATTCGGGTGATGTTGTTGTTGTTCTGTCATAGTGATATGCAGTTCATCATAATTTTCACTGCACATAAATATCAAAATCCCGCTTAAAAGGATGAACATTTGCTACCATTAAGGATATTATAATAAATGTAGATTCTGTAAGTAATTCCTAAGAGATCTAAAGTACTTTAAGCAATTAGCATTAAAGAAATAAGGGTTGGCATTGCAAAGAATGGTCCTCATATATGATAGAGTTACTGGGTGATCAGTTACATTGCTCCATTGTTCCTTTCCACTTTTTCTTATAACTTCAGTATGCTTTTGGAAACTTGACAAGTAGTATCTGATTATAGATTCCCCCCCCTAGTGGTAGAATTAGTAGTTAGTTAGACATACTGCAATATTAGACAAATTATCACTGAATAATTATGGACTTGGAATTTGAACATGAATGGATTTTAGATTATTTAGTTGAATTCCTACTCCCATCTATCAAATGAATAAACAGAAGCCATTTCACCATAAAGGTGAAACGATTTGCCCAAGATCGCTGGTATCAAACTAACTCTAGCGATAAATCTTTTAATTTCTAATTCAGTACTCTTTTTTTTTTTTTGCTACAGTAACATTTATCAGAATTATAACAAATTGTGAACCTTATAGTCCTTTTATTTTTAAAAAAATTTTTAACATCTTTATTGGAGTATAATTGCTTTACAATGGTTAGTTTCTGCTGTATAAAAAAGTGAATCCGCTATACCTATACATATATCCCCATATCTCTTCCCTCTTGCGTCTCCCTCCCACCCTCCCTATCCCACCCCTCTAAGTGGTCGCAAAGCACTGAGCTGATCTCCCTGTGCTGTGCGGCTGCTTCCCACTAGCTATCTGTTTTACATTTGGTAGTGTATATATGTCCATGCCACTCTTTCACTTCATCCCAGCTTACCCTTCCCCCTCCCCATGTCCTCAAGTCCATTCTCTATGTCTGTGTCTTTATTCCTGTCCTGCCCCTAGGTTCTTCAGAACCATTTTTTTTTAATTCCATATATATGTGTTAGCATATGGTATTTGTTTTTCTCTTTCTACAATGAGGTATCACCTCACACCAGTCGGAATGGCCATCATCAAAAAATCTTAACAGTCCTTTTAAAATTACTTTCCTCATATTTTAATAGCACAGGGATGAAGTGTATTTCCCATGGGAAGGTCTTTCGTGTTACCTACGTACCACTTTCACATCGTTCCCACACTTTTCAGGTCTCTAATGCAAGATCCTTGAATTCTGACCTTGGTTTGGGGAGATATTTTTACATCCTTTCTTAAGCTTCCTAATGAGATATCATACCAACTATTTATTCCAGACAGATTGGATGCTCCCCACCACTAAGAGTTTAATCCTTTCAAACGTTGTTTCAGTCGACTAGCTGGTGCCATAAATATAGACTGTGTACGAAACAGTCTTTAGGTATACTGAGCTTGGTGACATACTGTGGATAAAGAAGATTCTCTTACGAACATTTTGTTTGTACTTTTATGATACTTACAGTCAATATCATTTAAATGACAAATGTATGTAGTGTAGATGTGTTTATGATTTTTACATTACTCAAATGTAAGAAAAATTTCCAGTTTTGAGTTTGCCTCTGTTTTTATCATTGGTTAAAATGTAGGATTTAGAATTTTGAATATGTCTTACTATAATAATAGGTGCCTGGAATACTTATTAAGAAATGATGCAAATCCAGGGATCCGGGACAAGCAAGGATACAATGCAGTTCATTATTCAGCTGCATATGGTCACCGTCTGTGTCTTCAGCTGGTAAGATTCCTGATTTCTTGTGGAAGGACCAATGTAAGTTTATATTCTAATAATGTAATGACAGTGAGAATAAATGAACAAAGAAACAAATGCCTTTTAACATTTTTAGAATCCCTATCCCTCCTAAATTCATACTTGCCTCACTAAGCTTTCTCTCATTCCCTTTTCCCTTTCACAGAGATAGGAGGAAATTAGATCTCTGGAGAGGGCTCCCGTAAAGCACCCCATGTCCATGTAGCATTCACTGCCCTTTTAAATGTTTTCCAGAACATTTTAAAAACTGTAACTATGTCATATGTAAGAAATACTTGTTCCTGTGAGAGGAAGCTTCCCTCTGTGTAGTTAGGAATTCCAAAAGGCCCAGTCTTCTGTCAGTCTCTCCTGACAAGGGAGACTCATCTTCTGCAAAGGAACTTTTCATTTCAACTGTGGTTCATTCCTGAATGTATACACCATTCACCCCACTTTGCCAAACCAAAGGGAGAGTAAAAGACAAGTTAAATAATTCTGAAGTGTGTAGCACATGCTTCACTTTAGAGGTTTCTTCATTTAGACCTACTTATAAATTGTATTAACATTGCTTCCCTTAAAGGGGAAATAAAATTTAAGGAGGGTGGGTATAAAAGATAGAAAAAAGAGGTTGACATACTTAATATAGCATTGAGAACCCTGCTACAGAAGTAATATTTCCTTAGTTTATTATGGTAGCTTTAGACTAAAATCTGAGACCCATGTGTATAGATTTGTAGTCTATTATATTGTGCAATTGATTATTTAAAAGCTTCATTTTTGGAGGCAAAGCACAAGTTCAGAATAGAATTTAACAAAGCCCTTTGTAAATAGAGACATGTAGTTAACATTTATCTCTTTACTGTATATGACTGCTTCCTCAACTAAGTATTTTTATTTTAAATTTTATTTCAGATTGCAAGTGAAACTCCTTTAGATGTTGTAAGTATTAATTAGTCAGTTTTCCCCCTAATATTGAGTCTTTAAATATTTGCTCTCACTAGAGCTGGAGCCTGTCTTACACATTCCTGGAAACAAAGATAGTGACAGAAATCATGTTTGCAGGGGGAGGGAAGGTTCTTACTTGGTGGTAATTAAATGGCATTTCTCTCAAAATCTAAGTTTGTAGCCCTCTCTCAAAGCTCTTAGTATGTGGTCCTTACCTCATTTTCAGGATAATCCATTTCATAAGGTTGCTGAATTTAGTTTTCATAATATAATGGTCTGGGATTTTTAAATTCATATTCAAGTATCAGTTTATCCTCTGAAATTGATTTGAACTTGGGGGAGGGGGAACCAGGAATAACTGCTGTGGTATGTCTAAAAGTACCATTTCTGACACTTAAAATTCTTTTCTTTCTCAGTTAATGGAAACCTCGGGAACAGACATGCTGAGTGATTCAGACAATAGAGCAACAATAAGCCCTTTACACTTGGCTGTGAGTGTTGCCTTCACAGCCAACTTGATGGCTGGTTTACTGAAAATGTCTCATACCTGTTTGTGTTGACTCAAACTAGTACCCAGAACTTTTGGTCTATATAATGATGATCATGGAGTTAAAACTGTAAGAACTTTCTTAACTCAGAGAATTCTTGAATGTACTTTCATTTGTTTGTTTGTCTTAAAAAAAAAAAAAAGGGTGGGGTTTAGGGGTGGGGGGAGGGTGGTCTGAGCTTCCCCCAAGGCCTGCCCTAAGGAGAGAATATGCCTGAGATGTGAATTTTAAAATGACCCACCCTAGTGGAATGGCTTCTGACTTCTTAAGCAGATGATATAGGAACTGTAATTTCTGTGGTATTTCTACAACTTTTTGCTTACTTTGTGATTTTGGGGTGCTAAGTTTGTGTTCACTAGTCCTTCACTTGCTCATGCTATAAGATTTAACTACATGGTCTGTAATGTTCCTTCTAGCTTCAGATGCCACTGAATTTTTCCTCTTAATGTCCATCACTAAGAGGAGAAGATTAGAAGAGAGTGTGACAATTCTTTAAGTCAAATAGGAAATGAATTACCTTAGGAAATTTCAATCAGAGCCCAATCTAGTTCTTTCTGCGCTGAAAGAAGAATTTATCTTTGAAATAAAGCATGTTGTGGGGAGCTGGGGGACTTTGAGAATCGGGAGAATTGGGTACTGTCACTATTTGTGAGACCTCTGATTTTAAGTATAGTAAAATGCTTATGAGGGTCTCTACTTAGGTTAATGTGTATCACAAGTTCAATGATCCATTTAATTGTTTCTTCTCACATATACTATTATTTTTTATTTTAATATTCTCCTGGCATATTTTCTAACACTGACACATGTACACTGAATTTTCTGCTTTGTCTTTCTCCCCCTTTCTCCCCAGCAGTACTTCATACCATGGTCTAAATAACTAGGAAGACATGCTGAAGCTTCCTTTTTCCTTGCCCTTTGGGTCTTTGGAAATACTATCTACTCTCCCAGACTTGCATAATAAATAAGTCATCTAGAAGTGCAAAGCTAGCATGGAGAAAATAGCTATTTTACTATGGGTGGCAAGAAATGACGTCTGAGCAGATGACTAGGCAGTTCTTCCTGCATCATTATCATCATTCTTATAATAATAGCGCCTCATCTCTTGAACACTTACTAGGTGCCAGACTAAGCACTTTGCCAAATTTTTGAATGCATTATCTCAAAAACTTCATTTTTTTAACTAGTATTTTACTCCATGGCTATTGAATATAGTGCTGTTATTAACATGGGTGTGCTAAATAGTGTTTTTAAGCTGAAATGGAAACAATTTTGTGATTTCATAATTAGGCTCAATGAAATGTGGTTATACCACCACTCTTGCATTTTGTATCCATTGCTAGGAGATTTTTCAGAAATTACTGAAGTGATTTTTCTCCTTCCAAACTCTCCCAATCCAGGACGACTTGATGCAATAAAGACACGCTGGCTTGAGGACTCAGAAAATTGGCCTTGGTCCTGCTTTCGCACATACTAGGCCTCTAAGCCTCTTGTCCCAGTCCAGTCAGAGCCATCGTGAGGGGAAGACTCCTGTGGCAGATTACCCTGGCTCTAGCCGTCCTTATTTTCCTTCTGCTTCTTTTTATACCACCTTCTGCATATACTGTGCTTCTCACAGTTCATTTTTAATAGCATAATTTTGTTGACCTGGTATTGAGGAACAAGGTTAGATTTGATCCTCAGACAGTAGAGCTCAGCGATCTCCAGTCACTTGAACCTTTGAGGGAGTCAGAAACATCAAGAGGTCAGTAAGGCCCAGAGCAGCTTCACCTCCTGCTGGTACTTTCTGACATTTCCCACAAGAAGTGGCTTTACAGCCCTTTGGTACATTGCGGGGCCCTCTTTCTAGCTAAGTATCTCTTTTTAGAAGCAGGTGACATTTAGCACAAATATGGTAGAATTTTATATTTTTCAGTTCCCTAATGAAAAGTTCACATGTGATCATTTACAGTTTGCCTGTATGTGCTAAGCTGCAGGTCTGAAAGGTATCAGAAAATGACTTGTCCCTTAGCTAAAAGGGGTGGCATGAGTGAACCAGAGGAGACATTCCTTCCCCAGCAGTACTGTGTCGTTATTGCCTTATGTCTTGCTAATCATCTAGTCCAATAAGAGTAATAGATGTTCAGTTGACATGTTGGTTTTTGAAATGAATTCTCTGGAAAGCAGACTGTGTAAAGAAGGGGATTTCAGTCAGTCAGGTTTCAGACAAATCTCTCAATCTTCTTTCTCTGCTGTACAGTGCGTAGCACATGGCAGTTTTTCAAGCAGGGCTTGTCCTAAATATTTTTGAAAAGAAATGTTTATTTTTGAGATGGCACGTTATAGGATGGAGTAGTCATTTTAATTTGAGAAATCAGAAGGCTCAAGTACTAGCTGAACTTCAGTTGCAACTGTATGATTTAAGTATAGTAACATTTTATCGCGGAGTGAAGGGGGGGCACTGAACTGTGACGAAGAACACGGGCTCTGGAATCATAGACTTAGAATGAAAGCTTTCATTGAACCCATGTCACGCATCATTGAATGTCTGCCATGAACCAGACATTGTACTCGTGAAAAGATCACCTGTCCTTTGAACTTTTATTATTTGTGGAATACCCATTCCCTAACACTTGTAGCCTACTAATTGATTATTAGAAAAATTTGTAGGTAACTTTCTGAATTATCAATACAGAAGTTTTAGATTATCTCAAATATAATGATGTAAGACAAGTTTACTTACTACTCCCTTTATGTTTTCTAGGGTTTCTAAGAAGTCGGTCTAAATATGTATTTTTTTAATTTATATTTTTATTTATTCCCAGGCCTATCATGGTCACCATCAAGCACTAGAAGTGTTAGTACAGTCTTTGTTAGATCTTGATGTGAGAAACAGTAGTGGAAGAACACCCTTGGACCTTGCAGCATTTAAGGGCCATGTAGAATGTGTGGATGTTCTCATTAATCAGGGAGCTTCAATCTTAGTCAAAGATTACATTTTGAAGAGAACACCTATACATGCAGCAGGTAGGTCAAAGACTATGAATGATTTTATTTACCACTTTCCATCTAATGCTCTTCTTTTTCAATTTCTTGTATATTATACTCCTGGTAATTGTTTTAACAATTTTGACTTTAACAATTCTAATGATTCTACTCTTAGGGAAAAACTAACAGCAAGATTATAATCACTTTAAAAAAATATCTACCTTAGAAATGGGATTTATATAATAGTCTGACTTCTGAAGTACTTTATCAACAACAAAAAAATACAATTTTTTTTTTTACTGCTTTTTGATGGAAATTATTTTGGATTGGTATGTGCTTTCATTTACTAACTGATAAACATTTTACTTACTGTGCAAGGGTACTGCATTAAACATTTAATCAGACAGGAATACAGAGTGCCTGCTATGCAAGAAATACTCCATGGAGTGTTTTGTGATGTTGTAGATGTGTGAAAATGCAAAACTACATAACAATGCCACTGTGATGACTCAGTACCTGCTGTGTCACTAGCAGATGCAGATTCACAACTCACTACGGGAATTACTACAAGGCAGTATTAATTTTAAATAATGAATTCAAGACTGGTATATGTGAAGAAATCCTAGCCAAGTATTTATTTGTCTCATCCCCAATAAGCCATCTTCGTATGATTAGATTCATTTCACTTAGTCTTTTTTTTTTTTTTTTTTTTTTTTTTTAGCGGTACGCGGGCCTCTCACTGTTGTGGCCTCTCCCGTTGCAGAGCGCAGGCTCAGCGGCCACGGCTTACGGGCCCAGCCGCTCCGTGGCATGTGGGATCTTCCCGGACCGGGGCACGAACCCGTGTCCCCTGCATCGGCAGGCGGACTCTCAACCACTGTGCCACTAGGGAAGCCCACTTAGTCTGTTTTTATAGGGTGATCCTTAAAGTGGACCCATTTGAATGTAGGTCTGGGACTTTGCTTCTGGTCATTTGGAAAATTTGCATTTTAGAAGACTATAGGTAACACCCACTGTTGCTCCGGAGCAGCCTTTCAGAAACTATCAGATAATCAAGCAAGGCTCAAAGACAAAAATTTTAATAATGGATTAGAAGTCCTAATAAGGATATGTATATAAACTGCTATATGGTAAAAATAAGAAGTCAAAATGCTATCATTTTCTGTTACCTTATTCTGAAAAAGAGTGAAGTTGTATATTATTCTGCAACTTGAAAAATGATATTGTAAGCACATTATTTGCAGAGCTGATTTAAAGCTTTCATGGAGTGTTTACAACTCTTAATAGATAAATATTGAACCAAGACACTAGTGAGTCCCTCAGAAGTGGCTGACCAATGCCATATAATTCATAAGTCCTACCCACTGAAAGAGTTACAGGTTACTGTTAGCACCCACCTCTTCAATAAATGCAGGCCTTGGTTAGAACCAGGATGCCTTTCAAATTTGGAGACCTGCTGGGGAGCATCTTACTCTTAAATCATGGAAAGGACATTGGTTCTGGATGTGAGCCAGTCCTTTCCCACAGGGGTCTTACTCCTGATGCTTTGGGTGTTGAGCTTAGACAATACGAACACTCATCAGTAGCTGCTGTGTACTGAGTATCTGTGAATCCAGTTTAAAAAAAAAAAAAATGATGGGCCAAACAGAATTTCCTTGAAGCCATCCCCAAGGATCACATCTAAAATCAGGAAAGAAGGAGGACCTTCACTATCAGGAATAAAAATATTTCCCAGACGTCCTCCAGACTTCTTAACATCTCAGTGGGCAGAACTTGAAACCAGTCATTGGCAAAGGAGAATGGAGTTGATGTGATTGACTTGTCTGATCATGATTTCATCCCTTGGCTGGAGGCAGGCTGCCCTTCCTGACCACATTGGCACCAGCAGAGAGCTAAATAAAATGAGCATTTTCTTTCTTGCCTGTTAAATTCAATGAATATTCCAAAATTATATCTAGCAAATGTGGTTTAAGATGGACATTTTCTATTTTATCATTTTATAGATATATAATTGCTGAAATTTTTGAATATCACTTTACAGCAACAAATGGTCATTCGGAATGCTTACGGCTACTAATAGGAAATGCAGAACCACAGAATGCAGTAGATATTCAAGATGGAAATGGACAGTAAGTTATACTAATTTTTAAATTAGTTTTAGGATGTTTGTTAATCTTCATACCTTTGCCCCCCTATTTTAGTAAGTCTGTCATAGTGTGTAACTGAGTAACATCAAATACAGTTTTTTAAGTATACTTTAAAGTTGCATCACAGAAAGACATGTTTAGAGGGCAGGCCCACACAGTGTATTTTCATGGATGAAGTCTCAGTGGTGACGGAGCTGCTCCTGTTGTTACCCAGGACTCCTCTGATGCTGTCTGTGCTCAACGGGCACACGGACTGTGTCTACTCACTGCTGAACAAAGGAGCCAACGTAGATGCCAAAGATAAATGGGGAAGGACAGCACTGCACAGAGGGGTAAGAAGAAGTGTTCTCGCTTCCTTTCTGAAAGTTTTTATGACCTCATTTTACCTAAAACTGAACTAGGCTGTGTTTGTATTTTTCTTCATTTAATTTTTACCAAATAACCTTTACTGTTTCTTTCACTATCTTAGTTTTTGAACTCTAATTTTTAACAACCACAAAACACAACTTAATCCAGAGAAGAGTAATGTTGGAACAGAGTTTTAAAATCTTAGGGGGCTTCCCTGGTGGCGCAGTGGTTGGGAATCTCCTGCCAGTGCTGGGGTCACGGGTTTGAGCCCTGTTCTGGGAGTATCCCACGTGCTGCAGAGCAGCTAAGCCCACGCGCCACAACTACTGAGCCTGCACTCTAGAGTCCACGAGCCACAAATACTGAGCCTGTGTGCCGTGGCTGCTGGGGCCTGGGTGCCTGGGGCCCGTGCTCTGCAATGAGAAGCCCACGCACCGCAGCGAGGAGTAGCCCCCGCTCACTGTGGCTGGAGGGAGCCTGCGTGCAGTGACCAGGACCCAGCACAGCCAACAATTAATTAATTATTTATTTTTTAAAAAGAATTTTTAAAACCCTAAAGCCTTGAGTAGAATTGATGTCAGTTTTACTTTTTTCCATTATCACAACTATTTTCTTATACATTTTGTCTTAATTTTTTTCACCTTTGAAATATTTTTTTTGTTGAACTAGATGTCCCATTATTCCTGGTTTTCATATTTACTTTTATTTTGACAAAGTCACCGCTTTAACTAAATTTTTAAGCCGCTTTCAGTAAAAATACTGGGTTACTCAAAATATGATAAATGCCTTGATTGGTGGGAGGACATGGGGAATATGTACTTTAAAATTCATAATTAGCTATAATTGACATGAAGTGCCCAACGTAGTATATTCAGCTACATGCAAATAATTTTTCTTTCAGGCAGTCACAGGCCATGAAGAGTGTGTAGATGCGTTGCTTCAACATGGTGCTAAGTGCTTATTACGAGATAGCAGGGGCCGGACACCAATACACTTGTCAGCTGCCTGTGGACACATAGGTGTTCTCGGAGCTCTTCTACAGTCAGCAGCATCTATGGATGCAAATCCAGCCATGGCGGACAATCATGGATACACGGCGCTTCACTGGGCTTGCTACAACGGTTAAGTACACAGACACAGACCCACGTTACCTGCCCGTTATGTACCACAGAGAGACAACTAACTAACACATTCTGACTTTCATGAGAATGATATATTAAGAATAACCTACCATGTAGTTATAGCTTACTTCAGTGCCTTGTCGTGCTTTAAAGCCAAGATGCTGGTTGTCACAGATGTTTTGAGATAAGCAGTCACTAAGTTTAAAAGTTTTTTAGACTTTTGCTTCGATAAGTATTTTTGCATTTTTAAGATACTTTTATAATATTAATTACTTTTATAACATTATTATTATTTGTTATTAATTAATATTAATATACTGTTATAATATTATTTCAATGTCTTTTATATAGTTATGTTTGTATTTTTATTATATATTTCTTTCTAAATGTACTTGTTATTAGGGAAAAAATGACAAAGGTAAGAGAAACAGTGAAAACGTATCATATTCTAGACTAAAATCTGTGTATGTTTTCTGAGCATGTTGCAAGTTAAGATCCTTATATCAACAGTAACATGTATGTTCAACATTTTAAGGGAATAATATCCTAGTAGAATAAATCACGGAAGTAGAAACTAGAAACTTGGACACTTTTGTGGTTAAGTGAACTTGACTGCATGATTATAACAGACTTACTATTAGCTTCCTGGAGACTAACTGTCACAGTTAGTCCTTTTACAGGTAGACTCATTAAAGGTCAATCAGAGAAGTATAAAGCTATTTTTAAAGGATAGATGTGGAAAATGGAATTTGGCTTTTGAAATGTCACTAAAATAATGTAAGTAACAGAGCATGTTGAGATTTGATCATCTTAGAAAACATTTGGGTATGTTATATGCAGTGTAAAACATCAGTCCTGCCTAAGTCTATGCTTAGGGTTTTATCAGGGATGTGAGGGGTTTTTTATTTGTTTTGAATTTCAATGTAGCATTCAGGTTATTGTTAGTTGTAATAGCATATCTACAAAACTAGTTGACAGTTCTAACAACTTTCCCTCAAAATGTACAGAAAGTAGAAATTGCCTCTTTATATTAATATCCACTTGCTTAAAAAAATAAGCATAATGGCTGTTATAAAATTCAGCTGACTGCCTTGCCAGAGAGGAGGTTTCTATCTTTCTGTAATACACTGTTTGATGTGGTTCTTTTACTGGGAGCCATTTTGACAAATAATTGTTGAGTTGTGGTAAAAGAGGAGAAATCTGAATCTTGCAAAATTATAGTTTAATTAAACATTTTCATAAGCATTTTCTAGATACAGTATTTTGTTTTTCATATTAATTCTTGTATCAGAATTGAGAGCTCTATTCTTTTGCTCTGAGAAAGCTTTGCAACTCTGAGTACTGATGGTGCCATAGAAAACTTGAATAGTTAAATATATTACTAATTCAAAAGCTTGGTTTAGTCAGTTTCATATTTTACTACCTCTGATCCTTAGCCAGAATAGTTTTGAAAACTATAAAACGTTTGGATTTCAACTTTTCTTCCTTTTTCAACTCACTAAAGTTGGTATTTAATGAATATAGCAAAGTTGTCCAAGATAAATCCTAAGTCAAAGAAGATACTGTATTTTGCCATTGAAATTGGTTTGTCTTTATAATGTAACTTGACATCTTACAAGTATAAGGAAAACCAAATAGTAGGAAAACATCCACAGATAAAACTATTTTGAAACAGACTTTTATTGGTTCTTTTTTTTTTTTAAGTCAGTGAGAATTAACCATTGGAAAAATCACACAGTAAGGTATTTTTCCTCAGGTAGAGCATTTAGTTGTAAAAATACTGCTGTGTAACTGTCCTTTGGAGAGTTGCTATTTATTATAACATTCCTACCACGTCTTTCCGGAGAACACGGTTTTACTAAAGTGAGTTTCTTACTCTATCACTGCTGAATTTAGACTCTCTGAGCACGTTGTGTACAAGACACAAAATTTTGCACAAACTACGTGCCTGGTTTCCATTTAAAGATCATAACAGATGTGTCTAATTTCCAGACTGTAGCAAAATTGGTGATGATTCTGAATTGAGCTAGAAGGAATTAGATGTGTGTTGGCTATATGTACAGAGACTGTACAGGCAGTGTAAAATTAATACCATATTTACAGCCAAAAGCCTATTTTATAATTTGGCATTCTGAGAATAGAATATGTAAAATAGTTTTACTTTGACTAGTAATTATTGTACAGCCAAAAATAAAAATTGGAAGCACTCCAACAGGATAGAAAACAACCTTTCTCTCAAAATTAAAATGGAATGATGGCAAAGCTTTAGAAGAGAACTGGTTATACATACCCAGCTTTAAAGTTCAAATTTTCAGTTTATGGAGTCATTCAATCACAGAACTAAGAATACTTCCATGATCTCATGTGTTCCTTTTAAAAATGTATCAATTTTTACGAAGCTATAAGCATCTTCAGAGTATCCCTCTAAAACATGAAGAGACCAGTTTTATCCTATATACTGTTATAAACCAGGACACAAAGTGAAGAATTTTTCAGCTTGACATGACCCCAGTAATGACTGCTGAATCCAGAGCCCCGGGACTCCCTTTTGCCATCCACAGTCTATGCAGACAGTGATTCTCACATCTTTCAGTCTCAGGACCTGTGGCTTATAGCTGTTAGTATTTACTGTATTGGAAATTAGGACTGAGAAATTTAAGGATATTTATTAATTTATTTTAAAATAATAATAAATCCATTACATGTTAATATAAATAGCATTTTTATGAAAAACAACTATTTTTCAAAAAAATATTAATGGAGTGGAACATTTCTTTGATGGCTCATTAAAGAAAAGAATAGTTTGCAATATCACCCTGCAGCTCCCCAGACCACACCCTGAGAACTGCTATCCCAGGAAAATAGGAGACTCTCAAATCAATACTGGACAACTTTCCTTAGTTACTTCTTGGCCATGAGTTAACATTTGGAGAGGGAGAATTGAAGCAGGGTTTCCCACCCTCAGCACTGTTGACCTTTGAGGCCAGATAATCCTTCGTTGTGAGTGACTGTCGTGTGCATGCAAGAGGTTTAACAGCAGCCCCGGCTTCTACCCACTAGATGCCATAGCGCTTCCCTACCCCATCCCCAGCTGTGATAAGCAAAAATGTCTCTAGACATGGCCAAATGTCCCCTGAGGGCTAAAATTGCTCCAGTTGAGAATCACTGGATAAGAGAACTGACAGATGATGGAACATAACCATAGGTTTCCTAAAACATACTTTCTTTTCCTGGTAAAAACAATAATAGGATAAAAATTAAGATGAACTATTGTTTGAGAATGTTAGAGTAATTAAAAAAGAAAAGAAATAGAGCATCACTTTGTTAGCCAGATGTTAAGCCATGGAAGTGAAGAGGCTGTTTAAGAATCTAATTTATTCCTAATGCATATCCCAAATGACTAACGAAATAAAATAAGCAACATTTCATTTTCTGCCATTAATATAGCAGTGGGGGTACTTTTACTAAAACCCTGGCTTTGAAAATTGGATTAAGAAAATCTGAGGTTTTCCCCTGTTTTCAAAGTTGCTATTAAAAACTGTGGGCCTGATACCTATTAGTAATCAATATATTTGACCTTTAACCCAGCAAGATCATTTCTAGAAAATTGTTCCTAGAAATAACACTTTTTAAGTACTGGAACATTTACAACATTGTTGATAATATCACAAAGAAAAACTAGCAGTCACCTCAAAACCGATAATTAGAGATTAAATCCTTTATGATACATTCTGATACTCTGAAGTTCTTCCAAACATTCAACAATAGGATGTCTGTACATGCTACTGTGGGAAGATATATAGTTTTTAAAGTAAGAAACAAGTTGCAGAACAGAACATCCCAATTGTGTAAAATTTTTTTAAAAAGGAAGTATGTGTTTATGTGCATGCAGTTGTATATGCCTAAAAATTTTCTGGAACTGTAAGTTAATAATGGTCACTAGTGATCACTAGAGAGTGGAACTGGGGAATGGGGTGGGGACAGGGACATGTACATTTTTCCTTCTGAACACTTCGATAGAATTTGAGATTTTACCATTAACTTCTTAGGAGCCAGAAAATATTCAAATTTTGAAGTTAATTATGCAGCATAAACATATATTATTTTGAAAGTTATACTATGCTATATAAATAGGACATTTAAAAAAATAATGCCCAAATAACTCTAACTGGTCACCATAGAAAAGAATAATGAGACTAATTTTTTTCCCCACAAAGTAAGTATTTGTCATGTCAATAATAAACTGATACTGGACTTCCCTGGTGGTGCAGTGGTTAAGAATCCACCTGCCAATGCAGGGGACACGGGTTCGAGCCCTGATCCGGGAAGATCCCACATGCCACGGAGCAACTAAGCCCATGTGCCACAACTACTGAGCCCATGCACCGTAACTACTGTAGCCCGCGAGCCTAGAGCCCGTGCTCCACAACAAGAGAAGCCACCGCGATGAGAATCCCGTGCACCAACCACAATGAAGAGTAGCCACCACTCGCCACAACTAGAGAAAGTCCATGCACAGCAACAAAGACCCAACACAGCCAACACACACACACACACACACACACACACAAAAAAAATAATAATAATAAACTGATATTAAATTATCATAAGAAGCTACTGTGCTTTAGGTCCTGAGGTTGTACATTGAATTCCAAAGTGCCAAAAAACGTGATGTTTAATGGGTTCAGGGAACTGATTACTTGTAGTCCATGTAAAGCCTTATATGTAGGGATATGTTGGTGTGTATGGGCACCTTAGTATCTTTTGTGGATTTTAATATCTGATCCTCACTTACTTATTTAGGTCACGAGACATGTGTAGAACTCCTTTTAGAACAGGACGTTTTCCAGAAAACGGAAGGAAATGCTTTCAGTCCATTGCATTGTGCTGTGTAAGTAAAGGCAGAATGAATCGGATTTGGTTTGAGTGGTTGAGAAATACACCATGGCTGTGAGAGTGATCACCTTGTTACCTTCACAGGATAAATGACAACGAAGGTGCTGCTGAGATGTTAATTGACACGTTAGGCGCCAGCAGCGTGAACGCCACAGATTCAAAAGGAAGGTAGGAAGTCAACCATGTAGGAAATTTTAACTACTATATTTAGTGTGGAAGAATTTAAAGAGACCCCATAATTAACTAAAAGTTGATTTTATATTTACAAGTATAAATTGTTACAAAATCTTAATTACATTCTCATTATAAAAGGCTTTTCTACCATGACTTTTAGCCAGTCTTCCTGGCTAAAAGATTTCCCTTTTTTAAAAAAGATGTGTATTTGTTACCCAAAGACTCTTTTTAGTAAAGTTAACAGATTTCTAAATAGGAAGAGTCCAGCTTTTGTAATGGATGGCAGTATTTGGGTCAGGATTTATTTCTTTCGGAATTTCCTTTAATGATGTAATTTTTGGGGGCAATTTCATAATTTATCTTTATTTATACTAGTTTAATTAAGGGACTTCTATATTATCAGAAATACAGATTTTTGTGGCAGGAGTTAGTAAGCTCCCCCCATTAAGCCTATTTGTATCCAAGCAATGCCTAGTATGTAAACCCTTGAAAATTGCTTTCATAAATTAAGAGTATACAGTGCACAGATTTAGTCCAGTCTTCCCATTTCTCTGTGTGCAGAACTCCTCTCCACGCAGCCGCCTTCACAGACCATGTAGAGTGTTTGCAGCTGCTACTCAGCCATAATGCTCATGTCAACTCTGTGGACTCCTCTGGGAAAACACCTCTCATGATGGCTGCAGAAAACGGACAGACAAATACAGTTGGTAAAGAAACTGCTTAAGTCTTTTACTACTCTAAGTGTGGATATTGCTTATGTATAATGTAGCTCCCATCTGACCCTAGTTCACTGAATTTTGCATTAGTTATCTCACCGCTTCTGAGATTTAAACCTTTTACTTGCTTACACCCACGTTTTCATTTAGGCCCACAGTATTTCCATTTGCCCTTACTGATTGAATAGTGACATTAGCAGGCAGTGTTAGGATAGTGGTTAAGAACCCTGGCTCTGGAGTCAGATCGAATTTGGTTCTAGATCTGCCAACTAAGCAACCTCATGCCTCAATTTTTTCATCTATAAAGTGAGAAAAATAACAGTATCTACTTTGTAGGGTTGTTTTGAGGGGTAAATAAGTTACTATAAATCCAGAGCACATAAAACAGTCTTTGAAATTTAGTAAGACCTCACAAAAGGAATGTTAGTTGCTCTTGTTCTTGTCTGTTACTTATACAACAGTATAACAATATGGTATAGACCTTTATATTACAGTGTGTTTTTTGCACTTAAGTTTTTGCTAGAGGGATATTTTTCCTTTCTGTCTTCATTTCTCTACAGTGAGTTATTAGTAATCTGAGGTGTATGTTCATAAACAAAAGAGTTGATACAATTTTTCCTCCCAGAGATGCTGGTTAGCAGTGCTAGTGCAGATCTGACTTTACAAGATAACAGTAAAAACACCGCCCTCCATTTGGCTTGCAGCAAGGTAGGTACACATCTTAAGGATATATTTTCATTGTTAATATCAACAGTGGCATTTAAAGTTTTTCCACTTATCTAAAATGAACAGAGCTAGGGACCAAACCTCTCTAATAATCACTGACATCAGATTTCTTGGGAAAAAATACTGATGTGTTAAGCACCGTGGTATATGAAAGTTTCCAGTAAGCCAAGTAAGTTTTGGACCACAAGCCTAAACGTAATGATTGTCTTTCTCTAATCTCTCTGATCTTAAATATTCCTGTCCTCTTCTGTAACCCCATTACACCAACACATGCTTGGGCAAATATTAAGGCATTAGCCAGGAAAATGCATGACATATGTATGGTGATGTATATGTTACATGGACTAGGGTTGGGGTGTATTGAGTGTATAAGTTTATCTTTAATGGTGCTGAAGTTTTTAAGAGTTATTTGCCATAATTTTAGGGTCATGAAACTAGTGCCTTGTTAATACTGGAAAAGATAACAGATAGAAACCTCATCAATGCAACCAATGCAGCTTTGCAAACGTGAGTACTTTCAGTGTCTAGTGTAAACCTTGTGACCTATAATTATAAAAATGATTAATGGGGTTCTTTTTTAACATGGGACCATTGGAATCAGTCTGTCACAGAAGCAGTTAAAAAATAAGGAACAGTTCTTATAAGTGACAAAACTCATTTCTAAAATCATCATAATTAAAAGGCATATTACTAAAAAAGCTTTTAAATTGAAATGTGTTGTTTCTCAATCCAGTTTTATGGAGGAAAGTAATACTGTTCTGTGTGTTTTATGGCAACCAACTGGAATAATACATTATTTGACACTAGCAGTAAATGAGGCAAAAAGTTTTATACGTGTCTGTAAGCTAGAGAGATTTCAGAAATAATCAAGTTCTAACTGTGAACCGCCAGCCGCCAGGTGACTCCTTAAATCTTGGATCAGTGTCTCCCATTGTCCTCTCTCCATTTTCATTTGCTATTCTACTTTGAGACTTAGTAAAGAGAAAAA
This sequence comes from Kogia breviceps, assembly GCF_026419965.1. Taxonomy (NCBI): domain Eukaryota; kingdom Metazoa; phylum Chordata; class Mammalia; order Artiodactyla; family Physeteridae; genus Kogia; species Kogia breviceps. The sequence continues at coordinate 29,876,989 of NC_081314.1, read as the reverse complement.
CCTTACAATACTGGTTCCCATTCGTGTATCAGTCAGATCCCTTAAGGGTCCAAAAATGAGTCATGGAACCTGTAAACTGTTTTCAGAGCCTGTTGGAATTTGTGCTGTTGCAATTTACAGTTTTTTATTGTATATTCTATTATCCATGTTTGCCAACCACATTTCTTAAAACAACTTAAGAAGGCAGTTTAGTTAGTAAAATCTCTTCAAACATTGAGTCTTGAAGGAAACTCACAAAAGGGTTTGGTGAAGGTGGAAACCTGTTGATGGGCCCAGTGCTGAGCTCAGGTGCATGACAAGGCCTGACAGTGCACTGCACCCTGGCTCTGCCGTGCCCTGCTCCCATCTTCATTGCTCTCAGGACCACGGGCCTCCAGTTTGCATCTCTAGATCTGCACAGCCAAGCAAAAATGGTCTTCAACAACCAGGATAGAGAGAGTGAACGAGCACACACACACATGGGCGTGCACACATGTACATGTACACATATTTTTTTCCCTCCAGACCTCTGCATGTTGCTGCCCGAAATGGGCTAACAATGGTGGTTCAAGAACTTTTGGGGAAAGGAGCAAGTGTGCTTGCAGTAGATGAAAATGGTAAGTAGCTTCTGTATTCTCTTTCCTTAACCTGTTAGAAGCTTTCGTCTTTCGATGATCCATATTTGAAGTAAAGTAGACTTGGATATTTTTTATTGGTCAAAGAGAAGAGGTGAAGTTAATACTGACTAGGACTTATACTTTGTGGCAAGGGGAATAAGGGCAAGAGAAGCAGGAAAAGTCCATCTAACAGGTGAACTTCTGAGTTTCATGTATTTATTAAATCAGAGTTAGGGTTTACTAACTTTGGTTTAGTGATACCACCTTTGTTTATCTTAGTATTCAAAGAATTTGTTCTGTCAACAAATATTTATCAAGGCCCTTACTTAAATGCCAGGTTTTGTCTAAAGCTAATCTTCCCACTTAATGCACTAGGTCCTGTCCTCTTCTGCATACTTGAGACTGTCACTTTAGCAATTCTTTGCTTTCCTGTCCTGTAATAATGACTTTTTTGTAGGAATCTTTCTAGATTATTCCCATCAGCATAAAAACATTATTTCTCTCATCTTAAAAAATGTTTCATTACTCCCACTGTTCCTACCAGCTGCTGCCATATTTCTCTGTTCCCCTTTGCAGCACAGTTACTCAAAAGTTGGCTCTCCCTCTGTCTCCACTTCTCCTTTTTCTTGCTCTCATGAATCCCCCCTGGTCAGGCTTTTACCCCCACTGCACTACAGAACGGTCCTCAGCAAGGTCACCAGTGACCACTGCAATGCTAAGAGTCACCTCTCCTTTCACTTGACCCATCAGAATTTGACACAACTGATTATTCCTTCTTTAAAAATAAGAAAAGGCTTTTAACGTGGAATTGAAAACATGTGAATAAGGGATGTGAAGGTTGCAATTTACCATAGCTAGTGTCTGCTGTTCCCCCAAAGAATCTCCATACTTTCCATTGTGCTGCACATTGTTCCTGGGATCAGTAGGTACAGATCACTTCAGGGCAGGATAAGAGGGAGAGTCAGAGAGAATACATATGATTTGATTATAATATCCTTTAGTATATTCTTTTTTGTTGTTAATTTATTTTATTTTATTCATTTTATTTTTGGCTATGTTGGGTCTTTGTTGCTGTGCGCAGGCTTTCTCTAGTTGCAGCAAGCGGGGGCTACTCTTCATTGTGGTGTGTGGGCTTCTCATTGCTGTTGCGTCTCTTGTTGCGGAGCACAGGCTCTGGGCACGGGGGCTTCAGTAGTTGTGGCACGCGGTCTCAGTAGTTGTGGCTTGTGGGCTCTAGAGCACAGGCTCTGTAGTTGTGGCACACGGGCTTAGTTGCTCCGCAGCATGTGGGATCTTCCCAGACCACGGCTTGAACCCATGACCCCTGCATTGGCAGGCGGATTCTTAACCACTGTGCTACCAGGGAGGTCCCTAGGACATTCTTCATTCACAAATGCCTGGTTCCTTGAATTGATAACCAGGTGAGGATTTGTAACTCACTACTTTGTTGGTTAGATTAAATAACCAGATTTACTGGAACTGAAAAGTTTTTGTTTATTTTTTATTTTACTCATTTCTTATTGAGGTATAACTGACATACAGTATTATATTAGTTTCAGGTGTATCCCTTTTTTTGGATAAACTTTCTTTACTTGGCTTTCAGGACTCCACATTTTCTTAGTTTTCCTCCTACAGTACTAGTTATAATTTCTTATGCTATCCCCAGCTTGTTAATATTGGAGGGCTCTCGGACTCAGTATTCAGTTCTTTTTGCTTTCCCTACCTCCATTCACTCCCTGGGTGACCTCATCCAGTCCTTTGGTTCTAAACACTACCTCTGTGCTGAGAATTCCTAAATTTCTGTCTCCAGCTGCCTAATTGACAGTGGATGTCTAATACACATGTCCAGAACTGAACTGATGGGCCTTTCTCTCCCCCTCTGCCGAGCCTGCTGTGCCCACAGCCATCCTTGGCTCAGCTAGTGACCGTTCCCATCCTTACAGTTGCTCCTCGACCCCTCTCACACCCAGGGCACAATCCACCAGCATGTACTATTGACCCACCTCCAAAGTATATTCAAAATATGCCCACTTTTTTCCCTCATCTACCACCCTGGCCAGGATCCTTTTAAAATACATGGGAAGATGCTTCCCTCTGAATCTCAGTTACTGATAATCCTTATATGATCTCCAGGACGCTACTAGGTCATCCTTCTCCCCATTACCTCTCCCACCTCATCTCCTACTCTTCATGCATCGTCGCGTTCTGCTGTGGCAGCACTTCACACCAGGGATGTACATGCATTGTCATGTTTGTTCTGGCTTCTTCTTCCTGGAACACTCTGTCCCCAGCAATCTCTGACTAAACCCTTCACCTGTTTCCAGTCTTAACTCAAATGTCATCTCTTCAATGAATCCCATCCTGACTACCCTTTATATACTGCAGCCTGCTGCACACACCCCCATAGCATTTTCAGTTCTTGTTTAACTTTTTTCCATAGAGTTTATCTTCTAACATATGAGGGCAGGAGTCTTTGTCAGCTGCACTCACAGATCTACTCTAAGCAGTTAGAAGAGCTCCTGGCCATTTGGGGCTCAGTGGGTATGTGTTAGGTGATGATGTGCCGAGAACTGTGCTAAATCCTGCAGATACAGTGTAGAGTAAGACAGCCTACTTCCTTGAATGGCAATGCATATAAACAGGCTGTTACAAGGCCCTTGAAGCAGCTCAGTTAGAATAACCCTAGAATACCATGAGAGATATCGGGGAAGGCATACCCCAAAAGTGTGTTCTCAGCCAAAATCCAAAGGACAAGTAAAAAGTGGGAAGAAAACGTTTTAAGTAGAGAGCGTGACGTATTTAGAGATACAACGCAGGGCAGCTTGAGTACTGAGTTACGCTAGAGTCTCTTAGGTCAAGTGGCAAAGGATCTGTGTATCAGGGCAGCAGCTAGTTTGAAGGGGAGCAAGCCTAGACTAGGAAACAAGTTCACAGTTAGGGGTGGAAGGAGGGGGTGGGCAGAATTAAGGCAGAGACATTGGAGATGAAAGGATGTTGATTTTTCTAGAGCCCTTTTGATGGAACCTCGGGGAGGGAAGAAGTTGCCTGCAGCCTGGCGTGGGGTGATGTGTGGGGGAAGTGCCATTGTTTAAGATGAGAATGTAGGAGTAAGAGCTGGGTTCAGTTAGGGACATAAGAAAAGTTCACTGGAAACTCCAAGTGGGTAACTGGATGTGGATATATGGATCTGGAGCCCAAAGTCAGCAAGATCTAGGTTGGACGTAGAGATTTGGGAATCATTACTAAAATGTAGTCATGAAATCCATAGAAGTGAGTGGTATCACCCACTAAGATAAGTTCAGACTCTCCTAGCTATAAAAGAAACTTTCACTATCAGTAAATTAGGAAATCCAGCAACTATATAGATTAAAATTAGCCTAAATTGGTAACCTGTATAAACTATTTTGTCACATTGTGAGGTTCTAAATCAATAGCCAATAGGCAATCTTTGTTGATCATTTTCAAGGTTTTATATAGCTTTTCCTTATAAAGAGATGGAAGGGATAGTATAGCAGATGATAATGAAGGTCGCCTGTGACCTGATGTCTTCTGACATAGTTTGCAATGTGAAATAGTAATCACGGGCCAAAGTTGGCAAGTCATAGTAAGTACCTATCTTATTTTACAATCAATTCTAGCCTTCAAATTAATGATCCAGTTATAAATTGCTCCAGTAACAACAGAGGTTGATGATTAAATTAGGCTCTATGTTCTCACCATCTTCTCTCCCTACCCAACCAAGTGTTTCCTTACCCTGTTGTATTGATACTCTGTGGTGCCTTAGGGCTAAAGTTAGTCTTCTGCTAAAGAAGGGAACATATACAAAGGAAACATTTGTTTTGACTTAGGAGCTTTAAACCTGTTTAGTTTATCTGTTTTTCTTCAGTGGATTATGCCCCTAAAAGAAAAGTTAATTGATGGCCATGTGTCATTCATTGAACAAGCATCTTTTGAGCACCTGCTCAGAGCCTCATTCACGAATCTGTGCACATTTAGGTTTCTCAGCATGTAAGCACTTACAGAATGACAAATTAACAGTTAGACTCTCCCACCATTCTGAACAAAGATTGGTCAGTCTGGTTTTTTCCCCTTATTCTGGTCTGATATTGTCTATGAATCTGGATGGATAAAGATAAGTTGTGAGATAGTGGAGGAATCATCCATCCTGGGCCTCAGTTTCCTCTGCTATAATGTAGTCTGTTAGGTCTCCTCCCACCCTAGATTTCTATGACTTTCCTCTTTCTCTACTTACTGGAAAGTTCTGAGTCATTCCAGTAAAACCAATTTATTATATAAGCTAGGTAATTTAAAGTATGTGTAAAGTTGAAGGCCTTTAGGCTTATTTCCTTGTATTAATGAAATGAATCTTAGGATGAGTAATTTTTAAATTTTATCTTCAATTCTAGGCTATACCCCAGCTTTGGCCTGTGCTCCCAACAAGGACGTGGCTGATTGCCTCGCTCTCATTTTGGCCACCATGATGCCTGTCTCATCAAGTAGCCCTTTATCATCTCTGACATTCAATGCCATTAACCGTTATACAAACACCTCAAAAACAGTGAGCTTCGAAGCCTTGCCCATCATGAGGAATGAACCCAGCTCCTACTGCAGCTTCAACAACATCAGCGGGGAGCAGGAGTACTTATACACTGATGTGGACGAGCTCAATGACTCCGATTCCGAGACCTACTGACGGGCTGAGCCAGAGGTCCAAGGGGGTAGTTCTGGCACTGATGCTTCAAACTGTGCTTTTCAGGAAAAAGGCACTTCTTATTCACGTACAAATTCAACCTAAGAGGAGAGATGACAGAGTGGGCGAATAGAAGAAATGTGGTAACATTAGGAAGAAGAGTTTAAAAGGCAAGTTTTGCAAAAGGAACTTCTAGAATCTTGAAATAGACTTGACCAGAGGAAAACACTTTGATGGCACATTGCTTTGTGGAATTATGTAACTTGGTTTCGCAGTGCCAGGAATTATTTGGGACACTGTGTACCCTAATCTGCTCACACAAGCAACACTATCGTGAAAGAAGAGATAAGGACACTAGATTTCAGTTTTATCAGTAAAACTACAACTAAATTTAAGGGCAATAAAAGTTTGGTACAGTAGGCATGATGTGCACAGCAAATTGCCAAAGGACCAAATAACTCAAAGGGTTTTAATAGAAGGCCACTTTGCGGAAGCTGGAGCGGGTGAAATGAGACATTGTCTAAACCAAACTTTAATATTTCTGAAAATGAAGCTGAGATTTGGTTTTAAATGTTGATTTTTTTTTTAAAGAAAACATCTGAAAGCCTTCTAATACTGTATTAAACCATGAGAGAAAGCAGATGTATTTTTACATTTTTTTTTTCTTTTACATAAAAATTTTAAAATTCCAACTTTTATAATATTAGAATTGAAAACCAGCTGATTGGGTGCAGTCAGGGTGAAAATATTTGTGATGTAGACATGAGGTAGATTGGGGTTGGGCTATTGTTGCCCAGTTTTGAATGGTTTAGGTTTAAAATTGAACTATTTTTGTTTGAAAATGTAAAGCATTTCCTAGAAGAAGGAAATTTCATGAAATCAGAAAGTAGATGATTTTCACCCTATTGCAGCCAAGTGGTCCTGGGGAGTGGAGTTTTCAACCTCACTACTTTGGATGGTACACCTTCATCGCCTGTGTCACCCTTGTGCCTCCACAGTGGATTGGGGGATTTTCGTTGTCATTGTTTAGTGAAGAATCAAAAAGAGAAACTCCCTTGTTATTCATAAGTTAACACCATCAGGTTTCTCTTGGAAGGCATTTCTATATTGGGCAAGGTTTAAAATACTAAAGCCTTTAGGTCTTATTGACATTTAAAGTAGGGTGTTTATAACATGCTACTGTTTAGGGAAGGAAGCAATTGCCTGCCGAATTGGAAGACTGCCTTTTAAATAACAAAAAGAGTGGGGAAAGGCTGATGTTTAGGCTTTTAAATAACAATTTATATGGGTCTGCTTTTACTGTAACTGTCACTTTCCCAGTGAAAATGATTTCACGTATGTAGGGGGTCTTCCAGGTCTGGGTAGAGTTCCATAAATTTTCACAAAACGATACCCAATTTCATTTTATTCTTTTTGTATTGTGAAACTGGAAACTTTATGACATTGTAAATTATCAGCTGGTTTTTCTGAATATAAAGTGTGAAAACACAGAACAGTATTTTGATCTATTTGATAATTTTGTGGGTTTTTGAAGAATTAATAAGCATGTAAATAGAAATAGTGACTGCTTGAATACTGTATTTACTTGCACTCTTTCAGTACATCAAGATTCCTGTATATTTTAGAGTATAATAAAACACAGATGTGAGTTGTATTTAATAATGTATTTGTATCTGTGCATATTACCTAAAAATCTATAAAGTTTCTAGGGCATTGACTACTAGATTTTAAGCATTTTTTTTCTAAAATATTTACAGAAATTATAAATGTAATCATCCATCTTTTCTTTATAATATAAAGAAGTCATAATTGACCCTTCCTAATTATTAGTGGTAGGAAGGTGAATATGCATTTTAAAGACAGCAGACTACATTTTCTATTGTACCTTTTGAAAAAAAAGAAAAAACTCAAGAGGATTCTAAAAGTATACATATGTGTGCTTTCTCTTTCCTTTTAGGAATTCTCTTCTGAATTCCCTGAGGGAATTTTCTAGAATCTCAGAATTGAAAGAGACCTGAGGTTCATCCAGTCTAACCTCTTAACAAATAACAGGAGTCCCTTCTACAAGGGTGATCTTTCCACCTTGAATACTTCCAGTGACTCTACCTCACCAAGCAGTCCATTCAGTTGTTGAGCAGCTCTGTTAGAAAGGTCTTCCTTAGGTGGAGCTGAAGCCTCCTTCCCTCCTGGGAACTTCTGTCCTTGGGCCCTGGTCTTGTCCTCCAAGAGAAGGCTGAGATCCTCGGCAGGATGACTTAACGCCCTCTGTCGTGTCTTCTCTTTTGCAGGCTATTTGACTTGTCTGCTGAAGTGATTTCCAGAAAGACTCATTAGATACACTGTTAGATTTACCGCCTCTAATGAAACGCAAGGTATAGCTATAAAGTAACAAGTTGTTTTTAATTTATCCTCACACATACCAGAATTTAGATCTTGCATCATTTTATGTAAATGATGCCATGACTGGAAATACTGGTGAGGTGGGTCTTCCAAATCACTTGCCCACTAGGAAAGCTATTCTATTGCTCTGTGATCCCATTTTGTGACAGTCTATCCCCCAGCTTGATCAACCACTTCCTTTGGTCGGCACCTGATGAGGGGAAATCCCAAAGTACTGTCCTGAACAGTATTTTAATGGCACTAGTATTGTTGGGGGAAGCACGTGGACTGCTTGAATGAAGGGACACGGCGCCAGTGAGTTCCTTTATAGTTACACCTTGTATGTCAGAGGCATTCAGGCCCTGCTCTGTAGTGGTTTTCATACCTGCACAGAATAGAAAAGCCTGTTTGCTTTTTTAACTTCTGCATGAAAGATGACATCTGAAGTATCTGCTATGTATTATAATACCAGCTTCTGTTGTAGAACTACTTTTAGGGCAGTGGTGGTAATAGCAAATGATCTCCTTTAATAAGACACACAACTCAAAACAGTGCCATTTAGTTCAGGATATCTCTAAGTGTAGCTGTCGATTTGGGGTTTAATTTGGCTTATATTGGACCTTTTAAATGAAATAAAGTTTTTTAATGCAATAAATCAAGTGTCTTTCATGTGCAAACTTCTTTTCCCTTAAAATATCTGATTAGTGTTCAGTTGTAACTGGTTTTTTTACCTTTCTTTAGAAACTTATTGAATTTTCAATAAAGCTGTTTTACAATTTAGATGAACCTTTCTAAATGGGCTTTTCAAATACAGTTATTCAACAAATACTTACTCCTTGCCTGCTGTATACTTGGGGATGGGAATGGGCAGAAAGTGAGCCTAGAAATTGGGATCTTGTCCTCTCGGAGCTCACAATTTCATCATGGAAAGGTACGTACCTAAAAGTGGAAAGTGTGAAAGTGTAACTGAGGTAGAGAGGAACTGCTAACTGTGGAAGGTCAGTGAACAAGTTCACTCTGGGAAGGGTGATCAGAACAGGCTTCTTGGAAGAGGTGTCGTTTAGGCTGGACATTGAGGAACAAATATGATTTGAGCAGGTGGAGAAGGGGCAAATGATACCTTGGATGAAAAGAACAAAATCAGCAGTTCTTAAAAATGGTTGGTGGAGGGGAGGTGGATGGAATAGATATCAGCACTTAGCATTCCCGAGCTAAAAAAGAGCTTATTATAAACAGGTACAGAGATTAGCTAGAAGTAAGAACAAGGAGATATAAATAGGTGATTGGAGGAGCAGGTCAAGAAGACATTATTAACTTTTCCACATCATCTTATGCTGATGATAACAACAGAAGGTGCATTTATGGTGTTTGTCATGTACCAGGCAAGGTTGTAAGTACTTGAAATCCATATCTTAATCCACACAACTGTCCTATGAGGTGGGTGCTATTAATAGCACCGTTTAACAGGTGAGGAATAAGGCAAAGAGGTGGAGTGACTTTTGCCCAAGCTTGTTTGGCCAGTAGTTCATGAAGCCTGGATTCACATCCAGGGAGTCATTTCCACCACTGCTGCTCAGTCACCTGATGACCTCTAATATGCTTTCCGGTCCTTGTTGAAATCGGCAATTTTGAAGTTGGACCATATGCGTGACTACTAAATTATGTAAGTTCCTTTCGGTTTTATTATCCTAGGTCACTAGTTTTAAAAGAAACAGAAATGTACCACAGATGTTTATTGAACACCTGCTGTGTCCCAAGAACTGTGCTAGGCTCTGGGCATAGAGCAGTGCAGGAAGAGCTAACGGAACGTGTCCTCGTGATGGAGCCTAAGAGAATGACATCTGCTTACATTTCTGTTGCTGTTGCTGCCTCACATCTCGTCAAGCTAAAATACTCATCCTCACTTATGCCTTTGCAGGTTGGCTGACGGGCTCAGCAGGGTGACGCCTCAATCTGGAGTCTGGCTGGGCTGACTGCTCACCGTGAGTTGGGCTTAATCTGCTCCATCTGTGTTCTCTGTGAACGAAGCGCAAGAAGGCAAGCCTGACCCACACGGTTCATGCCTCTGCACGCATCACTGCAGCTAATACTCCACTGGCCAAGCCCAACCTCAGTGAGATCGGGCAGTTGGCTGTGCTTGTTGGGGAAGGATGATTTGAGTTCAGTTCACAATTCATTTAGCCCTGAAATGATGGGCCAGTCCAGCGTGTCATTGTTCTCAGTTTATCCACGGGCATGCTTAGCGGTCTTTGCTCTGCCTGCTCCTTCCCTTCTTGTGCTTCCTTCTGGTGTAGGGGATTCAGATGTAAAACTGGGTAGCAAAAATGAATTTGGAACTGGAAAGCTCTTCCCTGGCAGTGTCGAACTGATTGGGTAGGTGTTTGATTTCAGTGTAGCACCATTCCCCTCTTTCGTGTCTGACTGTGACCATCCCTTCCAAATCAGAGCCTAATCTGATGGAAGACAGTGAAAGTACACGGGTGTAGAACACTCTCCACTGTCTAGGTCATTTCCGCACCTCACCGTCCCCAGCACTCATGTGAGTCTCCATTTCTCTGCCTTCCTCTTTCTGTGTTATTTCTCATTTTCTTTTTTTTTTTTTTTTGCGGTACGCAGGCCTCTCACTGCCGTGGCCTCTCCCGTTGCGGAGCACAGGCTCCGGACACGCAGGCCCAGCAGCCATGGCTCACGGCCCCAGCCGCTCTGCGGCATGTGGGATCCTCCCAGACCGGGGCACAAACCCGTGTCCCCTCAATCAGCAGGCGGACTCAACCACTGCGCCACCAGGGAAGCCCTATTTCTCATTTTCTTGAGGGTGGTTTACTCCTCTTGCCTTCATGTTTCTTATCTGTCTTCTTTCTTGATTAGGACTGAAATGCAGGCTTAATTTGAAAAGCCAGTGATTTTTTTTTTTTTTTTTTTGCAGTACGCGCGGGCCTCTCACTGCTGTGGCCTCTCCCGCTGCGGAGCACAGGCTCCGGACGCGCAGGCCCAGCGGCCATGGCTCATGGGCCCAGCTGCTCCGCGGCACGTGGGATCCTCCCGGACCGGGGCACGAACCCGTGTCCCCTGCATCGGCAGGCGGACTCTCAACCACTGCGCCACCAGGGAAGCCCAAAGCCAGTGATTTGATCTTAAAATATTTCTTCCTCTTCGCCCTTCTCTAAACTTAAAATTTGCAGTTTTGCTTTTAAGTCCTTCAGCAAACATTTTTTGAGTACACACTCTGCAGCAGGCACTGTCTTAAGTCCTGGAGCTACACCAGGAATGAAGTCCCTGCCCTCAGGAAGCTTACATTTTAGTCGGGGAGAAAGTCAAGAAAGATGTCAATGGTGATTATTCTGCAGAGAAAGATTTGTGAGATTTAGTATTTGGGGGAGATCCTTGATTTTAAAAATGCCTTGGGCTTCCCTGGTGGCGCAGTGGTTGAGAATCTGCCTGCCAATGCAGGGGACATGGGGTTGAGCCCTGGTCTGGGAAGATCCCACATGCTGTGGAGCAACTAGGCCCGTGAGCCACAATTACTGAGCCTGCGCGTCTGGAGCCTATGCTCTGCAACAAGAGAGGCCGCGATAGTGAGAGGCCCGCGCACCGCAATGAAGAGTGGCCTTGCTTGCCACAGCTAGAGAAAGCCCTCACACAGAAACGAAGACCCAACACAGCCATAAATAAATTTTTAAGTTATTTTTAAAAATCTTTAAAAAAATAATAAAAATAAAAACAAAATAAAAAATGCCTTGCCCATTTATGCACTAGGGGATTACACAATTTTTTTTAACATGGGATAACCCTTTTTAAAATAATATATATATATATGTATTTATTTATTTTGGTTGCATTTGGTTGCACTGGGTCTTAGTTGCAGCAGGTGGGCTCCTTAGTTGGGGCACATGGGCTCCTTAGTTGCGGCAGGCGAGCTTCTTGGTTGTGGCATTCAAACTCTTAATTGTGGCATGCACATGGGATCTAGTTCCCTGACCAGGGATCGAACCCTGGCCCCCTGCATTGGGAGTGCAGAGCCTTAATCACTGCACCACCAGGGAAGTCCCTACACGAACAATTTCTGATGTGAGACACCATAAGGTTTTGCTGAGAAAGTGGAAGAACGCTGAAGCAACAAACTAATAAAAGCAGGAAAAGGATAGAGAAAGATGGTGAGCTAATCCCCAAAAGCAAACCTGAGGTTAAACTAACCCAAAGCATGTCATAGGTTAACCCAGGCATCAATTGTCATTTAAATAGAGGGGATCTGGGTTGACTGAAAGTGTTTCTCAGAAGTCTGCTAGCTCTGCCATCCCTAGTCCGTGACATGTAACTTGCTTAAACCTTCAGTTAGAAATGAACATGGTACAATGCTTGGGGTTAGGTTACCACTAAGCTCTAAAACAGGCTTTTCGGTAATGTTGGCCACCCCCCAAAAATGGGAAGTTGGTTCATTTCTGTTACCCCTGGTACCCAAAGTAACAGCAGGTACTGTTATATTGCCTCAGACCTAGTAGAAACAAAACGCATTTTTTGTGTTGACAGTAAATTTTTCACTTAACATCTTACTTCTTGTGTAACCTGGTTTGAACTCTTATCATGCCTGCCACAAAGATGGTAGGACCCAGTATACTGAGTGGAAAGTTTCTCATGGTTCTGATACTCATGGTAAGAAATGGCAAAGTCAAAGAGAATGTGAATGAAAAGAATTTAAGGTAAAGGGGCTTCTTGAGAAGAGCTTTGTCTCTCCTCACATCTAGGTGGCCATAAGTGTGTAGGGGCATGGGAAGAAAGGCCATTGGTTGCCTGCAGTTAGGTGACTAGTAGAAGAAATAGGACCTAAGACATTGCAAATGGTCCAAAAGCCTTTTCCAAGTGATGTCAGTGAAAATGGCAGAGCAAGGACCACTGAGTCTTGATAAGATCATTGACCTTTGTGGCATTTCCATTTGCTCAAATTGCATTCCTCATTCCAGCTCTGCAGGAGCCTTAACAACTAAGCCCACATTCTTGGTGCAGACAAGCAGCCACCAAAAGAAGCAAAACAAAACTAGAGCTCTTTCAAAGCCTCATTCCCAAGAATTGTCATTATTTTGCCTGTCTGATGGTTCCCTGGAAGATCCCACTTAACACACTGTAGTTGAGCTAACTCAAAGTTGACCCAGTATGAAAGTTATTCTCCCTGGAGAGGTATTTGTTGAAAACAATTACAGGAAAGAGTTTTGGTTTTTTTTTTTTTTAATTGAAATGTAGTTGATTTACAATGTCATGTTAGTTTCAGGTATATGGCAAGGCGATCAGATATCAGATTCTTTTCCCTTATAAGTTATTACAAAATACTGAGTATAGTTCCCTGTGCTATATAGTAGGTCCTCGTTGGTTATCTATTTTATATATAGTAATGCACATATGTTAATCCCAAACTCCTAATTTATCCTTCCCCTCCCCTTTCCCCTTTGGTAACCATAAATTTGTTTTCTGTGTCTGTGTCTATTTCTGTTTTGTAGATAAGTTCACTTGTGTTATATTTTAGATTCCACATATAAGCAATATCATGATATTTGTCTTTCTCTGTCTGGCTTACTTCACTTACTGTGATAATCTCTAGGTCCATGCATTGCTGCAAATAGCATTATTTCATTCTTTTTTATGGCTGAGTAATATTCCTGTGTCTGTGTGTGTGTGTGTGTGTGTGTGTGTGTGTGTGTACCATATCTTCTTTATTCATTTATCTGTTGATGGACATTTACATTGCTTCCATGTCTTGGCTATTGTGAATAGTGCTGCTATGAACATTGGGGTGTATGTATCTTTTCAAATTATGGTTTTCTATGGATATATACCCAGGAGTGGGATTGCAGGATCATGTGGTAGCTCTGTTTTTAGTTTTTTAAGGAACCTCCATACTGTTCTCCATAGTGGCTGCACCAATTTACATTCCCACCAACACTGCAGGAGGGTTCCTTTTCCTCCACACCCTCTCCAGCATTTATTGTTTGTAGACTTTTTAATGATGGCCACTCTGTGTGTGAGTTTTGATTTGCATTTCTCTAATAATTAGCGATGTTGAATATCTTTTCATGTGCCTGTTGGCCATCTGTATGTCCTCTTTAGAGAAATGTCTGTTTAGATCTTCTGCGCATTTTTTTTTTTTTTTTTTTTTTTGGCGGCACGCGGGCCCCTCACTGTTGTGGCCTCTCCCGTTGCAGAGCACAGGCTCCGGACGCGCAGGCTCAGCGGCCATGGCTCACGGGCCCAGCCGCTCCGCGGCATGTGGGATCTTTCCGGACCGGGGCACGAACCCGTGTCCCCTGCATTGGCAGGCGGACTCTCAACCACTGCGCCACCAGGGAAGCCCTTTAATCCATTTTGAGTTTATTTTTGTGTATGGTGTTAGAGAATGTTCTAATTCCATTCTTTTACATGTAGCTCTCCAGTTTTCCCAGCACCAGGCAAGAGTTTTAATGTTTCAGTTGCCTTAGGAGGTGGATAAGAGCTGAGGCAAGCAACAGACAACCAAAAAGCTTAAAAGGAAAAGCCGGGGGAATAGATATCCATAAGACATGGTTCTAGGAATTCTAGAATGCCACACATGAGTTGTGTGCATGCTTGTGGAAGACCTGAGGCTACCCGAAATTCTTGCTTGTGCCTAATTTTGAGGCTCTGCACAAACAGGAAGTGAAAGCCAATTTTCAACTGCCAGGCTGTGTTCTAAAGATGTGCCCTGGGCTTCCCTGGTGGCGCAGTGGTTGAGAGTCCTCCTGCCGATGCAGGGGACACGGGTTCGTGCCCCGGTCCGGGAGGATCCCAAATGCCGCGGAGCAGCTGGGCCCGTGAACCATGGCCGCTGAGCCTGTGCGTCTGGAGCCTGTGCTCCACAACGGGAGAGGCCACAGCAGTGAGAGGCCCGCATACCGCAAAAAAAAAAAAATTAAAAATTAAAAAAAAATAAAGATGTGCCCTTACGTACACAGTCCCTTGGCAAAGACCAGGGAATTCTTTTGGTCCCAGATGTTTAAGGAAATCTCTGTCCAATTGTTAGCTGACAGCTAAGCTAAATGAGTAGAGACTTCATTGGCCACACATGGCAAAAGATACAGACTTTACAGAACATGTTCAGAAAAGTCACTGAACCACTATAACAAGCAGCAATAACAACAAACCCTGGGGAGGGAGATGAGTCTGATTTCCAGAATTGCCATGTCATATTATTTTAAAAGTCCAGTTTTCAACAAAAGATTGAGATATGCAGAGAAACAATCTATGGCCCATACACAGGAAAAACAATAGAATCTATCCTTGAAGAAGCTGAGACATTGGGTTTACTACACAAAGAATGTAAATCGGGCTTCCCTGGTGGCGCAGTGGTTGAGAGTCCGCCTGCCGATGCAGGGGACGCGGGTTTGTGCCCCGGTCTGGGAAGATCCCACATGCCGCGGAGTGGCTGGGCCCGTGAGCCATGGCCGCTGAGCCTGCGCGTCTGGAGCCTGTGCTCTACAACGGGAGAGGCCACAAAAGTGAGAGGCCAGCGTAATGCAAAAAAAAATAAAGAATGTGAATCATTTATTTTTAAAAATTTATTTATTAAATTTATTTTATTCACTTTATTTTTGGCTGCATTGGGTCTTTGTTGCTGTGTGTGGGCTTTCTCTAGTTGTGGCGAGCAGGGGCTACTCTTCGTTGTGGTGCGAGGGCTTCTCATTGCGGTGGCTTCTCGTTGCGGAGCACGGGCTGTAGGCGTGCAGGCTTCAGTAGTAGTGGCTCATGGGCTCTAGAGCGCAGACTCAGTAGTTGTGGCGCACAGGCCTAGTTGCTCCACAGCATGTGGGATCTTCCCGGGCCAGGGATCGAACCCATGTCCCATGCATTGGCAGGCAGATTATTAACCACTGCACCACCAGGGAAGCCCATAAATCATTTATTTTAAACATGTTCAAGGGGCTAACAGAAACCATGTCTAAAGAATTAAGAGAAAGTTTATTTTTAAAAATGCTTCACCAGGGGGCTTCCCTGGTGGCGCAGTGGTTGAGAGTCCACCTGCCGATGCAGGGGACACGGGTTTGTGCCCCGGTCCGGGAAGATCCCACATGCCGTGGAGCGGCTAGGCCCGTGAGCCATGGCCGCTGAGCCTGTGCTCCGCAATGGGAGAGGCCACAACAGTGAGAGGCCCACGTAACGCAAAAAAAACCCACAACACCATAAAATGCTTCACCAAATAGAGAATATCGATAAATATATAGAGATAATATTTTTAAAAGCAAATGGAAATTCTGTATTTGGAAATTATAGTAACTGGAATAGAGGGCCTCAGTGTTAGATTTGAGTAGGCAGAAGAATCAGTGAGCTTGAAGATAGGTCAGTTCCTAGTCTTGAGGAACAGGGGGAAAAATGAAAAGTGATCATAGCCTCAGAGACCTGTGAGATCCCAATAAACACAGCAACATACACACAAGGGAAGTCCCAGAAGGAGAAGAGAAAGAAAAGGAGGCAGAAAGAATATTTGAAGAAATAATGACTGAAAACTTAATTTCAAAAACGTTAATCTACAAACTCTAAAAGCTCAAAGAACTCCACATAGAATATAAACTCAAAGAGATCCAGCCTACACACATTATCATCAAACTATCAAAAGACAAAACAAGACTCCTGAAAGCAGAAAGAGAGAAGCAATTCATCATGTAAAAGAAATCTTACTAATAAGAGTAACAGCTGGTTTCTCATCAGAGTCAAGGGAGTCAGAAGGCAGGGGCATGGCGTTCAAGGCACTGAGAGAAAAATACTGTCAGTCAAGAACTCTATCTCCATGACGGACAAATTAAGATACTCTATTATTGCCTATTTGTTATTAAACAAAAACAGAAATAAAGAGCAACAGTAAATATAACAGCTAAGTAAATTTAAAGACAGTACAAATCTATTTTTTGTAAATCTTTATTTCTCTTACTGATTTAAAAGTCAACTACAGGGCTTCCCTGGTGGCGCAGTGGTTGAGAATCCGCCTGCCGATGCAGGAGACACGGGTTCGTGCCCTGGTCCGGGAAGATCCCACATGCCGCGCAGCAGCTAAGCCCGTGAGCTATGGCCGCTAAGCCTGCGTGTCCGGAGCCTGTGCTCCGCAACGGGAGAGGCCACAACAGTGAGAGGCCCGCATACCGCAAAAAAAAAAAAAAAGTCAACTACATAAAGCTATAATTATAAATCTGTGTTGATGGGCATACAATGTATGAAAATGTAATTTGTGACAATAACAACACAAAGGAACAGGGGGAATGGAGCTAACTCCTGTAGAAAAAGGTTTTGTATAGTACAGGCATACCTTGTTTTATTGGGCTTCACTTTATTGCACTTCACAGATAATGCATTTTTTACAAATTAAAGGTTTGTGGCAACGCTGAACTTTTCCAACAACGTATGCTCGCTTCATATCTGTTACGTTTTGGTAATTGTTGCAATATTTGGAATTTTATTCTTATTACATTTGTCACGGTGATGTGTGATCCGTGATCTGTGATGTGGTGTCACGAACCACACCCATATAAGATGGCGAATTTAGTAAATGTGTGTTTTGACTGCTCCACCAAACAGCCATTTATTTCCTCATCTCTCTCCCTCTCCTCACACCTCCCTCTTCCCTGAGACACAACAATATTGAAATTAGGCCTATCAATAACCCTATAATGGCCTCTAAGTACTTTAAGTGAAGAGTCTCACATCTCTCACTTTAAATCAAAAGCTAGAAATGGTTAAGCTTAGTGAGGAAAGCATGTCAAAAGCCCAGATAGACCAACAGCTAGGCCCAGTGCACCAAACAGCCACATTGTGAATGAATGCAAAGGAAAAGTTTATGAAGGAAATTTAAAGTGCTACTCCAGGGAACACATGAATGATAAGAAAGCAAAACAGCCTTATTGCTGATGTGGAGAATGTCTGAGTGGTCTGGATAGAAGATCAAACCAGCCACCACATTCCCTTAAACCAAAGCCTAATCCAGAGCAAGACCTTAAATCTCTTCAATTCTATGAAGGCTGAGAAAGGTGAGGAAACTGCAGAAGAAAAGTGTGAAGCTTAGCAGAGGTTGGTTCATGAGGTTTAAGGCAAGAAGCCATCTCTGTGACATCAGAGTGCAAGGTGAAGCAGTGAGTGCTGGTGAAGAAGCTACAGCAAGTTATCCAGAAGATCCAGCTAAGATCATTAATGAAGGTAGCAACACTAAACAACAAATTTTCAATGTACATGGACTGCCTTCTGTGGGAAGAAGATACCATCTAGGACTTTCATAGCTAGAGAGGAGAGATCAATGCCTGGCTTCAAAGCTTCAAAGGACAGGCTGACTCTGCTGTCAGGGGCTAGCATTGCAGTTAACAATGCAGCTAACACTGAAGCCAGTACTTGGATTCTGAAAATCCTGGGACCCTTAAGAATTATGCTCTCTACTCTGCCTGTCCTCCATAACAACAAAACCTGGATGACAGCACATCTGTTGATAACATGGCTTACTGAATACAACCTCATGATAAAAGTTTAACAGGTGAGTTGCTGCTTATGGATGAACAAAGAAAGTGGGTTCTTGAGATGGAATCTACTGGTGAACATGCTGTGAAGACAGGTGAAATGACAAAGGTTTAGAATATTACATAAACTTAATTGATAAAGCAGTGGCAGGCTTTGAGAGGATTGACTCCAATTTTGAAAGGTCTACTGTGGGTAAAATGCTATCAAACAGCACTGCATGCTACAGAGAAATCGTTCATGAATGAAGAGCCAATTGATGGGGCAGACTGCATTGTTGTCTTATGTTAAGAAACTGCCAGTCACCCCGGCCTTCAGCACCACCACCCTGATCGGTCAGCAACCATCAGCACTGAGGCGAGACCCTCCACCAACAAAAAGATTACAACTCACTGAAAGCTCAGATGATGGTTAGCATTTTTCAGCAATAAAGTGTTTTTTAATGAGGGCATGTACAGTTTTTCAGAGATAATGCTATTGCACACCTAGTAGACTACAGTATATTGTAAACATAACTCTCATATTCACTGGGAAGCCAAAAAAAATTTGTGTAACTCACTTTGTGATATTTGCTTTACTGCCGTGGTCTGGAACTGAACCTGCAGTATCTTCAAGCTGTATCTGTATCGAAATTTAGCTTTATTAATATGAACTAAATTGCTATAAGTTAACATGTTAGTTGGAATACCCAGGACAAACACTAAGAAGATAACTATAAATTATAAAAGAAATGACAAGAGAATTAAAATGGTACACTAGAAAATATCTAACACAAAAGAAGGCAGTGATGGAGGCCTACAGAAACAAAAAAGAACAGATAAAAAACAAATCACAAAATGGCAGGTGTAAAATCTACATTATCGGTAATACATTGAATGTAAATAGATTAAACTCTAACTATAAGGCAGAGAGTAACAGAATGAATATAAAACATCCAATTATATACTGTCTATAAAACATGTGCTTCAGATTCAAAGACACAAATAAGTTGAAAATCAGAGGATAAAGAGAAATACCATGGCAACAGCATCCAAAAGAGAGCTGTAATGGCTGTACTACTAAATAAATGAGAAAATATTTTGAGATTAATGAAAGCAAAAATATAACATTCTATTTCACTGCAGTGAAAGCAGTGCTTAGAAGGAAATTAAGCTGTAAACACAGTAAAAAGGAAGAAAGGTCTCAAGTCTATAATCTTCAGTTTAAGAAACTAGACAAAAGAAGTGCAGACTAAAATCCAAAGCAGGAAGAAGAAAACAATAGAAACTAGAGCAGAAATAAATGAAGTAGGGATTCAAAAAATATATAGAGAAAAATAAACAAGACAAAGTTCCTTTACAAAAATCAACAAAATTGACAAACTTGTAGCTAGAATGACCAAGAAAAGAAGACGACTGAAAATCAGGAACGAAGAGGGGGGACTTCTACTAACCTCACAGAAATAAAAAATTTATTAGAGTACTATGAATAATTACATACCAACAGATCTGCTAACCCAGATGAAATGCACAAATTCCTAGAGAGATAAACCATCAAAACTGTTTCAGGAAGAAATAGAAAATATGAGTAGGCCTATAACACGTAAAGACATTGAATTTGTAATTAAAAAAAAAAACTCCCCAGAAAGAAAAGCTCAGGACCAGGTGACTTCACTGATGTATTCTACAAAACATTTGAAGAATTAACACCAGTCTTTCACAAACTCTTAAAAAACTGAAGAGGGGGGAAACACTTCCCAACTTGCTCTGTGAAGTATTAACCTCATACCAAAACCAGACAAAGGCATCTCAAGAAAAGAACACTACAGACCCAATATCCTTTATGAATGTAGATGCAAAAATTATCAACAAAATAATATTGAACCAAATCTATCACCATCTAGAAAGTCTTATACATCATGAATATCCCTTATGAATACAGATGCAAAAGTCATCAAAAAAATACTATCAACCCGAATCTATCAATGCTTAAAAAGTATTATATACCATGACCAAGTGGGATTTATCCCAGGAATGCAAGATATTTTCAACATATAAAAATAAGTCAATGTAATACACTGTATAATAAAGGGGGTAAACACTTGATTATCACTATTAATGGAGAAAAAGAATTTGAAACCCTTTCATGATAAAAACACTAAACACTAGGAGTAGAAGGAAACTTCCTCACCTATGAAAAGCCCACAGCTAACATCATACTTAATGATGAACGACTGAAAGCTTTTCCCCTAAGATCAGAAATGAGGCAAGGATGTCCACTCTCACCACATCTACTCAACACTGTACTAGAGGTTCTAGCCAGAACAATTAGGAAGGGGGAAAAAAAGGAATTCATATAAAAAGAAGAAGTTAATCTATTTGTAGATGACATGATCTGGTATATAGAAAATCTTAAAAACTCTACCAGTACATTATTAGTGCTGATAAGTTCAGCAAGGTTGCCGGACACAAGATCAATATAAAAAACCAACTCTAGGGCTTCCCTGGTGGCGCAGTGGTTGAGAATCCACCTGCCGGGGGACGCGGGTTCGTGCCCCGGTCCGGGAAGATCCCACATGCCGCGGAGCGGCTGGGCCCGTGAGCCATGGCCGCTGAGCCTGCATGTCCACCGGAGCCTATGCTCCGCAACGGGAGAGGCCACAACAGTGAGAGGCCCGCATACCGCAAAAAAAAAAAAAAAAAAAAAAACAACTCTATTTTTATACACTTGCAATTAACAACCCAAAAATGAAATTAAGAAAACAATTCCATTTATAATAGCATCCAAAAAATACTTGGGAATAAAAATAAAAGTATAAAAATTTGTACACTAAAAATGACAAAACTAAATAAATGGGAAGACATCCTGTGTTCATGAACTGGAAGATTTAATATTATTAAAATGGCATTCCCCAAATTAATCTCCAGATTTAATACAATACCTATCAAAATTCCACTGAGTTTTTTTGACAGAAATTGACCTAAAAAGTTCATATGGAACTGCAAAGGACCCAAAATAGCCAAAACAATTTTGATAAAGAACAAAGAGGACTCAACGCTTCCCAATTTAAAAACTTACTACAATGCTACTGTCACAAGGACAAGTGTGGTACTTGCTTTAGGACAGACATACAGATCAATGGAACATAATTGAGTCTAGAAATAAACCTGTATATTTATGGTCAATAGATTTCAATAAGGGCACCAAGACAATATAATGGGGAAAGAATAATGTCTTTCAACAAATGGCACTGGGACAGCTAGATGCTCACTTGCAAAAGAAGGAATTTGCACCCTTATCTCACCACAACACATAGAAAAATTAACTTCAGTGGATCGTAGATCTAAGCGTAAGAGCTCAAACAATAAAACTCTTAGAGGAAAACATAGCTGTAAGCCTATGACCTTTAGTTAGGTATGACACCTAAAGCACAAACAACCAAAGAAAAAAGATAAATTTGACTTCCTGTTAAAATTTTCATAGCAAAATTAAAAACTTGTGTGTGCCAAAGAACGGTTTCAAAAAGTGAAAAGACAACCAACAAATGGAGAAAATATTTGCAGATCACTTACCTGATAACGGTCTAATATCCAAAATAGACAAAGAACTCTTACAACGAAATAATAAAAAGACAATCCAATTTTTTAAGTGGGCGTAAGATTTTAATAATTTCTTCCAAGAAGATATATGGGTGGCCAGTAAGCACTTGGAAAGATGTTCAGCGTTATTAGCAACTAGGGCAATGAAATCACAACCGCGATGAGAAACCACAGCCACTGACATGGCTGTGATTTTAACAAACAGACAATAACAAGCATTAGCAAGGATGTGGAGAAATTTGAATTCTTATACATTGCTAATAGGGATGCAAAATGATGCAGCCCCTTTGGAAAACAGTCTGACAATTCCTCAAATAATTAAACATTGACTGGTATGACCCAGCAATTACACTCCTAGATATATACCCAAGGAACTGAAAAACGTATATTCACTTACAAACTTGTACATGAATATTCATGGCAGCATTATTCCTAATAGCCAAAAAGTGGAAACAACGCAATGTCCACTAACTTAATGGATAAACAAATGTGGTATATCTATACAATGAAATGCTATTCAACCATAAGAAGGGAGAACTTACACATACTACACAAGGATAAACCTTGAAAACATTTACACTAAGTGGAAGAAGGCAGGAACGAAAGGCCACGTATTGTATGATTCCATTTATATAAAATGTTCAGAATGGGCAAATCCGTAGAGATAGAAAGTGTATTAGTAGTTGCCATGGGATGGGCTAGGGAGAATGGACATGACTGCTCGTGCGTACGGGGTTTCTTTGGGGGGTGAGGGCACTGAGCCGGCCGCCTGTGGGTCAGCACTGGCCCAGCTGGGTTTCCCTCAGCGGAGCTGTGGGCAGGCCCTCCTCTCGAGAGGCCATGGTGGGCACTGGGGCGGACAGGCTGCCCGCAGGCCGTGGCTTTACCTTCTCTAAGAACAGGACTTTTTAAGCCCATCTTTGTCTCTCACTCCCTCTGCGTGGAAGACCACAGAGAGGCACAGCTGCACCCCCACGAGAAACCACATGGACAGCCGCTTCCCCCAGGCCTCATTCCACCAAAAATACACTGGGTGTCTGCCCCTGTGCTATGGTCAAGATCGCCATCTGCTTCCTGAGTTTCAGGATCACAGCTGACATAAGCGTATCACCACCGTGAGTCATACGTGCTTTTTTTTTCCTGAAAATGATTTACCTTGCTCATTTCCCCCCTACCCTCCACTTTGTTCTGCCATCTGGCAACTCCTTTTTATCATAAAAATCATAATTTCTTGTCTCCCTCACTTCTATTTCATGAGCAGTTAGTTAGTTCTAAATTGTCAGTAGATAGTAACTCAGGGAAAGTTCTTGGTACTCTGCTCAGGAGAGCAAAATGTGCATCCAGCAGGTGCTTCAAAAATGTTTGCTGGGCTTCCCTGGTGGCGCAGTGGTTGGGAGTCCGCCTGCCGATGCAGGGGACACGGGTTCGTGCCCTGGTCCAGGAAGATCCCACATGCCGCAGAGCGGCTGGGCCCGTGAGCCACGGCCGCTGGGCCTGCGCGTCCGGAGCCTGTGCTCCGCAACGGGAGAGGCCACAAGAGTGTGAGGCCCGCGTACCGCAAAAAAAAAAAAAAAAAAGTTTTCTGGGTGAAGTAGCTCCACCAAGTCTGTATTTAGGCCTGGCCTCTGTCTCTCTCTGGATGATTTGAATCATCTCGGCAGGAAGCAACAATATGCATTTCTGAGATGATTTCTGTTCCCCTGGAGCAGGGGCGGCCACATCCGGAGCCGTGTGCCCCCCCCCAACTCGCCCCTCCCAGGTCTGCGCCAGCTTCTGGTGGGAAATTTGGGAAATTCTCCCAAATTCCCCGTCCCGTTCCGGGGGGGGACCTCCTGGGTTTCCTCAGGAATCCTGAGCTGTTCCTGCAAATTCCCTGAAGGCCGGCTTGACTCATTGTAGGCCTTTGCAAGCGGGCAGTGAGTCAGCGGGTCTTTGCTTCTTTCCCACATGGATGATTCAATACACACCCCACAAATGAGAAAACTAGGGCACAGCAAGGTTCAAACAAATAGTCGAGGTCTACATAGTGAAGAGTAAACAGGGAGGCCAAGAAAGTAAAGCTGGTCGGTCTGACCCTAGGATCTATGCTCTTTATTATCCCGCCTGAAAGCCAGGAAGGGGTCTGGAAAGCCACACTGTGGGGGGAATGGGGAAAGAATTTCATTTTTTACTTCATGTAATTATGTATAGATATATGCACATACTGTTTTTAAAAACCTAATTTATAAAGGAGATGAAACTAAATAGCCATACATTGAAGAGGCAAATCACAGAAAGCTAACTATCCATTTTCTTTAAAAGCTACAGATTTTCCACCTTAAAAATGATCTGAAACAGTTACTAGGCATAGAGTCAAAGTGACCTTGAAATGTTGGATACAAATAATACAGAATGTCTTCACACACTGACTATGATTTTGCACGTGCAGTTCATATTTTGGGAGGTCTTCGCTCTGTCCCTGGTGGGCTTTCCAAAGACACCTGTTGAGTGACTGAATAAAGACTAAGCGGGCCAAACCCCCCACCGTTCCTGCAACCCGTCTGCAAAGAGAAGGCCCTGCCAGGGGACTGGGAATGAATTCCCAGCATTGTTCCACCCTGCACAGTTGGGCAGCCAGAAGGCTCTTGCCCAGAGCTAGCGTGATTTATTAAGGTGTCTGGAATCCCTGGATGAGCCACGCTGTGCACCAGAACCCCGTGACTCATCTGTTCCCATCGCCGCCCTCTCTTCGGCACTTTTTTCCAGCCTCTCTCTCCGGGGCACTGCACTTTTTCTTTCCAGTTATTCTGAGTCCTGCCTGACACATTCCGATCACTGACAGAAAGGCAGATGTGAGAAAAGCTTCCCTTCTATTTTTAAAAGCTGCCTCAGGATCCACATTGCTGCCGCTGCTGGCGGCTCTGGCACGATCAGTCCGGGGAGATGAATTCTGGCCAACCAGAATGGAAAAGTCCCCATGGCAGCCACTTCTAACACGGCTTTTGCTTTGAGAGTTTGTTTCTTACCCTAGAAAATGTTTGAGGCTTCTGAAATACCTGTATATCCTGGGTGTCACTTGATCAACAGCAAGAACACACACGAAACCTGTGTTGTGGACGTGTAAAATATAAACTGACACTTATTTTTGTTTGCGCTCTTAAAACAATTGTGTAGTGGAAGATCTGCTGGAGGAAGACGTGGCTTGAAAAATAGAAATGTGAGTAGAAAATACCAGAAAATGTCTCACGAATTTGCACTTAAGAGGAAAAGACACTGGCGAAATCTGTCTCCCTACCTCTTCCCATGGCTCCCAGGATGGGCTCTGGGGTGAAAAAGTGGTCCCGGTGCTGTGAGCTGTGGCCTGTGCCAGTGCAGGGGGAGCCCACCCCATACCCCCTAGTCCTTCTCGTACAACCGCCCGTAGAGAGCTGCCGTCACCAGACCAGAGGACAGTCCACTCTTCCTCAGGAAATAGTGATCATTCTCCCAGCCCTGCTGGTCAGGGGTTTCCAGGGTCATCCCTGAGGTCAGAAGCATTGGAAAGATATAGGAGGTACTGAAGTTCCCCCACAGGTGAAACTCAAATATCCCCGCGGCCTCTGTGACCTCCTGCCCACAGGTTTCAAAGCCAAGACCGCCACACTTGACCAGGGCACAGACTTGAACGTAGTAAGTGCCGTGCACAGTGTGAAGGCCGTCAAAGACGCCCAGGGCATACAGCTCCTTGGACAGAGTGGGCCTCTGGTAAAGCAAATGACAGCAAAGGCTATTTGCGCAGACTCGGAGGTAGCCTTCCTTGCCCCACACGGGAACCAGGGTGAAATTGTCATACATCATCTCAGAGTTAAACGTGGGAGGGGCATTCGTGTTCCATTTGGGGGCTCCATCACAGTGGACGTCCCAGGCATCCTTCTCAGAGTATAGATCCCCTGCCAAGATTTTTAAAAACTTACTATGGGATGGGTCCATTTTCCCTGTGGTATTGCCTGTACCAATGAGACCCTGTGGATTTTTGGCTACCCGGGCAATTATAAGGTGACCTTCGGGGCTTTCCATGTCATGGTGCCAAAAGGACTTCAGAGGGGTGTGTATGCCACTTCCCGTCATCCCCAGAGATGGATGGTGGATGTTCGCAGCCAGAAAGTTGACGCCAAAGGCGATGGCGAAACCTCTCTGAATCTGAATGGCTGCCAAGAGCGGGAGCTGGTTCATCCAGGCGGTCGGATACACGACATGCTTCACCTCCGAGTCTCTGAGGAGCCTGACAGCAGGGTCGAAGAACAATATGTCAAAGCAAGTGAAGATGCCAAACTTGCCAGCAAAGGGGGTATCAAAGGTGATGTGATCCACTTCCGGGGGGGTATTGAACGCTGCTTCAAAGTAGAGGTTTTGTTTGCGGTAGCTGTCAACCAGGGTTCCGTTACTGCTGAACACCACGTTCGTGTTATACTGGTATCTGCCATCATTTGGGCACCCTGGGTCACTGCTATGACAAGGCTGCTTTGTCCCAAGATTGGCCACCAGGAACATCTCTCCCTTGACAGCCATACAACTCAGGCGCTGGAGGACCTGGAGGGGAAAAAAAAAAGTGTAAATAAAGGAAATTTTTAAACCCTGCCTTTTTCTTACAATTTTAAAATAGTACCTGTATTATATCAATAATATATAAATAGCTATCATAAATCAACAAGAAAAAAGTAACCACTACTGAAAGCGTGCAAAGGATATGAACAGGTGGTTCATAGATGAACACATACAAATGGCCAACAAACATTGACAAGATGCTCAGTCTCATTAGTAGTAAGGAGATACAAATTAAAATGATAATGAGGTATCATTTTTCACCTCTATAAGACTGGCAAAAATTAAAAAGACTCTTCTATCTTGCACTGACCAAAGGGTGAGCAAACAGGCACTCATGCGCTATTACTGGGGATGCAAAGTGCAATCAAAATCTTGTAAAGGGAAAACTTGGTGCTCTTTAAAAAATGATTTTTAAAAGTGCTTATCCTGGGGGGGCTCCAATCAATATGGTGGAGCAAAAGGACATGGAGCTTACCTCCTCCCACAAATACATCAAACATACATCTACATCTGGAACAATTCTCACAAAATACCTACTGAACCCTGGCAGAATATCTCCAACACCCAAAATCGCAAGAAGGATCTCCATACAACTGGGTAGAGCGAAAGAGAAAAAGGGAATTGGGACAGGACTTGTGCCCCTGGGAGGTAGCTGTGAAAGAGAAAAGGTTCCCACACTCTGGGAAGCCCCTTCACTGGAGAGGAGGATCAGCCAGGCCACTGCCCCGCGATCCTCAGCCTGAGACGCGTATCCGCTGGTACGTTCTGGGTCTGGGTGCTGAAACTCGGGCCTCAGAGGACAGACCTGGGGAGAGCACCGCGGTTGGCTGCAGAGACAGCCTGAAGGGGCTGGAGTGTGGTACGGACTGCAACCAGCGGTACACGTGGAGGAAGCCCGGGCCCTCCATAGAAGTGAAGAGCCTTTGTTAAGGAGTGCGGGAGGGAGGGGCGAGTCTGCCATAGTAGCCTCACTTTCGGCATGCTCATGGCAGGTGTGCGCCGCCATTGAAACCCCATTGTCAGCATGCATGTCGGCAAAGCGAGCGGTGGGGCCCACCACGGCAGCCTCTTTCTCCATGAGCTCCTCTATGAGCTCTGGGAGCGCACTAGTGGGTTGCCCACATGCAGAGGCGGGACTGAAATCTGAGCCCTCTCCCTGTGGCTGTGCAGATTTACCCTACTGGGGCCTGCTTTGTAAACTCAGCACCTGAGGGACACCCAAGCGGACAATGGGTGCTCCCGTGGCTGGGGCAGGACTGGCCTTAGGTGGGCTTTGTGGGTGCATGTACATAGAGGCTGGGCTAGGGTCTGGGCTGCTTCCATAGCTCCCACAGCAGGTCCAGGTGTGTGACTACTGCAGTCTTGGTACCTGACTTCAATGGATTTTCACTAGTAGCCTTGTGAAAACAATGCCTGAGGGCCGTCAGGGCTGACTGCCAGCATTCCCCAGGTTGAGATGGGGCTGAAGGCAGTGCCAACAACAGTGTACTTTGTAAGCACACAACAGGTGACACCACAGATCACCCTCACGGGTGAACAGCTCTGGCAGAGGAATATTCAGTGGGTCCTCTCCCAGTGGGAACACTCCAACCCTGCCTACTTCGTACCCCAGCTCAGAAATGGATCCTAGGGCCTTCTACTCCAACAACTAGGGAGCAGACCCTGCTCAATACCCAGTGCAGGCTCTGGTCACCACCACACCACCACACCTCCTATCAAGGGCATAACGGCCAACACACACTGAGGAAAGAGGTCGCAGGCATTCATAGTGAGAACAGCCCTCATACCAAAAAATATTAAACCCCCACAGGCTACACAGGGACACTCCCACATAAAAATAGCCTTCCAGGACCACAGTAGAGATTTGTTTCTCCCAAACTCACAGAGTAAGAGAAATATAAGTAAAATAAAGAAGCAGAGGAGCCACTCCCAGTTAAAAGATCAAGAGAATTCCCCTGAAAGAACAAACAATGAAACAGATCTCTTTAACAGACACCAAGTTCAAAAAGGAGATAATGAAAATACTAAAGGAATTAAGAAGGACTATTGATAGAAATGCAGATTACTGTAAAAAGGAACTAGAAACTATAAAGAGGAGCTAAGAAAAATTAGAAAACTCATTTGCCCAGACAAAAGCTGAGCTAAAGGCAATGAACAGCAGACTGAATAATGCAGAAGAACAAATAAATGATCCAGAAGGTAGAATAATGGAAATCACCCAATCAGAACAGCAGACAGAAAGCCAAATTTTAAAAAATGAAAGCAATATAAAAGACCTATGGGATAATGTAAAACATGCCAATCTACACATAATAGGGATTCCAGAGGAAAAGAAAGAGAAAAGGGGATCGAAAATGTATTTGAAGAAATTACGGCTAAAAAATTCCCAAACCTAAAGAAAGAAGGTGAACCAAAACATACCTACATCAAGACATACTATAATTAAAATGGCAAAAGTTAAAGATAGAGGATTCTAAAGGCAGCAAGAGAAAAACAGAGTTAATTACAAGGGAACCCCCATAAGGCTACCAGCTGATTTCTCTACAGAAAAGCTGCAGTCCAGAAGGGAGTGGCAAGCTGCAACGTAGGATACTCTATCCTAAGCTGCAACCTAGGATATTCTACCTAGCAAGATTATCATTTAGAATAGAAGGAGAGAGAAAGACTTTCCCAGACAAGCAAAAGCTAAAAGAATACAGCAGTAGTAAAGCTATCCTAAGGGAAATATTGAAAGGTCTTCTCGAAATAGAAAAGAAGAAGGAATCTATAGGAAAGAGGAAGATCAAAATTGGAAAATAAATCACTTAAATAAGCCAGTACACAGATTAAAAAAAAATTCTGTGACAGCAATGATAACCACAATGAACAGCAAACAGATGAATATGAAGGTGTAAAATCATAAAATAATTAAAATCATAAAATGTGAAAGAGGAGAGTATGAAAATGTAGATTATCTTTCTAGAATGTGTTTCAGTCTATATGACTACCAGTCTAAAGCAATTAGATACAGGAAAGGGTTAATGTGCTTGAAGTACAGGGTAACCACAAATCAAAACATACAATATATTCACAAAACCCAAAAAGAAGAGAACATAAGCATAATACAAAAGAAAATCATCAAACCGCAAAAGGAAAAAGAAAAAGGAACAAAGAAGAAATTTAAAAATCAAGTAGAAAACAAGTTCTAAAGTGGCAATAAATACATATCTATCAATAATTACCTTAAATGTCAGTGGACTAAATGCTCCAATCAAAAGTCATAGAGTGGAAGACTGGATTAAAAAACAAGAGCCTACAATATGCTGCTTACAAGAGACTCACTTTAGGGCAAAGGACACACATAGATTGAAAGTGAGGGGGTGGAAAAATATTTCATGCAGACAGAAATGACAGGAAAACAAGGGTCACAATACTCATATCAGACAAAACAGATTTTAAAACAAGGGCCCTAAAGAAAGATAAAGAAGGACTCTATATAATGACAAAAGGATCAATACAAGAAGAAGATATTACACTCATCAACATATATGCACCCAATACAGGAGCAACGAAATACATAAAACAAATACAGACATGAAGGGAGAAACTGACAGGAGCACAATAATAGGAGACTTTAACACCCCACTCATATCAATGGACAGATCTTCTAGACAGAAAATCAATATGGCAACAGAGACCCTAAATGATACAATCAAACAGTTGGACTTAATTGATATTTTCAGGACATTAAATTTTTTAAAAATGCATTCTGGGCTTCCCTGGTGGCACAGTGGTTGAGAATCTGCCTGCCGATGCAGGGGACACGGGTTCGTGCCCTGGTCCAGGAAGATCCCACATGCTGTGGAGCAGCTAGGCCCGTGAGTCATGGCCGCTGAGCCTGCGTGTCTGGAGCCTGTGCTCCGTGACAGGAGAGGCCACAACAGTGAAAGGCCCACATACCGCAAATAAATAAATAAATAAATAAATAAATGCATTCTTTTCAAGTGCACATGGAACACTCTCTAGGACTGACCACATACTAGGGCACAAAATAAGCCTCAACAAATTTAAGAGGATAGAAATTATTTCAAGCATCTTTTCTGACCACAATGGCATGAAACTAGAAATCAACCACAGAAAAAAAAATGAGAAAAAAAAATTACATGAAGACTAAACAACATACTACTAAAAAACCAATGGGTCAACAATGAAATCAAAGAAGAAGTTAAAAAATACCTTGAGGCAAATGACAATGAAACACAACCGTACAAAAATCTACGGGATGCAGCAAAAGCAGTTCTTAGAGGGAAGTTCATAGTGATACAGGCCTTCCTCAAAAAACAAGAAAAATCTCAAACAAACAACCTAACTTACCACCTAAGAGAATTAGAAAAAGAAGGGCAAACAAAACCTAAAGTCAGAAGAAGGAAGGAAATAATAAAGATCAGGGAGGAAATGAATAAAATGGAGACTAAAAAACAATAGAAAAAAATCAATAAAACCAAGAGCTGGTTCTCTGAAAGGGTAAACAAAATCAACAAACCTCTGCTCAGCCTCACCAAGAAGAAAAGAGAGGGGACCCAAATAAACAAAATACAAAATGAAAGAGGAGAAATAACCAATACTGCTGAAATACAGAAAACCATAAGAAAATACTATGAACAATTATATGCCAAAAAATTGGACAACTTAGAAGAAATGGACAAGTTTCTAGAATCATACAGCCCACCAAAACTGAATCAAGAAGAAATAGATAATTTGAACAGACTGATCACTACAAGTGAAATAGAATCTGTAATTTAAAAAAAAAAGGAAAGAAAACTTCCTACAAACAAAAGTCCAGGACCAGATGGCTTCACTGGGGAATTGTGCCAAACATACAAAAAATAACTTATACTGATCCTTCTCAAACTCTTCCAAAAGATTGAAGAGGAGGGGCCACTCACAAAGATATTCTATGAAGCCACCATCACCCTGATACCAAAACCAGATGAAGCCACTACCAAGTAAGAAAATTACAGGCCATTATCTTTGAGGAATATAGATATAAAAATTCTCAACAAAATATTAGCAAACTGAATCCAACAACACATAAAAAAGATCATGCACCACAACCAAGTTGGCTTCATCCCAGGGTCACAAGGATGGTTCAATATACGCAAATCAATGTGATACATCACATCAACAAAAGACAAAAAACACATGATCATCTCAATAGAGGCAGAAAAAGCATTTGATAAAATTCAATATCCATTCATGAAAAAACTCTCACCAAAGTGGGTATAGAGGGAACATATCTCAACATAATAAAAGCTTTTTATGACAAACCCACAGCCAATATAATACTCAAAGGTGAAAAGCTGAAAGCCTTCCTGCTAAAATCTGGAACAAGATAAGGAAAAAGAAATAAAAGGTATCTGAATTGGAAGGTAAGAGGTAAAACTATCGTTATGTGCAGATGACATGATACTATATATATATATATATAGTCTATAGTAACACTAAAGACTCCACACAAAAACTACTAGAACTGATAAATGAATTCAGCCAGGTAGCAGGATACAAGAATAACATACAGAAATCAGTTGCATTTCTGTGCACTAAAAATAAATTATCAGAAAGGGAATGTAAAAAAAAAAAAAAATCCCTTTTAAAAGTGCATAAAAAAAAAAAACAACTTAGGAATAAACCTGACCAAGGAGATGAAAGACTTATATGCTGAGAACTATAAAACATTAATAAAGGAAATTGAAGATGATTTAAAGAAATGGACGGACTTCCCAGGTGGTGCAGTGGTTAAGAATCCGCCTGCCAATGCAGGGGACACCGGTTCGAGCCCTGGTCCAGGAAGATCCCACACACTGCAGAGTAACTAAGCCTGCAAGCCACAACTACTGAGCCCGTGAGCTGCAACTACTGAAGCCTGTGCACCTAGAGCCCTTGCTCTGCAACAAGAGAAGCCACTACAATGAGAAGCCCGCACACCACAACGAAGAGTAGCCCCTGCTCGCCACAACTAGAGAAAGCCCATGTGTGGCAATGAAGACCAAACACAGCCAAAAATAAATAAATTAATTTTTTAAATAATTTTAAAAAAATAAAGAAATGGAAAGATATCCCATGCTCTTGGATTGGAAGAATTAATATTGTTAAAATGGCCATACCACCCAAAACAGTCTACAGATTTAATGCAATCCCTATCAAATTACCCATGACATTTTTTCACAGAACTAGAACAAATAATCCTAAAATTTATATAGAACCATAAAAGACCCAGAATTGCCAAAGCAATCCTGAGGAAAAAGAACAAAGCTGGAGGCATAACCCTCCCAGACTTTAGACAATACTACAAAGCCACAGTAATCAAAACAGTGTGGTCTTGGCACAAAAACAAACATATGGATCAATGGAGCAGAACAGAGAGCCCAGCAATAAACCCACACATTTACAGTGAGTTAATCTTCAACAAAGGAGGCAAGAATATACAATGGAGAAAAGACAGTCTCTTCAGTGAGTGGTGTTAGGAAAGCTGGACAGCCACATGTAAATCAATGAAGTTAGAACACATCCTCACACCATACACAAAAATAAACTCAAAATGGCTTAAAGACTTAAATATAAGACATGACACCATAAAACTCCTAAAAGAGAACATAGGCAAAACATTCTCTGATAGAAATTGTACCACTGTTTTCTTAGGTCAATCTCCCAAGGCAACAGAAATAAAAACAAAAATAAACAAATGGGACCTACTCAAACTTTATAAGCTTTTCGACAGCAAAGGAAACCATAAACAAAACGAGAAGACAACCCACAGACGAGGATAAAATATTTGCAAATGATGCGACTGACAAGGGCTCAATTTCCAACATATACAAACAGCTCACACAACTCAACAACAATAAAACAACCCAGTCGAAAAATGGGCAGAAGACCTAAACAGACATTTCTCCAAAGAAGACATACAGATGGCCAACAAGCACATGAAAAGATGCTCAACATTGCTAGTTATTAGAGAAATGCAAATCAAGACTACAATGAGGTAGCACCTCACACCAGTCAGAATGGCCATCATTAAGACATCGACAAATAACAAATGCAGGAGAGAGTGTGGAGGAAAAGGAACCCTCTTAACACTGTTAGTGGGAATGTAAATTAGTGCAGCCACTGTGGAAAACAGTGTGCAGGTTCCTCAAAAAACTAAAAACAGAACTACCACATGATCTGGCAACCCCATTCCTGGGCATATACCCAGACAAAACTATAATCCAAAAAGAAACCTGCATCCCTGTGTTCACAGCAGACTATTCACAGTAGCCAAGACATGGAAACAATCTAAATGTCCATCAACAGATGAATGGATAAAGAAAATATGGCATGTGTGTATAGATATATACACATATACATATATACATACACATAATGGAATACTACTTAACCATAAAAAGAATGCAATAATGCCATTTGCAGCAACATGGATGGACTTAGAGATTATCATACTAAGTGACGTTAAGTCAGAAAGAGAAAGACAAATACCTTTGATATCATTTATATGTGGATTCTAAAATATACACAAATGAACTTATCTATGAAACAGAAAGAGACTCACAGATATAAAGAACAGACTTCTGGTTGCCAAGGGGTGCTGGGGAGGGATGAATTGGGAGTTTGGGATTAGCAGATGCCAACTACTATATATAAAATAGATAAACAAGGTCCTACTGTAGAGCACAGGGATCCATACTCAATATCCTGTGATAAACCATAATGGAAAAGAATATAAAAAATAGTGAATATATGTAAGTATAACTGAATCACTTTGCTGTACAGCAGAAATTAACACAACATTGTAAATCAACTATACTTCGGTAAAAATAATAAAATTTAAAAATAAAGATGTCAGTATCTATGAGATGCATAGAAAAGAATATAGGTGGATGCACTGATGGCAGTTTGTCTAGAAAGGGAGGTGGATGAGGGATGGGGTGTGGTGAAGGTGGGCTTTCATTTTTTTAACTTTGATTTGTTGTAGAAGCATATATTCATGCATTTCTTGTGTGATTAACAAATGGAACGATCCACAGATGAGTAAATGTCTCATAATAGCAGACATTCTTTTTTTTTTTTTTTTTTGCGGTATGCGGGCCTCTCACTGCTGTGGCCTCTCCCGTTGCGGAGCACAGTCTCCGGACGCGCAGGCTCAGCGGCCATGGCTCACGGGCCCAGCCGCTCCGCGGCACGTGGGATCTTCCCGGACCGGGGCACGAACCCACATCTCCTGCCTCGGCAGGCGGACTCCCAACCACTGCGCCACCAGATAAGCCCAGCAGACATTCTTTAAGTGAATGACTGTGGCACATGGAGCTCGGGTTTGGTTCTCAAGCCCCTAAGGGCTCCTGTCAGTCTCATTCAACATGTCCTGGCTCTTGGCCCCTGGCTTGGTTCATCTCCGTGAGCCTCCCACCTCCTGAGGAAGAAGGCTGGTCCCCTTACATACTTCCGTGTCATGGAATCGGTGGGGCTCCAGGCATGGGTTCCACCTGACCAAGTGGGGAGAAGGCATGAAGTCCAAAAATGGGTAAATGGATGCTCTTGTAAAGTTGAATCCATGGATGCCATCTTCTGGAAACACTATAATCTGTACACCCTGCAAGTCAAAACATCAGAGAATAGTCTGTTAACAAATAATGGGAAGCACCCCTTCATTCCTCTGACAGCCGTCCTGCAGCTGCTCTGAACCAGGAACCATAGAGGTCCAGACATGGTAGCTGGGCTCGGCAGGGATCTGAGCCTTGGGGGAGCCGTCTCACTTGGCCTAACTCTGAGGGAAGAAAGACAAAGTCTTCTAGGGACCAGCACCGTACCGAGGGCTGGTCAGGGAAGAAGGTTACAAGTGAGTCTGGCGGAAGGGAGCAGGAGTTTGGAGGGGTTTGGAGTTGGTGGCGGTGCCATGGGAGATGGAGCGGCGACTATAACAGGCCTGAGTATCAGCCTCAGCAGATGTGCTATCGCTAGTCCAGTGGGTGGTTTTCAGCCTTCATTGTGCTTCTAAATCAGACAGGGGACTTCTGAAAACACAATCTTTGTTTAGTGGTGATGCTTGGGCCCATCCCTAAAAAGTCTGCTTCAATCAACTGTGGGTGGGGTCCCGGCAACAGGTCCCCACGTGATTCTAACAGGCCCCAGTGGGCTGGTGGGTGAAAGTCAATTGCATTGATATTAACATAGGAACCAGGACTTGCTCTAACTTGCATTTCTCCCACTGGGAGTTAGGAGACTCCCACCAGAGCCCTGACTGCCCTACAGGCCTTCTCCCACACCTGGAGACACTGGGGGTCCTTGCCTGTGACAGCCCGAGGCTCCCTGTGACAGCGGCAGCTACCTGAGGAAACCCAAACAAACAGGGCAGCCCTCAGCTCCAAGCGCCCGGGCTCCATCAGCTGCCGCTCTCCACTTGCTCAGCTGAAAGTGTTAAGCCTGGAGCAGCATCACCCCACAGTGAAGGTGGAGGAGGATGGCAGAGCAGGCATGAATAACCTAAAATAACAGGCAACTGGAGTCACTATTTCTGGAGTGCACTGCAAACTCCTTATAATTTTTTTCCTGGTTATAAAAAAATTTTCAGGGCTTCCCTGGTGGCGCAGTGGTTGAGAGTCCGCCTGCCGATGCAGGGGACGCGGGTTCGTGCCCCGGTCCGGGAAGATCCCACATGCCGCGAAGCGGCTCGGCAAAAAAAAAAAAAAAAAAAATAAAGAGTCATGTTTCTAACTTTTTGAAAATTATACTTGGACACATTTTCCTTTATTAAAAACACAACTTTGAAAGCACTGAATGGTTTCCTATGGACATTAACACTTATGGATACATATTAGATTAATATTCAAATTAAATTGCATTTCCTGAATATACATCTGCCCAGAATGAGGACTCAGACTTGAGCCGGGACAGAACTTTGGGTCTGATGTGATTACCCATCCATTCTAGGAAGGAATTTGCATTCCTGATAAAGGGCTTGAGCAATTTTCTGACAGACCAGTGAGCTCAAGAACTCCTGGGGAATTCCAGGTGCCAACCCAGCTGACCACCCAGCCTAATATCTTTAAGCGCAACTCCTTTTCTTCCCTGTAAATGACAGAACTCAAGCGAGAACTCATTTAATTGGCCTGCAGGAACCTCTGCCCTTATAGCAATTTTGATATAAAACTTTGACACATGCACAGCATCAACCTGTGTTAGAGGTTACGTTAACACATATAACCACGTAGGGGAGCCGAGATATCTGTAAGCCCTAAAAATGACTGGGTCAACAGCTTTGTACCTGCTCCTGGCCCACAAACAGAGAAGGAATGATGCCTGCTGGCAGCATGGGTTCAAGAAAAACATATGTTTCTTTTGGGGGCAGGTAATTAAAATGCAGGGGAAAACTGCAGTCACAGTCTCTGGGTTTCAGTAAGGCATCTGCCGTGTCTTAGCATGGTCTTGTGGACAGGGTGGAGAAGAAGGGGGTAACATTTCAGCTGCCTGCAAGCCAACACCTCCGTGCAGAGAACGGACCCGTGTCAGGAGGAGGCCTGCGGGCACGGGCTGGGATGTTTTTACACCGGCTTCAGTGCAGACACAAATGAGGTATGTGCCCGAAGTGTGAATGACGTGAAGGTAACTGATATGCAGGATGTCTGTCAGTAAATATCCCCAAATAGCCCACCAGGATGAAATTTAATGGCATAAATGTGAGGCTTTGCTCTCGGGTTAAATAAATTAACCTTACAAGTACAGGACAGCCATGGCAGCATGTGTGTCTGTGTGAAAAGGGCTCAGGAGCTTTGGCTGACAGCAAGCACCTGATGAACCCACAGCAAGGTGTGGCTGCCAAAAGCTTTCCTTCTGGGGACACCACCTAGAATGAGAACGGTGGCAGGTTTCCTCCGCCCTGCCCTTGACATAACCGCGTGCAGCTCAGGGCACGGACATAACCCGGAAAGTCTTGGGGGACAGGGCTGGAACCACATCCCTCAGGGAACCGTGGATGGGACTGGAGAGAGACAGCCTGGGAGAGATGTTGGGTCTGTCCTCAGATCTGGGAAAGATGGCGTGTGTGGGATGGGATTCAGTCTGTTCTGTTTGGCTACGAGGACAGGACGATGGGTGGCAGTTACAGGGAGGCTGATTGTTGCTCATGGAAAGGAAGCCCTTTCCAGAAGTTCCCAATGTCCTCAAGTGGACAGTGAGTCCTGGGCCACTGGAGGCGTCCTGGGGAAGTTGGACGTCGGGCTGGGAAAAAAAGAGCAGCGTCACCCATCAAAACAGCTGGACTGGGCCTTTAAGTACCCTTCCAACATTTTTGAGTTACATATATAGGTACTACAGGCTACATTTTAAAAGGTAGAGATGGGCTTCCCCTGGTGGCGCAGTGGTTGAGAGTCCGCCTGCCGATGCAGGGGACGCGGGTTCGTGCCCCGGTCCGGGAAGATCCCACGTGCCACGGAGCGGCTGGGCCCGTGAGCTGTGGCCGCTGAGCCTGCGAGTCCGGAGCCTGTGCTCCGCAACGGGAGAGGCTCGCGTCCTGAAAACAAAAAACCAAACCAAAACAAAAAAGGTAGAGACAGGGGCTGTTTGGGCAGGACCTGCAGGCACCACAGGTCTGCCCGCTGAACTCACAGACGCGGGCCGTTCTGCTCACAGGGAGCCCGCCTGCCGTCCGGGCGGAGCGGAGCTTCCTCAAGCAGCCGGGCAGGTCCCCCGCCCCCGCCAGGCCTCAAGGCCAGACTGCCCTCCCAGCAGGCCATTTTCCTACAGAGACTTCTGGCTCCCACACCCGCACCAACCCCCCCCCCTCCCCCGTCTGCCCCACCCTTCCCGGCAGGAGCGGAAAAGGGGCCGCGCAGGAAGCCTTCACAAAGGCGGCACCGGCGTCCTTTGTCCGCTGGGCTGGGTTCTGTCTGGACTGAGCTCTCAGGCTTCGGGGTCTGGCGCGGGGACCAGAAAAGAGCCCCACGTCATCGGGAGGCAGCAAACACAGCTCTGGGGCCGCTTACTACTTTAGTTATCCTTGAAAGCCTCCGAGAGCATGAGAGGCCGTCGTGCCTGCTGGCTTTCAGATGTCTCTGCACATCTGAAGCCACCGGGGAA
Organism: Kogia breviceps; assembly: GCF_026419965.1. Classification (NCBI taxonomy): domain Eukaryota; kingdom Metazoa; phylum Chordata; class Mammalia; order Artiodactyla; family Physeteridae; genus Kogia; species Kogia breviceps. The sequence continues at coordinate 29,838,584 of NC_081314.1, read as the reverse complement.
GCTTAAAAAATCCCGGGCACTCCCCAGCTGACTCTGCAGGCCTGGGAGCCGGGCACACACGTTTGTTTACAGGCAACCGAGCGATTCTTCTGGCACCGCCACGTGCCTGGCCCTGGGCTTCCCAGGCTGGAGGGGAAGCATCACCTGGGGAATCTCGCTAAAATGTACGTTCTGACTCAGCAAGTCTAGGGCGGGCCCTAAATTCTGCACTCCTCCCAACCTTGGAGGGTCTGCTGATGCTGCAGACCACCCTCTCAGTAGCGGGATTCCAGCCAACTGACTCATTCAGCTCATCTTTACCGGCCGGGCTGATTTCCCAGAGGGAACGCAACACCAAGGGCTAAATCTGCCCTGCTCTGCGAACAAGCTGACCCGGGAGCACTTCTTGCCTTTTGGGCCGCGATCGTCACTTGCTGTTCATAGATGTCGAGGTTCTGGTTCATGAGCTCCAAGGCCTGCTTGCGGCTGATGAGGGCCAGCGGGTTCGGGCTCAGGATGGACCGGTGCTCGTACACGGCAGCCACGTACTGGGCAGCCTGGTGACGCTCAGCGGGGCAGTGCTCCTCGGCCTGGACCCCCAGGGCAGCCACGCAACAGCCGCAGAAGAAAAGAGTGAGCTGACGGCTGGCTCCAGACATAATGCAGACCATCAATCTAGAACGTAATGGGGCAAGGAGAAAACAGCTGAATCCAGAATCCTGCCAAGATTGGGACTTGCGCAGCTGTGATTTATTAATCCCGGCAATCAGACTCACCGGCTGCGATGCTGCAGCTCAGAGTTTGTTTCAGGTTCCTAATAAGAGGGTATGTGTTTCTCTCCAAACACGTAGCGAGTTACGTTTAAAATGGCTGTGTTAACAGTCTGGTTTTAGAACATTTCCACAACAGACCCAATGTTTGCCACGATTTGCTTCCCCAGCAGGACTCTTCTAGTTGCACACTTCAGATTTAGGCAATAATAACTATTCTAATTATTTTAGATAATTCTGTGACATACTCCACACCCCAGCGCCTGCCCTCAATACACACAAACATACTACAGGCCAGCCATCTACACCAGCTGTGACTGTCGTGATCCTAATAATACAGCTCGGCTATCTTAGCCATAAAAACCTGATGGATCACAATTCTCCCTGCCTTTCTTTGGTTAGTAATGAATATAAAGAGTAAGCTTCCCTTTACCCAGCACTGCAGTCTTTAACTTGGTGCAGAGAAACTGCTGACTTCTACTTAAATGCCAGTTTATGGAGAGTCAAAAAGAAGTCTCCCCATCAAAGCATGACCTTTTCCCCCTCCTTGCACTTGAGAATTGCCATTGCACACCATCACTTTCTCAACCTCTGTCTCTGGGACTCCAAAACTCCTGCTCAAAAAAAGCATACTCATTTGGAAATTAAATCCTTTTGCAGTAATAAAATGCAACTTTCTAGAAAATAAACTAGAATTTTCTAGAAAGTAAACTCAGCTTTGTAGCTCCTACCCTAAGAGATTAGAAGTAAACTTACAATGATACTTCTGTGTGCATTTTTTTTCCCCAAGAATAGGCATTTTAATTTCTAAAAGTTATGTGTCACTAGGTGTTTTTACACACAGTTCTGCCTTGAAGATCGGCTTGGCCTCGCAGCCACAGTCCCTCCCCAAGCACACCGACTTGCCAGGCAGGGCCAAGGCCAGGCCCCGTGCTCCGTGGAGATGTGCCCGGGCCGACCAATTGCCCAGAAATCCAACTAAATGTTAAGACAGCAGAGACAAATCGAGGAACCACATTGCTGCTCTTTAAAGACAAAACGCCACCCTGCCTAAGTCTGACTCAGAACCCCCATGTGTGCATTTCAAAACCAGACCGTCTGGGCCGCCACAAATTTCTTTTTCTCTCCAAGTTCCAGAAACAAAAGCAACCATAATTATTTTCAGCAGCAGACCACGGACTCGGGGTGCTGAGGCAGAATCCCCGGAAACTCTGATACTTCTCAGGGTGAGCTGCGCTCTCCATCCCAGCCCCGCGCCGTCTCAAACTGTCACTTCTTTCCTCAGGGAAGAAATGTTCCATCCAAATGCCAGGCCCCGGGGTGCGCTGCCGTCAGTCTGGGGCACTGTAAGCAGTGTTGGAAGATGGGAACAAGAGGCCTTTGAGTGAGCGGCCATGAGCTTTTGAGTAGAAATGGAAGTATAACTGATAAGCTCTCTTATCTGAATTTTGCCTCTGAAGACAAGCAAGGAATAATTTTTTTGAATTTTATTTTATTATTATTTTTTATACAGCAGGTTCTTATTAGGTATCTACTTTATACATATTAGTGTATATATGTCAATCCCAATCTCCCAGTTCATTCCCCCAGCCCTGCTTTCCCCCCTTGGTGTCCATACGTTTGTTCTCTACGTCTGTGTCTCTATGTCTGCCCTGCAAACCGGTTCATCTGTACCATTTTTCTAGGTTCCACATATATGCGTTAATATACGGCATTTGTTTCTCTCTTTCTGACTTCCTTCACTCTGTATGACAGTCTCTAGGTCCCAGCAAGGAATAATTTTTAAAGTCTCAAAATCGGTTTCCCATTCCAGCTCTGGTTTCAGAATGATGATAATGGGGAGTGGTTTGAGGGGAAAACGTTCATCTTCAAAGTCAAATTCACAATATTTCTAAAGTATAAGGCCATGGCCTCACTAAGAGGCGGGGAAACAAGGCCGGGAGGTGGGGGGAGCACGTGAACCAGGACCCGGTGGGGGAAGGTCAGGAGGTCCTGGAGCTGAGAGCAGCGTTTGCAGGCTCCTCCTTCCTCAGCTAAGAGCTGCATACCACTGATGCGGGGACAAAGAACATTCGTTTAAATCTCAGGGACTGGGCTGCCCCGGTGGCGCAGTGGTTAAGAATCCACCTGCCAACGCAGGGGACACGGGTTCGAGCCCTGGTCCGGGAAGATCCCACATGCCACAGAGCAACTGAGCCCATGTGCCACAGCTACTGAGCCCACGTGCCACAACTACTGAAGCCCACACGCAGCAACGAAGATCCAATGCAGCCATAAATAAATAAATAAATAAAATCTCAGGGCCTTGCAGTCCAGCAAAACAAGGAAATTGCGGAACCAGCAAGATATCCCCTTTCTTTCTACTTTGAGAAAATAAATTTAGATTATTTACAAAAAGAGCCTGGTAGGAGAGCCGTGAGTGGCAATCATTTCTGCGTGAACAGAGGGAGGTCAATAATAAGGGGTGATGCAGATTCAGCCAGGTATTCCCCCTTGAAAGAAGCAAGCCTAATGAGGTAGGAGAGAATGAGTCATTAAAATAAAAATAGGCACCAGAGTGCACCCTTGTTGAAGAGTGGTGTTCTGGTTTTCCCTCTCCATGTGGAAGCGGCTTTGAAAGGCCTGGATGGCAGCAGGGGGCGCTGGCAGGTGACAGGATGCAAGGGCACAGGTGGCCCGGTGCTGGCTCAGGACGGCGCTCACCGAGTGGCTGAGGGGCCGGGGTCTCCCTGGGAGTCACGAGGTTCTTGGTGATCCAGCAACGGATCCACCTGCAGAGCAGGGCAGGGCCCGGACCATAAACTGAATGGTGGCTGGAGATGTGCGCTCAGTCTGAAAAGCTAGCTATGAACCTCCTTCCATCGTAGGCATTTGATGGGAGTCTAAACTCCAGGAAGGGCCCAGGGTGAAGGCGCCACTGAGGTGACAGTGTGCTCCCACATCCTGCTTCCTGAGCTCCACTGAGGCGGGGGCGGGAGACGGCAGGGCTGGGAGGGCGCTCACTTCAACATCCATGTGATACCCGCCTGCGCCAGACGGAGGTGCAGGCGTCGGGGACCCAGCGGTGAAGGAGCCTAGCCCTTCCGAGTGGACCCTCCCCACGTATGCGGAAACTGCCACAATCAACACAGATCGTCCCCCAACTCATGACGGTTCGACTTTACGATGGTGCGAAAGCCATATGCGTTCAGTAGAAACCACGCTTCAAAGGTGGACCGTTCCCTGGAGGACCGGCGCGCAGTACGACCCTCTCTCTGATCCCGGGCAGGGCAGCTGCAGCCCCCAGTCACGGGGGTGAGCAACCGATACACTGACAACCATGCGAACCCGCACTCCATTCTGTTTTTCCCTTTCAGTGCGGTATTCCATAAACTCCATGAAATAGTCAACCCTTTATTATAAACTAGGCCTTGCGTTAGAGGGTTCTGCCCACCTGCAGGCTAATGCGAGTGTTCTGAGCACGTGTGAGGTGGGCGGGGCTGAGCTGGGATGTCCGGGAGGCTGCGTGTATCAAATGCATTTTTGACCTATGATATTTTCAACTTACGATGGTTTTATTGGGACGTTATCCCCACTGTCATTGCCAACTGACTGCACCTAACGTGTCATTTGGCAATAAGTACGAAGGAGCCATAAAGACAGGGAGGGGGCAGGGAGGGCCTGGCGTGGGTGGGGGTAGGTCTTAGACCAGGACGGGCTCCAGGAGAAGCCGGAGTCCGAAGAAGGTGTGAGAGGACGTCCGTGAGTGCCGGGGGAAGAGGGTTCCAGGCAGCGGGCTGCTCGCTTTAAAGGCCCGAGTGGGAGCTTTCGGGTGGTTCAAGAAACAGCCAGGAGAGCGGTGGGCTGGGACCAGGGACCAGGGACCACGGAAGGTGGCAGAAAATGAAGTCAGAGGGAGATAACCGGCAGCTCCCACAGCGCCCCACCCTCTTCCAGCCTCATTTCCATGGAGATCCGGTTAAAGCCTGGGTCAATCAAGACGCTCCTCTCAGAATCTCCCAGTGACTCCCCGCTGCCTGCAGAGTGAGAGCTGAGCCAGGAAATCATTGCTGGGGTGGGGACAGCACTGCTGGAGTGACATCTTCATGCAAAAGCATCCTGATCTTCTCACTGCCCTATAGAAGCCTCTGCTTCTCAGTTCGTAAGGAAACATGTTCCCCTGACACTAACCCTGATCAGGAGGGTTCTTATGATCTATCAGGAAAAGAAATCAAAGTCTTAAATTACATGGAAATCTATTTCGTGGAAATTTGGTAACATGTCAATCACTAGCTATTTTTACACACAAGGAACTTTTGTTTTCCATCTTGCTAAATGAGTCACCTTGAAAATTAGCTGTGGTTCCTTCCTAGCCATGCTATTACAATAGTGTCTTTTGCAATAAAATGAAAGGATTATTATGAAGGTATTCTTAATAAGATAATTTCAGAGGTAGGTATATACACTTAAAACTTTATATATAGACATACTGATCATTTTAATAAAAGATCTTGTCACTCTTTACTTGTGAAGGAGAATGACAGCCCCATGATTGGGAAGTTGGCAGAGGAAATGTCATATCCTGTGGAACAAAGTTGAGGGACCAGCTAAGTCATTAGGAGCGAGCACAGTATACGTTTCGATACTGTGTATCTGAGAGGAGGCCATGAAAAATACTGTTAAGTTCCAAATAGTTCTAAACCCATTCTCAGGAGTTTTGTGATTTCCTTATCTAAATCCTTTTACATAAGCAGGAGAAATGCCCATCTCCATCTAATTTACATAATCTGAATTTAAAGAAACCCCAAAGAGACCTTTATTTCCCAGAAAGCCTCTTGTACTCTGCCTCTGCGCTTAGTGACCTGGTCCATGACCGGCCCTGGAACAATGTAAAGCCCCACAGTGTTGTAGCTTGAACAGCTTCGCGCAAACCATCCACCACCAAGACTCTGATGCCTCGGTGGGTGTGTGTCAGGTGGCAACGGAGGGCGATGCTGAGGTTCAAGGCTGAACTTACATGGAACAGTGAGTAAATTACCAGGAACTCCTGGCTGAACTGGTAAATTGTCATTTCTCTTTTAAAAACATTCCAGCTGTTATCTCCAAAAAGCGAGTGACATACAAAAGTGTAACCGTGGACCAGGCCTTGGACTGGGGCCCCTTTCTGGTGACGGGAGTAATTTCTCTTAGAACACCGAATGAGCAATCGTGACACTTGAACCTAAATATGTCACCTTTCTTTTCCTCAAATGGGAAATTACCTTCATAATTTAAGACAAAACTTCCCCCTGAAATGCACAGGTGTTTAATGGAAGAAGTCTCTTTTCTCCACTTTGTTGTGCAGACAGAAAAGAGCACCCACGGGACTCTGCTCCAAAGAAGAGCCCCCTCCAGGTCCTCTACTGCCACCCTGTGGGCCAACGGAGTACCACTTACCCACGTGGGGATCTGCGCTGAAGTGCCGCAAGAGTGGGTCATTCTTAAGAAGTAAATGGATGTTTTTTTTCCTCCTTTCCATTCCTAACACTTCATCTATCTCTTTTTTCCCCACCTAACTCTTTTACAGTGAAAAAACTAGACAACATTTGATTTTCCAAGATTTGGGTCTCATGAAAGCTATTTTTTAATTTGCCATGTTCCTAGGATCTATTTCATCTTCTATATTCACAGGTTCTAAATTTGCTGTGATTTCTTACAGCAGTGCACCCCATAGATGTGAGTGGGTGTGCAAAGCAATGCAGACAATCCATAGATGGACAGCACTCTTCACAGGGAAATCTAGTTGAGGTAAAGGATCCAAAGGGACAAATTTTTATATGGCTGCCATGTTGCATTTTATGTTACATGTTAATGTTTTCAAACCACTTTAACATCCACTGCTTGATTTTATCTTCCTGTCACATAAAGCAATGAAAGCAAATGGTAAAATTCCATTTTCATGAAGAGGGAATCCTCCAGGACTAGTTAGTGGTGAGAACAGAATGGAAAGCACCTCTCCTGTCTCCTGGTCCAACGCTCCCAGTACATGTTCAAGATGGGGGTAATTTATCAGTCAGACCTTCAAAGACCACTGTGGTGTCTTCATTGCAGCTGTAGCAGAATTCAACAGAAATTCAAAGTACCCTCACAAGGGAGAGACTGGGTGGTCAGACCAGAGCAGGGGTTCTCAAATGGGGACGCTGACGCTGAGGCACCTGAAGGGCTTGAACATGCAGTTCCGTGGACCCCATGCCCAGAAGTTTTCACTCAGCAGACCTGGGGTAGGGCCCTAGAATATGCATTTTCTAATGAGTTCCCAGGTGATGGTGGTGCTGATACGCCTGGCCTGGGGTCACCTGCAGAGCCACTGGGCTGGAGCGTAAAGGCAGGTACATTCTGACACTATCTTCCCCTCACGTCAAAGACAGACATGAGTCAGAACCATCACCTTTATTTCCCAGGTGCTTCTCCAACAAAAGGGCTGAGAGAATGTGGGTGGATTTCAACGTGTTCCTACCACATTAGTGGAAATGACCAGCAAAGTATTTAAATACTCAAACTGGGGGGAAAAAAAGTCCCCAAAACAATCTGGTCCAGGTCGGTTAAAGGATTCAGTGCTTGTCTTTGCCTTGACAGGAACATCACTGTTGAACCCGGTTGTTACTGGTTTTCATTTGTTTAAATAAGGTTCCTGATTTTAAAAGACTAGAACAGGGGTAAGAGATAGATATTCTACTCGGTAATTACATAAGATGAATAAAGAAATATATAGGAATTAAATGAATAAGTAAATAATGTATATTTATAAATTTAAATAAATTTTAATTTAAAAATTTTAACACAATTATTTATAAATATAATTATACATTTATAGGTAAATAGGTAATCTGAAAAATCTTCCAATTATATTCTGCAAAAGTGTATCAGATTTCTCCTCAAAAACTTATGTGAAATCTTTGGGAGCCAAAAATGAATTGCTGAGGAGCTAAGTCTTAAACTGTGGTTCGTAGACCTTGGCCAAGGGAGCTAGGAAAGCACTCAGAGGGCTTCCTCAGCATCCGACAGTCTTGGGAGAGAAGAACGGTGGAAGCATTGGTAGCTGCCCTGCTCTTCTCAGTCCTCTAGAACTATCACCGGGTCTCTAAAATAAGACTCCATGGGTGTCATCAAAGAACTGTCTTTCAAAGCCCTTGGGAAATTTCTCCCCCATTTCTTTGTTGGACTACCTTCAATTAGAGTCATCAGAAGAAGCACCTTCTCGGGAATGAGGACCTGAAGACTGGAAACACAACCAGCGCATGGAAAATATGATGCCCTAGAACCACAGGTCAAATTTTTCAGGGAAGATGTGCTCAGAAGTGGGGGCAATGCAAAGGTTCTTTGTGAATTAAACGTATGGTGGATACGACATCTCTAAGGGCATGGTGGGCCAAACATCACGACACCACGTCCCATCACCCCTGTGCTCTTGTCTGCCAGTGCTTGGGGCTGAAACACCCAGATCGCAGGACCAGCAAGATGGTGAGGATGCCCTGCATGCAGACCGTGGAGGACAATGGAATGGGTATTAGAGCCAGGAAACCATGGTCCCCAAGTCAAAAGAACAATCCGTAACAGGATAGTCTGGAAACACTGAGAATGAATGATAGTAGGAAGAGTAAAAGAAACAACAAAAAAATCTAAGGTAAAACACAGCACTAGAGAAAACATGCCAAAGGCCACCTTCTCCTATGGAGGGTCCAGGAAGTATCTACTGGGGAGAGAGGCACAGTCAAGCTCACCAAGAGACAAACAGCAAAAAGCAGGCACATGGGTCCAGATGCAGTCCCTCTGAGTACCTGTGGAGGATGCTCTCAACACACGCATGGTGGCAAGCTGTAGGTGACCCACAGTGCAGTTAGAGGGCAGCACATGATCAAGAATGCGAGTGACCTTAGCCCTACTCACACACATGGCTGACTCCATGCAGGGCATGGTAAATGGCAGAGAAACGGTCAGTATCTCTGCTTTCGCCTCTCTTCCCAGAGGCACTGAGCATTTTTGTTTTCTTCTGCTTTGGACAGACTGGTAATTATTTGTGTGCCTTACTGGTAATTCTCTGTATGCCACCACACTCGGAACAACAAGAGGAAAAGTTTGATTGAATAAGTGATATTGGGATGACTGAACAACAATTTGGAAATAAGTTTAAACACCTTACACCATATACAAAAACAAACTCAAAATCAGGAGTTAAATGTTGAATGTTAGGAAAACTAGAATAAGTTATAATTGGCTATCAGAGGTTTGATGAAACAACTTTCTAAAATTTGAAGCAGTTAAAATAATAGAAGAAACAGATTGATAAATTGAAATTTACATGCAAAATATAAACATCAAGACAACACTTATAAATAGGCAATAAACAAGAAGAGATTTAAAGAAGAAAACAAATCATAAACAAACACTTTGAAAAACTCTGAACTTACATACAAAATAAACATTAACTTGTACTATTTTAAAATATTAAATTTGGAAAAAATAAACTAGTAAAGTGATAATAATAGTACTTTCTTATTGGGGAAAAAAGTTTAATAATTCATATTATAAATCACAAACAGTATTCTTCTGGGACTTTATCTTAGGAAGTCATTTAAATAAGAAAAAAGTCAGTTGAAATGACAGCATACTATGGAAGTAAAGAATATGGGCTTTTGAGTTTTAAAATGTCCGATTTGAAATCCTGGATCTGGGAATTCCCTGGTTGTCCAGTGGTTAGGACTCCACACTTCCACCGCAGGGGGCACGGGTTTGATCCCTGGTTGGGGAAGTAAGATTTCTCATGCTGCGTGGCGCAGCCAAAAAAAAAAAAAAAAGTAATCCTGGCTCTGAGACTTACTCATTATATAAGCTTGGATAAGTTATTTAACACAACGAAGCTTCAACTTCTTCATCTACAAGCTGGAAATGAAAATACCTGATATAAAGCACTTAGCATTTAATAAGTGGATGCTTATGAAGAATAAGTCCCAATAGATGAAAGCTGGAAACAATATCTAACATACAATATGAAGAAAGCTATGAAAATATATACAAACCAGGTGGAATATTAAGCAAAAATTTTAAAGATAGCTATGCTCAACAAACATAGTGAAAACTTTTCTCTGTTTACAGTGGTAATAGCTAAGTAAAACATGCATGCATGTGAACAAAGACTGGAAAAGAATGCGAATAACTGAAAACATGACAGGTCATCTTATGGAGATTTAAAATGTTTTCTTAACGCCACACTGTTTTTCTACTAAATGAAAAACATAAGGAAAAAAAAAAACAGTTGAGACTTCTGGTTTCCAGTCTGCCGTTCTATGTTAACAAGTAAAAATGTGAACAAACTGAAAACTAACAGCTCTTCTTAGATACATCTGAGAACTGAGATCACAGGGCAAACTGCTGCCTCCAAAATTTAGAGAGACAGACAGGTGAATTCAAAAAATCACAACCTAGCTGAGTAGAAACCTGTGAGCAGCAGCCTCAGTCCAGCCAGTACCAGCACAGGAAAAGCTAAACTGTAACTGACCAGTTGCTGGAGGTTCAGTGTGGACAGGTCCAAGAGTGAAGAACTTCAGGGGAGCCTGGCTTTGGCAGGGTGTGCCCACAGTTCTGAGTTCTTCCTCAAGGAGCTGTACCCGGTCCTCGCAGTACAGCTGGAGAAAATCTCTGCAGCTAAAGAGAACGGAAAAGCAGCCAGAGTACACTATTCCTCAGGAGGCCTGCCCTCAAAAGAAACTGTTTTAGCACAGCGAACCTATTGGGGTTTTATAGAACCTAAACGACCTAGGGGGAGGGAGACACCCAACTCCAGCCCCCTCTAGCCATCCTGTCCCACCAGAGAGGTGGGCTAGACTGGGCAGCATGAACTTGTCAAGTTCACTAAAAGACAGACCACAGGACAAAAGAGCACTTCTCACTTTCCACACCTGGCCAGCACTACTAAATGCCTATTTATTACAGTTCTTCTACCCAGTACCTCATGTCTCATATCCAGCTTTCAAAAAAGGATTACTAGGCATACTAGAAGGCAAAAAACAAAAAAAAAACAATTTGAAGAGACACATCAAGCAACAGAACCAGAGTCAGATGTGGCAGACATGTTGGAATGATCAGACCAGCAATTAAAAATAACTATGATTTGGACTTCCCTGGTGGTGCAGTGGTTAAGAGTCCACCTGCCAATGGAGGGGACATGGGCTTGAGCCCTAGTCTGGGAAGATCTCACATGCCACGGAGCAACTAAGCCCGTGCGCCACAACTACTGAGCCTGCGCTCTACAGCCCATGAGCCGTAACTACTGACCCTGTGTGCCACAACTATGAAGCCCATGTACCTAGAGCCTGTGATCCACAACAAGAGAAGCCACCGCAATGAGAAGCCCACACACCGCAATGAAGAGAAGCCCACACACTGCAATGAAGAGCAGCCCCCGCTTGCCGCAACTAGAGAAAGCCCACGCAGCAATGAAGACCCAATGCAGCGAAAAATAAATAAAATAATAAGAATATATATATATATTATAAAGTTACCATTTTAAAAAAATAGTGAAGATTGGTTCAAGATGGCGGAGTAGAAGGATGTGTGCTCACTCCCTCTTGCAAGAGCACCGGAATCACAACTAACTGCTGAACAATCATTGATAGGAAAACACTGGAACTCATCAAAAAAGATACCCCACATCCAAAGACAAAGGAGAAGTCACAGTGAGATGGTAGGAGGGGTGCAATCACAATAAAATCAAATCCCATAACCGCAGGGTGGATGACTCACAAACTGGAGAACACTTATACCACAGAAGTCCACCCACTGGAGTGAAGGTTCTGAGCCCCATGTCAGGCTTCCTAACCTGGGGGTCTGGCAACGGGAAGAGTAATTCCTAGAGAATCAGACTTTGAAGGCTAGTGGGATTTGATTGCAGGACTTCAACAGGACTCGGGGGAAAAAGAGACTCCACCCTTGCAGGACACACACAAAGTAGTGTGTGCATTGGGACCCAGGGGAAGGAGCAGTGACCCCACAGGAGACTGAACCAGACCTACCTGCTAGTGTTGGAGAGTCTCCTACAGAGGCGGGGGGTGCCTGTGGCTCACCGTGAAGACAAGGACACTGGCGGCAGAAGTTCTGGGAAGTACTCCTTGGTGTGAGCCCTCCTGGAGTCCACCATTAGCCCCACCAAAGAGCCAGATAGGCTCCAGTGTTGGGTCACCTCAGGCCAAACAATCAACAGGGAGGGAACCCAGCCCCACCCATTAGCAGACAAGTGGATTAAAGTTTTACTGAGCTCTGCCCACCAGAGCAACAGCCAGCCCTACCCACCACCAGTCCCTCCCATCAGGAAACTTGCACAAGCCTCTTAGATAGCCTCATCCACCAGAGGGCAGACAGCAGAAGCAAGAAGAACTACAATCCTGCAACCTGTGGAATTAAAACCATTCATAAAAAGATAGACAATGTGAAAAGGCAGAGGGCTAAGTACCAGGTGAGGGAAAAAGATAAAACCCCAGAAAAACAACTAAATGAAGGGGACATAGGAAATCTTCCAGAAAAAGAATTCAGAATAATGATAGTGAAGATGATCCAGGATCTTGGAAAAAGAATGGAGGCAAAGATCGAGAAGATGCAAGAAATGTTTAACAAAGACATAGAAAAATTAAAGAAAAACACCTAGAAGAATTAAAGTACGAACAAACAGAGATGAACAATACAGTAACTGAAATGAAAAATACACTAGAAGGAATCAAGAGCAGAATAACTGAGGCAGAAGAACGGATAAGTGACCTGGAAGACACAATGGTGGAATTCACTGCCGTGGAATAGAATAAAGAAAAAAGATTGAAAAGAAATGAAGACAGCCTAACAGACCACTGGGACAACATTAAATGCAACAACATTCATATTAAAGGGATCCTAGAAGGAGAAGAGAGAGTGAAAGGACCCAAAAATATTTGAAGAGATTATAGTCAAAAAATTCCCTAACATGGGAAAGGAAATAGCCACCCAAGTCCAGGAAGTACAGAGAGTCCCAGGCAGGATAAACCCAAGGAGAAACACGCCGAGACACACAGTAATCAAATTGACAAAAATTAAGACAAAGAAAAATTATTGAAAGCAACAAGGGAAAAACAACAAATAACATACAAGGGAACTCCCATAAGGTTAACAGCTGATTTCTCAGCAGAAACTCTACAAGCCAGAAGGGAGTGGCATGATATATTTAAAGTGATGAAAGGGAAGAAACTACAACCAAGATTACTCTACCCAGCAAGGGTCTCATTCAGATTCAACGGAGAAATCAAAAGCTTTACAGACAAGCAAAAGCTAAGAGAATTCAGCACCATAAAACCAGCTCTACAACAAATGCTAAAGGAACTTCTCTAAGTGGGAAACACAAGAGAAGAAAAGGACCTACAAAAACAAACCTATAAAAATTAAGAAAATGGTAATAAGAACATACATATCAATAATTACCTTAAAAGTGAAAGGATTAAATGCTCCAACCAAAAGACACAGGCTTGCTGAATGGATACAAAAACAAGATCCATATTTATGCTGTCTACAAGAAACCCACTTGAGACCTAGGGACACATACAGACTGAAAGTGAGGGGATGGAAAAAGATATTCCATGCAAATGGAAATCAAAAGAAAGCTGGAGTAGCAATACTCATATCAGATAAAATAGACTTTAAAATAAAGAATGTTAAATAAAGAGACAAGGAAGGACACTACATAATGATCAAGGGATCAATCCAAGAAGATATAACAATTATAAATATATATGCACCCAACATAGGAGCACCTCAATATCTAAGGCAACTGCTAACAGCTATAAAAGAGGAAATCAACAGTAACACAATAATAGTGGGGGACATGTTAACACCTCACTTACACCAGTGGACAGATTATCCAAACAGAAAATTAATAAGGAAACACAAGCTTTAAAAGACACAATATACCAGATAGATTTAATTGGTATTTATAGGACATTCCATCCAAAACCAGAAGATTACACTTTCTTCTCAAGTGTGCATGGAACATTCTCCAGGATAGATCACATCTTGGGTCACAAATTAAGCCTCAGTGAATTAAAGAAAATCGGAGGGTGGGAGGGAGGGAGACGCAAGAGGGAAGAGATATGGGAACATATGTATATGTATAACTGATCCACTTTGTTGTAAAGCAGAAACTAACACACCATTGTAAAGCAATTATACTCCAATAAAGATGTTAAAAAAAAAAGAAAATTGAAATCATATCAAGCATCTTTTCTGACCACAATGCTATGAGATTAGAAATCAATTATAGGGAAAAAAAACTAAAAAACAAAAACACATGGAGGTTAAACAATACATTACTAAATAACCAAGAGATCACTGAAGAAATCAAAGAGGAAATAAAAAAATACCTAGACACAAATTATAATGCAAACACGATAATCCAAAACCTATGGGATGCAGCAAAAGCAGTTCTAAGACGGAAGTTTACAGCATACAAGCCTACCTCAAGAAACAAGAAAAATGTCAAATAAACAATCTAACCTTACACCTAAAGGAACTAGAGAAAGGAGAACAAACAAAACCCAAAGTTAGTAGAAGGAAAGAAATCATAAAGATCAGAGCAGAAATAAATGAAATAGAAACAAAGAAAACAATAGTAAAGGTCAATAAAACTAAAAGCTGGTTCTTTGAGAAGATAAACAAAATTGATAAACCATTAGCCAGACTCATCAAGAAAACGAGGCAGAGGACTCAAATCAATAAAATTAGAAATGAAAAAGGAGAAGTTATGACACTGCAGAAATACAAAGTATCCTAAGAGACTACTACAAGCAACTGTATGCCAATAAAATGGACAACCTGGAAGAAATGGACAAAGTCTTAGAAAGGTATTACCTTCCAAGACTGAACCAGGAAGAAACAGAAAATATGAACAGACAAATCACAAGTGATGAAATTGAAACTGTGATTAAAAATCTTCCAACAAAAGTCCAGGACCAGATGGCTTCACAGGTGAATTCTACCAAACATTTAGAGAAGAGCTAACACCCATCCTTCTCAAACTCTTCCAAAAAATTGCAGAAGAAGGAACACTCCCAAACTCATTCCATGAGGCCACATCACCCTGATACCAAAACCAGACAACGATACTACAAAAAAAGAAATTTACAGACCAATATCACTGATGAATATAGATGCAAAAATCCTCAACAAAATACTAGCAAACAAAATCCAACAACACATTAAAAGGATCATACACCATAATCAAGTAGGATTTATCCCAGGGATGCAAAATATTTATATTGCATATCAATATACACAAATCAATCAATGTGATACACCATATTAACAAATTGGGAGCAGGGAGAAGTTCACTCGCATCAGCTGATCCTAACTGACAACAGGAGAGGAGGTAGCCCAGGAGGCAGTGAAGGAGGCGGGGGATGGAGATGGAGATGAGGATGGATCCACTGGAGCCCTGAGGAACAGCCCACACCTCCACCGGTGCCCCGGCGCCCCGGGGTCCCCCGACGCTGCCTCGCCACAGCAGAGCTGCTTCTTGGTGGGGTTCCCGGGACGCTGCGGTCGGGGAGGGCATGCCCCGCGCCGGACGAGTGATAGCCCTGGAGCTCTCTCTGACCCCGGAAGGAAGTGGGGGGCGGGGGCGGCGGGGGTGGGGGTGGTATAAACAGTAGGTTCATCTCTGGCCTCTGCCAGCGTGGGGGGGATTTGGGGGGCCCTTCTTTGTTCTTAGACCTTGCTCCTGCCCCTCGGGTTGTGGTGGTGTTGTCCAGAAAGAAGGAAGGGTGAGGAATCCCCGGCTGGAAAGAGGCGTCGAGGTATCCTCTGAAATACTGACTTAAGCTGGATAATATTGAAAACTTCCTGACCACTCTCTTTCATTAGCAAAACCTTGTGTTTGAGGCCCCATGCATGCGCCCACCTCAGTGAACCCATCAGATCTCTCTCAGATAGCCATAAAAGACCCTCTCAAGTTAATTTTAACCACATATTTGCCTGCACCTTATGGAGGATGAAACTATCAAGCCAAGTCAACATTGCTGCTGATACAGGAGTCTTGGCAGCAGAAAATGAAACATCTGAACGTTTGTAAATGTGTGAAGAATTCTAATAGGACATCGAATTTTTTTAAAAAACATTTTTTTAAGGGTGTTCAGAACCCCGTGGAGGCTGTGCTCAGTCTTCAGACTCAACGCCTTTGTCTTCACTTCCGGAGAAAGCCCAGGTACCGTTATATGGTAGATGCTTTCCTTCCCGGTCTGAGCATAAGTGCGCAGACTTCCCCAGCGGAGAAGGGCCTGAACCCTGGGCTGTTGTGCCAGGAGAGTTACATCTGCAGTGGGACTGACGAAGCCGTCTTCGAGTGTGACGAGTGCTGCAGCCTGCAGTGTCTCCGCTGCGAGGAGGAGCTCCAGCGGCAGGAGCGCCTGAGAAACCATGAGCGGATCAGACTCAAAGCTGGCCACGTCCCTTACTATGACCCCTGCCATGGCCCCAGTGGGCATTCTCCAGGTATGAAGCAGAGGGCAGACGTGAGGTGCCAGACCTGTAAAATCAACTTGTGCCTGGAGTGCCAGAAGAGGACTCATTCTGGGGGTAACAAAAGGAGGCACCCTGTTACTGTGTACCATGTGGCTAAGGTCCAGGAGTTGCTGGAGGAAGAAGGGATGGATGAGGACACTGAGAGGAAGAAGATGACTGAGACGGTTGTGAGTTTCCTCCTAGTAGATGAGAATGAAGAAATTCAGGTAACGAATGAAGAGGACTTTATTAGGAAATTGGACTGCAAACCCTATCAGCATCTGAAAGTGGTTTACATTTTTGGAAATACTGGGGATGAGAAGTCTCATACCCTCAACCATACTTTCTTTTGTGGCCGGGAAGTCTTCAAAACCTCTGCTGCCCAGGAGTCCTGCACTGTGGGAATGTGGGCAGTATATGATCCAGTCCACAAAGTAGCAGTGATAGACACAGAAGGGCTCTTGGGGGATACAGTGAATCTAAGCCAAAGAACATGGCTTCTGCTTAAGGTCCTGGCCATCTCGGACCTCATCATCTATTGAACTCATGCAGACCGACTGCACAATGACCTCTTCAAGTTCCCTGGGGACACCTCAGAAGCTTATCTGAAGCACTTCACCAAGGAGCTCAACGCTACCACTGCCCGCTGTGGCCTAGATTTCTCCCTGTCCACCCTGGGCCCTGCTGTTATCATTTTCCACGAGACTGTGCACACTCAGCTGCTAGGCTCTGATCACCCCTCCGAGGTGCCCGAGAAGCTCATCCAGGACTGGTTCCGGAAGCTGGGCTGCTTCCCTGAAGCCTTCAGTTCTATTCACTACGAGGGAACGAGGACATACAATCCTCCCACAGACTTTTCAGGTCTTTGGGGTGCTTTGGAGCAACAACTAGAGAATAACACCACCTGTTCTCCCGGCACCCAGGGATCATCTTCAAAGCTCTGAAGGCCCTCAGCGACCACTTCAGCGGTGAGATCCCCAATGATGAGATGGCACACAGCTCCCTTTTTCCAGATGAGCACTTCACCTGCTCCATCCTGTGCCTCAGCTGTGGGGCTGGATGTAAGAACAGCATGAATCACGGGAAAGAAGGAGTACCTCATGAAGCCAACAGCCGCTGCAGATACTCTCACCAGTATGACAACCGGGTCTTTACCTGCAAGGCCTGCTACGAGAGAGGCAATGAAGTCAGCGTGGTGCCCAAGAGGCTGCTTCGACCCACTCCCCCTGGATGGGTCTCGCAAGATATGCCTGGTCTGGGTATGTAATCGAATGTCCCAATCGCGGCGTGGCCTCTCGTAGCTGGCAGTACTAGTTTGGGAACCAATATCCTGTGGATAGTGGTGCGGACAGAGATTGTGCGTGTGTGGCCTGGAACTGATGGATTTCTGAAGGACAACAACAATGCTGCCCAGCGCCTCTTGGACGGGATGAGCTTCATGGCTCAGTCGGCGTCTGAGCTTAGCCTTGGGCCCACCAAGGCTGTGATGTCCTGGCTGACAGACCAGATCGCCCTTGCCTACTGGAGACCCAACTCCCAGATCCTGAGCTGCAACGAGTGTGCTACATCCTTTAAAGATAATGACACCAAGCATCACTGCCGGGCTTGGGTGGAGGGCTTCTGTGACAGCTGTTCATCCATGACCCAGCCAGTGCCGTAAAGGGGCTGGGGCCCTGCGCCCATGCAGGTCTGTGACAACTGCTATGAAGCCAGGAATTCTCAGTTAGATGTTACTGAGGCACAGGCAGATGGTGAGGGCGGGATGCTGATTGCTTGGAAGGTGGGCAAGTCCGTGCAGAACACTTCGGGAGCCGTGGTGACAGCCAATGACATACCACTAGGTTTGGTGAAGGATGCGGCCAGGCCAGCGTACTGGTTACCAGACCATGAGATCCTGCACTGCCACAACTGCCAGAAGGAGTTCAGTGTCAGGCTTTCCAAGTATCACTGCTGGGTCTGCAGACAGGGCTTCTGTGACGAGTGTTCCCATGACCGCCAGGCTGTCCCCTCTCGAGGCTGGGACCATCCTGTCTGAGTCTGCTTTAACTGCAATGAAAAGCCTGGTGGCCTTTAATGCCAGCCCCCAAAATTGAAGAATAAAACCCATATGATCATCTCAATAGATGCAGAAAAAGCTTTTGACAAAATTCAACATACATTTATGATTAAAAAAACTCTCCAGAAAGTGGGCATAGAGGGAACCTACCTCAACATAATAAAGCCCATATACAACAAACCCACAGCAAATATCATTCTCAATGGTGAAAAACTGAAAGCAGTTCCTCTAAGATCAGGAACAAGACAAGGATGTCCACTCTCACCACTATTATTCAACATAGTTTTGGAAGTCCTAGCCACGGCAATCAGAGAAGAAAATGAAATAAAAGGAATACAAATTGGAAAAGAAGAAGTAAAATTGTCACTTTGCAGATGACATGATACTATTTATAGAGAATCCTAAAGATGCCACCAGAAAACTACTAGAGCTAATCAATGAATTTGGTAAAGTTGCAGGATACAAAATTAATGCACAGAAATCTCTTGCATTCCTACTCACTAACAATGAAAGATCAGAAAGAGAAATTAAGGAAACAATTCCATTCATCATCACAACAAAAAGAACAAAGTACCTAGGAATAAATCTACCTAAGAAGGTAAAAGACCTGCACTCAGAAAATTATAAGACACTGATGAAAGAAATCAAAGATAACTGGAATAGATGGAGAGATATACCATGTTCTGGGATTGGAAGAATCGATATTGTGAAAATGACTATACTACCCAAAGCAATCTACAGAGTCAACACAATCCCTATCAAGTTACTAATGGCATTTTTTACAGAACTGGAACAAAAAATCTTAAAATTTGTATGGAGACACAAAAGACCCTGAATAGCCAATGCAATCTTGAGGGGAAAAAAATGGAGCTGGAGGAATCAGACTCCCTGACTTCAGACTATACCACAAAGCTACAGTAATCAAGACAATATGGCACTGGCACAAAAACAGAAATATAGATCAATGGAACAGGATAGAAAGCCCAGAGATAAACCCACGCACATATGGTCAACTAATCTATGACAAAAGAGGCAAGGATATACAGTGGAGGGAAGACAGTCTTTTCAATAAGTGGTGCTGGGAAAACTGGACAGCTACATGTAAAAGAATAAAATTAGAACATTCCCTAACACACAAAAATAAACTCAAAATGGATTAGAGACCTAAATGTAAGACCAGACACTACAAAACTCTTAGAGGAAAACATAGGAAGAACACTCTTTGACATAAATCACAGCAAGATCTTTTTTGATCCACCTCCTAGAGTAATGGAAATAAAAACAAAATTAAATGGAATCTGATGAAACTTAAAAGCTTTTGCAAAGCAAAGGAAACTACAAACAAGATGAAAAGACAACCCTCAGAGTGGGAGAAAATATATGCAAATGAATCAGCGGACAAAGGATTAATCTCCAAAATATATAAACAGCTTGTGCAGCTCAATTTTTATAAAAACAAACAACCTAATCCAAAAATGGGCAGAAGACCTAAATAGACATTTCTCCAAAGAAGACATACAGATGGCCAAGAAGCACATGAAAAGCTGCTCAACATCACTAATTATTAGAGAAATGCAAATCAAAACTACAATGAGATATCATCTCACACCAGTTCGAATGGGCATCATCAGAAAATCCACAAACAACAAATGCTGGAGAGGGTGTGGAGAAAAGAGAACCCTCTTGCACTGTTGGTGGGAATGTAATTTGATACAGCCACTATGGAGAACAGTATTGAGGTCCCTTAAAAAACTAAAAATAGAACTACCATATGACCCGGCAATCCCACTACTGTGCATATACCCTGAGAAAAACATAATTCAAAAAGACACATGCACCCCAATGTTCATTGCAGCACTATTTACAATAGCCAGGTCATGGAAGCAACCTAAATGCCCATTGACAGATGAATGGATAAAGAAAATGTGATACATATATACAATAGAATATTACTCAGCCACAAAAAGGAATGAAATTGAGTCATTTGTAGAGACATGGATGGATCTAGAGACTGTCATACAGAATGAAGTAAGTCAGAAAGAGAATAACAAATATCGTATACTAACGCATATATGTGGAACCTAGAAAAATGATACAGATGAACCGGTTTGCAAGGCAGAAATAGACACACAGATGTAGAGAACAAACGTATGGATACCAAGCGGGGAAAGTGGCAGGGGGGTGGTTGTGGTGTGATGCATTGGGAGATTGGGATTGACATGTATACACTAATATGTATAAAATGGATAACTTAATAAGAACCTGCTATATAAAAAAATAAATAAATTTCAAAAATTCAAAAAAAATAGTACCACCAATTAATTGGATATAATTATAGACTACTTCATCCAATAACACCAGAATACACATTCTTCTCAAGCTTGCATGAAATATCCTGTATTCATCAAAACAGAAAACATTATGGGCCATAAAACATACCTTAACAAATTCTAAAGAACAGAAATCATGCAATGTCTGCATTCAAACTGCAATGTAATTAAACTAGAAATCAATAACAGAATGATAACTGGGAAATCCTCAAATACTTATAGATTAAACAACTTGCTTCTATGATAACACATGAGTCAAAGAGGAAATCTCAAGAGAAATTTTTAAATATTTTGAACTAAATGAAAATACAACTTATGAAAACTTGTGAGATGCAGCGATAGGAGTGTAGAGAGGGATATTTTGAACAGTATTGAATACATATATTAGAAAAGAAAAGAGATCTAAGATCAATAATCTAAGCTTTGGTGTGACCAAGATGGTAGAGTTGGAAGGCTCTGAGCTCACCTTCTCCCATTTTAGGTACACCAAAATTATACCTATTTACAAAACAGCTATATGAGAACAACCTGAAGGCTAGCAGAAAAGATTTTCTACAACTAAAGATATAAATAAGGAGCCACAGGAGACTAGTAGGAGGGGCAAAGATGCAGTTTAGTCAACACCCACAAACTGGAGGGTAATTACAATTGTGGAGGTTCTCCCCAAGGAGTGAAGGGTCTGAGTCCTACACTGGGCTCCAGCCCAGGGGTCCTGCACAGGGAAGATGAGTCCACAGAAAGTCTGGCTTTGAAAGTCAGTGGGGATTGCATAGCAGAGAGCCAGAGGACTGAAGGAAACACAGACTCTGCTCTTAAAGGACACAAGCAAAATCTCACAGGCTCCTAGACCCAGGGCAGAGGCAGTAATTTGAAAGGACCCTGGGTCAGACCCACTTGCTGATCTTAGAGAGTCCTAGAGAGGCAAGAGGCAAATGGGGTCCCCCAGGGCACATAGATACTGGTGGCAGCCATTTTGAGGTACTTGTTCTACCAGGAGGACACTAGTGCTAGCAAGCACCATTCCAGAGTCCTCCCTCTAGCCTATTAGTGCTGGGGGCTTAGGTGCCCACCAGCAGATGGGCACCAGCCCTGAATCCCCCAGGGTCACACAGCCAGCCACCCTGGGACCCAGCCCTGTCCAACAGCAGGCCTTCCAAAACATGTAAAACAGGCCCAGATAGCTTAACTGGTAAATTCTACCAAACACTTAAGGAAGAAATTACACTAATTCTTTACAATCTCTTCTAGAAGACAGAATCAGAGGGCATACAGTCATCCCTCGGTATCCATGGTTCCAGGACTAAATCCACGGATGCTCCAGTCCCAGAGTCGGCCCTCAGTACACAAGGTTCCACATCTGTGGATTCAAGCAACTGCAGATTGTGTGGTACTGTAGTATTTATGGAAAAAAAAATCCACGTATAAGTGGACTCATGCAGTTTAAACCCGTGTTGTTCAAGGATCAACTGTACTTCCAAACTCATTCTATGAGGCTGGCATTACCCTAATGCAAAAACCAGACAAAGACATTACAAGAAAATAAAACTGCAGAAATCCTCAACAAAATATTAGCAAATCCAATCTAATAATTTATAAAAAGGATTATATGCCATGACCAAATGAGATTTATTCCAGGCATGCTAGGCTGATTCAACATTTGAAAATCAGTTCATGTAATCCATCACAACAATGGACTAAAAAAGAAAAATGGGATGCAGAAAAAGCATTTGAATACACTAATATGTATAAAATAGATAACTAATAAGAACCTGCTGTATAAAAAATAAATAAATTAAATTAAATTTTTTAAAAAAGAAAAAGCATTTGATAAAATCCAAAACCCTTCATGATAAAAACTCTCAGTAAATTAGGAGTAGAGGGGGGACCTTCCTCAACATGATCAAGAGCATCTACCAAAAAACTTACAGTTAGCATCATACTTAATGGTGAGAAAAACTAAGTTTTCCTACTAAGATCAGGTATAAAACAAGGATGCTCCCTCTTGCCATTCTTTTTCAACATTGTACTAGAAGTTCTAGCTAATGCAATAAGACAATTAAAGGAAATAAAAGACATACAGATTGAGAAAGAAGATATAAACCTGTCTTTCTCTGCTGATGACATGATTATCTATGTAGAAAATCTGAAAGAACTGAAAAAAATAAACCCTCCTGGAGCTAATAAGTGATTATAGCAAGGTTGCAGGATAAAATGTTAATATACAAAATTCTATTGCTTTCCTAGGGACTTCCCTGGTGGTCCAGTGGTTAAGAGGATGCAGGGATCCAATGCAGGGGATGTGGGTTCGATCCCTGGTCGGGGAACTGGGATCCCACATGCCACGGGGCAACTAAGCCCACACGCCACAACTACTGAGTCCACACACCACAACTAGTGAGTCCACGTGCTGCAACTACAGAACCCATGTGCTCTGGAGCCTGTGCACGACAACTACAGAGCCCATGTGCTCTGGAGCCCATGTGCCACAACTAGAGAGGAGCCAATGAACTGCAATGAAAGATCCCACATGCCGCAACTAAGACTCAATGCAGCCAAAAATAAAACAAATATTTTTTTTAAAACTTGATGCTTTTCTATATACCAGCAATTAACAAGTGGAATTTGAAATGAAAAACACAATACTATTTACATTAGCACCCCCAAAATGAAATACTTAGGTATAAATCTAATGAAATATGTAAGAGATCTATAAGAGAAACCACCAAATTCTGATGAATGAAATGAAAGGATTAAATAAATGGAGAGATATTCCATGTTCATGGCAAGGAAGAATCAATATCATCAAGATGTCAGTTCTTCCCTACTTGATCTACAGATTGAATACAATCCCCAAAAAATCCCAGCAAGTTATTTTGTTGCTATCAATAAACTGATTCAAAAGTTTATATGGAGAGGGCTTCCCTGGTGGCGCAGTGGTTGAGAGTCCGCCTGCCGATGCAGGGGACACGGGTTCGTGCCCCGGTCCGGGAAGATCCCGCATGCCGCAGGGTGGCTGGGCCTGTGAGCCATGGCCGCTGAGCCTGCGTGTCCGGAGCCTGTGCTCCACAACGGGAGAGGCCACAACAGTGAGAGGCCCGCGTACCGCCAAAAAAAAAAAAAAAAAAAAGTTTATATGGAGAAACAAAAGACCCAGAATAGCCAATACACTACTGAAGGAGAAGAACAAAGTCTGAGAACTGACACTATCCAACTTCAGGACTTACTATAAAACTACAGTAATCAAGTCAGTGTGGTATTGGCAAAAGAATAAACAAATACATCAATAAAAAAATAAAATAGAGAGCACAGAAACAGATCTACATAAATACAGTCAACTGATCTCTGACAGGAGCAAAGGCAATACACTGAAGCAAAGACAGTCTTTTCAACAAATAGTGCTGGAACAAGTAGACATTACATGCAAGAAAATCAGTCTAGACACAGATCATACCCACTATGTGTTTTGTCCAACACCACCAAACAATTAACTCAGTTCTGACACTATCTACTTAAAGGTAGTGTCAGATCCCACAGCCTAAGGGCTCACTCCTTCCCCACTTTAGATGATAATTGCAAATCCAGGTTACCTGTGCTTCTGACTGACTAGTTATAAATTAGAGATTCCCACAACCCTCTCCTCCTGTTTGGTAATTTGCTAGAGCAACTCACAGCACTCAGAAACATTTATTTACATTAACAGTTAATTATAAAAACATGATAAAAGATACAGATTAAAAAAAGCCAGATGAAGAGGTATATAGGGGCAAGGTATATGGGAAGGGGTGCCCTCTCCCTGTATCTCCAAATGTTCACCAACCCAGAAGCTCTCTGAACCCCATCGTTTTGGGTATGCTTGATTAAATCACTGGCCATTGGTGACTGAACTCAAACTCCATCCCCTCCCCTCTCCCAGGAGGTCAGGGGCTAAATTACAACCCTTCAATCACATGGTTGATTACCCTGGCAATCAGACCCCATACTTAGGGGCTTTCCAAAAGTTAACGCATTAACGTAAACTCAACTATGGTTGAAAGGGGCTTGTTATGAATATCAAAAGACACATATTGTCCTTACACTTTGGAAATTCCAAGGGTTTTAGGAGCTCTGTGATAGAAATAGGGATGAATACTAAACATATATTTGTTATTATAAATTTCATCACATACACCCTTCACAAAAATTAACTCAAAATGGATCACAGACCTAAATGTAAAGTGTAAAACTACAAAACTCCTAGAAGATAACATGGGAGAGAACCTAGATAACCTTGAGTGTGGTGATGACTTCTTAGATACAACACCAAAGGCATGATGCATGAAAGAAATAACTGATAAGCTGGACTTCATTAAAATTAAAAACTTCTGCCCTGTGCCCAGAAATAAACTCACACACCTGAAACAGGAGGGAAGGGGGCAGGGTACAACCTGTAAAAGAATGACATAGCTATTGGATAAAAAATAAACTGGTTAGAACCAACTAGGTCCAAGATGGAGGAAGATTCCACTTCCAGGGGACCTTGAGCCTAATTATATGTTTATTGTATACATTAGCATAAGCTAAATGACACACCCACCAGTGCCATGACAGTTCCAAGGTTAACCATATAAGGTCAAAAAGTGGGCAGTGGCTCAATTCCTGGAAATCCCCACTCCTTCTCCAAAATAGTTGGAGTAATCCTTCCACTTGCTAGCCTATGAAATTACCCATCCCATAAAAACTAACCACCCATATTTCTGGGCCTCTCGCCTTCGGAGATGGCCCACACTTTGTGTAGTGTGTTTCTCCCAGGGCCATTCTCGCCTTTTGAGATGGACCATATTCTGTCTATGGAATGTGTATCTCTCTAAATAAATCCATTTCTTACCTATCACTTTCACTGAAAGTCTCTCACTGAATTCTTTCTGCGATGAGACATAAAGAAACTGAGCTTAAGTCCTGGGACCAGGTGTGTGGTTGCAATTAAAAGAAAGAGGGCTCAAGTCCCAATCTGGGTTTTGGCTGGGTTTGAGTCCCAATCTGAGGTGTGCAGTTTCACACCTATGGTCAATTAATCCTCCATAAAGGAGGCAAGAATTTACAATGTAGAAAAGTCAGTCTCTTCAACAAGTGGTGCTAAGAAAGCTGGACAGCTGCATGTAAATCAATGAAGTCACAACATACCCTCACACCATACACAAAAATAAACTCAAAATTGTTTAAGACTTAAATATAAGACATGACACCACAAAACTCCTAGAAGAGAACATAGGCAAAACATTCTCTGATGTGAATCATACCAATGTTTTCTTAGGTCAGTCTCCCAAGGCAATAGAAATAAAAGCAAAAATAAATGGGACCTAATCAAACTCATAAGCTTTTGCACAGCAAAGGAAACCATAAGCAAAATGAAAAGACAACCTATGGACTGGGAGAAAGTATTTGCAAATAATGCGACTGACAAGGGCTGAATTTCCAAAATATACAAACAGCTCATACAACTCAATAACAAAAAAACCCAAATAACTCAATCAAAAAATGGGCAGAAGATCTAAATAGACATTTCTCCAAAGAAGACATATAGATGGCCAATAGGCACATGAAAAGATGCTCAACATTGCTAATTATTAGAGAAATGCAAATCAAAACTACAGTGAGGTATCACCTCACACTGGTCAGAATGCCCCTCATTAAAAAGTCTAAAAATAGGGCTTCCCTGGTGGCACAGTGGTTGAGGGTCTGCCTGCCGATGCAGGGGATGCGGGTTCGTGCCCCAGTCTGGGAAGATCCCACATGCTGTGGAGTGGCTAGGCCTGTGAGCCATGGCCGCTGAGCCTGCGCGTCCGGAGCCTGTGCTCCGCAATGGGAGAGGCCACAACAGTGAGAGGCCCGTGTACCACAAAAAAAAAAAAAAAAAAAAAGTCTAAAAATAAATGCCAGAGAGGGTGTGGAGAAAAGGGAATCCTCCTACACTGTGGGTGGGAATGTCAATGGGTGCAGTCACTATGGAGAACAGTATGGAGATTCCACAAAAAACTAAAAACAGAGTTGCCATATGATCCAGCAATCCCATTCTTGGGTATAGATCCAAAGAAAATGCTAATTCAAAAAGATACATGCACTCCTATGTTCATAGCAGCACTTTTTACAACGGCCAAAACATGGAAGCAACCTAAATGTCCATCAACAGATGAATGGATAAAGAAGATGTCATATATATACATACATACATATATATCTATACACACACACACACACACACACACACACACACACACACACACACAATGGAATACTACTCAGCCATAAAAAAGAATGAAATAATGTCATTTGCAGCAATATGGATGGACCTAGAGATTATGATACTAAGTAAGTCAGAGAAAGACAAATAGTATATGATATCGCTTGTATGTGGAATCTAAAATATGACACAAATGAACTTATTTATGAAACAGACTCAGACATAGAAAACAAACATGAATACAAAAGGGAAAAGGGGGAAGGGGAGGGATAAATTAGGAGTTTGGGATTAGCAGATACAAACTACTCTATATAAAATAGATAAACAACAAGGTCCTTCTGTATAGCACAGGAAACTATACTCAATATCCTGTAATAAACCGTATTGAAAAATAATGTATACATATGTATAACTGAATCACTTTGCTGTATACCAGAAATTAACACAACATTGTAAATCAACTATATCTCAAATTAAAAACAAAACAAAACAAAAAAAATGACAACTTCTGCTCTGTGTAAGACAATGTCAAGAGAATAAGACAAGCCACAGACTAGGAGAAAATATCTGCAAACGATAAAAGATGGTTACCCAAAATATAAAAAGATCTCTTAAATTCAACAATAAGAAAATAAACAAATCAATTTAAAATAGGCAAAAGATCTGAACAATCACCTCACCAAAGAAGATATATGGATGACAAATAAGCATATGAAAAGATGCTTCACATCATGTATCATTAGGGAACTGCAAGTTAAAACAATGATAGATACCACTAAACACCTAATAAATGGCCAAAACTGAGAATTGAGAACCCTGACAACACCAAATGCTGGCAAGGATGTGGAGCAACATGAACTCTCGTTCACTGCTGGTGGGAATACAAAGGTACAGCCACTTTGGAAAAAAAACTGGTAGTTCCTTAAAACCTAAACACACAGTTCTCTTACCATGTGATCCAGCAGCCATACGCCTGTATTTCCCCAAATGAGTTGAAAACTTACGTCCGTGCAAAACCCTGCACGCAAGTGTTTATAGCCACTTTATTCATAAGTGCCAATACTTGGAAGCAACTGAGAGTAAGTGAATGGATAAACCGTGGTCCATCCAAACAATGGAATATTGTTCAGCAGTAAGAATCAGGGAGCTATTAAGCCATGAAAAGACATGGAGGAAACTTAGACGCATTTTACTAAGTGAAAGAAGCCAATCTGAAAAGGGTATATATGTGTGACTTCAACTATATGACATTCTGGAAAAGGTAAAACTGTGGAGACAGTAAAAAGTTCAGAAGGGAGGGCTAAACAGGTGGAGCATAGAGGATTTTTAGGGCAGTGAAGCCATTCTGTATGATACTATAGTGGGGGATACATTTCATTATACATTTGTCAAACCCCACAAAATGTACATATAACACTAAGTGAATCCTAATGTAAACTACAAACTTTGGGTAATAATGATATTATCCAAATAATAATATCCAGTGCAATAAAAATAATGATATGTCAGACAAACATATAAACACCTGCCTGCCAGCAAAAGTAACTATCTGACATAGAAACTGGTACATCTCATCTTGGGTTTTGAAGGGGGGAAAAGTATCCCCTGAGAAGTTATAACAAAGGTTTCCTTATGTGGGTTTAGGATTCAAATTCACAGACGTACATGACCCAAGTAACCCTCAAGCTAAGAAATGAACACAAAATGGTCCTCAGGTGCTTATCAAAGCTAATCCACATCCTCTCTAAAGGAGCTCATCTTCACGTAATCACGAGCTCACAATCCAAAATTATTGAACATGCAAGGAAGCAAGCTATCATGTAAAAGAAACTATAATGGAAGAGAGTCAAAAGAACACAGCAACTCAGACCCCCAACAACTTCAGATGACAGTATCTAGCACAGATTATCAAATGAGTACATTTGAGATGATTAAAGAAGTTTCCAGTGGAATCTAAGCCAGATAAAACAATAAAATACTGTCAAATAAAACCAGATGGAGAGATTCTGTGACATGGGATTTAGAGCTGAAGAAATTTTTGCTTAGAATGTACCAGAGAGATGACAGAAATGAAAAAAGAGGATAAAAGACATGGAAGATAGGGATGATGCTGCATTATATTTCTAAATGGAATTTCAGAAGGAGGAAATAAAGGAAATGACATATATTTGAAGGAATAATTTTCCACATCAATGAAATACAGAATCCACAGATTCAGGATAACCAGAAAGAACCCTATACCTATTCATATCATAAAGTAACTTCAGAACACCAAATATTAAAAAAAAAAAAAACCTCTTAGAAGCAACCAGAGGGATAGAGATTATTTTCAAAGTCATGGTGATTTGAAGAACAGCAGACTTTTCAAGAGCAACCATGGAGCTAAAAATATGATCCTCAAAGTGCTGAAGGTAAATAACTATCAACTCAGAATGGTCTTGTTCACCTCCCACATAAATCTCCTGCAAATAAACAGTCCAGGAAAAACTCTCACTCAAAAATGAATAAGTAAAAAAAAGTGCAAGATCAGGTAAAAGATACTACAAAAGGGAATTCCCTGGTGGTCCAGTGGTTAGGACCCTGCTTTCACTGCTGAGGGCCCAGGTACAATCCCTGGTTGGGGAACTAGGATCCCACAAGCCATGTGGCACAGACAAAATTAATTAATTAAATTTAATTTAAAAAAGATACTTCATGAAAAGCAAACTAAGATTACTCTCCAGAAAATTGCCACAAAGCACATAAAAACTGTGACCAAACATTCTGCCATGAATGAAAAAACCCCAAACAATTGGTTTACAAAACAAAACCACAAAAAAGACCAAGCACAAAACCATTTTAAAATGGAAGAGAAAGAAGGGAGGGAAAGGGGAGGAGAGAGGAGGTGGGAGAAGGAGAACAGGGAGTCGGGGAAATGAAATGTTTATCTGGGAGAGCTCAAGACAGAAGCAGAAAAAAAAAAAAAAAAATAAAGCCATCAAAGAAATTAAGGCATACTTCCAGTTATAACATAAGTAAGTCATGGGGTGTAATGTACAGCATGGTGACTACACCTAATAATACAGTACTGCATATCTGAAAGGTGCTAAGAGAGTAGATCTTAAAAGTTCTCACCATAAAAAAGTATTTGTAATTATGTATGGTGACAATGTTGACTAGACTTACTGTAGTGATCATCTAGTAATGTACACAAATATCAAATCCTTATGTTGTACACCTGAAACTAATATAATTTTATATGTCAATTTAAAATATGAACTTAAATTTAAAAAAAAGAAATTAAAGCAAGTATGGAAACAGCGCAAAAGAATCAGACGATGCTGTAAATAACATAAGTGATGAAGAGGTCAGGAATGAGAAAGTGAGCAACACAAATGGAAACACAGAATTGCAAAGGAGTCTAGAGAAAATGATAGATAGGGAGGGCTGGTGAATGAGATCCAACATATATGTAATTGGGAAATCCACAAAAGAAAAGGGAAATAATGTGTGGTGGACACACCCTAAGGTGATACCCTTCCCTTGAGTGCAGGTAGAAACTATGCTTTGCTTCCAGCCAATAGAATATGACAAAGGTGAACAGGTTTCACATATGTAATTA
Organism: Kogia breviceps; assembly: GCF_026419965.1. Taxonomy (NCBI): domain Eukaryota; kingdom Metazoa; phylum Chordata; class Mammalia; order Artiodactyla; family Physeteridae; genus Kogia; species Kogia breviceps. The sequence continues at coordinate 29,808,106 of NC_081314.1, read as the reverse complement.
AAATCCCAAATCAGTTAATTCTGAGTTATTTAAAAGATTATCCTGAGTGGGCCGGACCTAATCAGGTGAAAGGCTTTAAAAGAGGAACTGGAGTCTTCCCTGAGGTCAGACACTTTCTCTCCTGCTGTCCTTGAAGAATAAAGCTACCAAGAGTTCTACAGTTGCAAGGAAATTATTCCAAAAACCAGTTGAGCTTGGAAGAGGACTCAGCCTCTGATGAAACTGTGAACCCAGCTGACACCTTCACTGTAGTCTTGTGAGGTCCTGAGCAGAGGAGGCAGTTAAGCCATGCTCAGACTCCTTGGCCACTGAAACTGTGAGATAATAAATGTGTCATATTTTAAGCTACTAAATGTATGGTAATTTGTTACAAATAATAGCTAATACATAATGGAAGAGGAAAATTATTTAAAGATGTAATTGAAGAAAACTTTCCATAAAGAAAAGCAGATTTGAATTTATACATTGAAAGGACACACCAAACTCAGGAAGAAAAGGGACAAAATGTCAATACCAGTACATAGCCTAGTAAAATTCCTGACCTTCAAAGTTAAATAAGAATCACTTCGGAAGCCAAATAAAAAGATCAAGGGCATTTATAAGGGCAAAAAATCAGGCTATCCTCAGACTTCACCACAATTACATCAATGCTAGTAAAAGACTACACAGATTCCTTTTGAAAAAGAAAATATGAACCAGGAATTTTATTCTATGCCAAACTCTGTTTGAAGTATAAAAATAAGAGATAATAGGTTTGACAACTCAGGGAATGTTATTTTTATCAGTCTTTCTTTTTTTGGCTGCATTGGGTGTTCGTTGCTGCACACGGGCTTTCTCTAGTTGCGGCAAGTGGGGGCTACTCTTTGTTGCAGTGTGCAGGCTTCTCATTGTGGTGGCTTCTCTTGCTGCAGAGCTTGGACTCTAGGGTGCGTGGGCTTCAGTAGTTGTAGCACACAGGCTTAGTTGCTCCGCAGTACGTGGGATCTTCCCAGACCAGGGATCGAACCCATGTCCCCTGCACTGGTAGGAGGATGCTTAATGACTGCAAAACCAGGGAAGTCCCATCAGTCTTTCTTGAAAAAATTCATATAGGATAAACTGCCAACCAAGAGGTAATTTAAAAAATATGGTGTGGGACTTCCCTGGTGGTGCAGTAGATAAGAATCCACCTGCTGATGCAAGGGACATGGGTTTGATCCCTGGTCCAGGAAGATCCCATGTGCTGCGGAGCAACTGAGCCCATGCACCACGACTACTGAGTCTGTGCTCTAGAGCTTGTAAGCCACAACTACTGAGCCTGCGTGACACAACTACTGAATCCCGTGCACCCTAAGGCCCATGTGCTGCAGATACTGAGCCCATGCACTGCAACTACTGAAGCCCACATACTCTAGGACCCGTGTGCCACAACTACTGAACCTGCATGCTGCAGCTACTGAAGCCCATGTGCCTAGAGCCTGTGCTCTGCAACATGAGAAGCCACCACAATGAGAAGCCCGTGCACCACAATGAAGAGTAGCCCTCTCTTGCCGCAACTAGAGAAAGCCCGCGCTCAACAATGAAAACCCAACCCAGGCAAAAATTTTAAAAATTAAAAAATAGAAAAAATAAAATATGGTGAATGAACTGACACTGATCCTTAAATATAAAATAAATACGAAGAATATGTTTATAGAACACAACACAAATGTTTTCGACTCTGACAACACAGAAATGATTAAAAAATGTGGGTGGGAATGGGGGAAAGAGTAGTGCAGTGTGCAGGAAAGTAGAACAAAGGAAACAAAAGTAGAAATTAATAAATTAGCAAACAGAAAATGATAGAACTAATAAGTCCAAGAAGTTGTTCTTTGTAAAAAAACCAAACATATAAATAAATCATCATCTAACCTCATTAAGAAAAAAAAAGAATATATACAAAATGGGTAACAATAAGGAGGAAATATCTACAAATGAAGGAGAAATTAAAAGAATAAGAAACAAGCTCCTCATTCAATTATATACTGATAAACTTGAAAATTTAGATAAAATGGATAATTTCCTAGGAAAATGTATTTTATCAAAACTTACTCCAGTTAAAAGAGAAAACTGAATCAAGCCAACAATCACAGAAGAAATAACAAAGTTATCATACAACTATTCCCTTCCCATCCTCCACCCTCAAAGCAGGCCCAGACAGTTTCCAGAGGAATTCTTCCTAATTATAAAGGAGCAGATAATCCAAATGCTACTCAGTGTACCAGAACATAGTAAAAGAAGAAAAGTTTTTCAATGAAGTGAGGAAATTCTGGGAACAAAATATAACAAAGTTCCACGATGTTATCTAGAATCCCGGATCTTCCTCTCTGTCCTTCTCTGTCCTCAGCATGCAGCAGCTACCATTTTCAGGGTCACCTCGTGGTCACAAGAAGACTGCTACAAATCCAATGCCATGCTGTGTGGAAGAGCAGGAGGGTATCTGCCGGTTCAGTCAGCTTTCCCCATAGCCCTACCCACTGACTTCATTTATTTATTTATTTATTTATTAACATCTTTATTGGAGTATAACTGTTTTACAATGGTGTGTTAGTTTCTGCTTTACAACGAAGTGAATCAGTTGTACATATACGTATGTTCCCATATCTCTTCCCTCTTGCGTCACCCTCCCCCCACCCTCTCTATCCCACCCCTCTAGGTGGTCACAAAGCACAGAGGTGATCTCCCTGTGCTATGCGGCAGCTTCCCACTAGCTATCTAATTTACATTTGGTGGTGTGTATATGTCCCTGCCACTCTCTCACTTCATCACAGCTTACCCTTCCCCCTCCCCATATCCTCAAGTCCATGCTCTAGTAGGTCTCTGTTTTATTCTCATCCTACCACTAATCTCTTCATGACATTTTTTTTCTTAGATTCCATATATATGTGTTAGCATACGGTATTTGTTTTTCTCCTTCTGACTTACTTCACTCTGTATGACAGACTCCAGGTCTATCCACCTCATTACAAATAACTCAGTTTCATTTCTTTTTATGGCTGAGTAATATTCCATTGTATATATGTGCCACATCTTCTTTATCCATTCATCTGTTGATGGACACTTAGGTTGCTTCCATGTCCTGGCTATCGTAAATAGAGCTGCAATGAACATTTTGGTACATGACTCTTTTTGAATTATGGTTTTCTCACGGTATATGCCCAGTAGTGGGATTGCTGGGTCGTATGATAGTTCTATTTGTAGTTTTTTAAGGAACCTCCATACTGTTCTCCATAGTGGCTGTATCAATTTACATTCCCACCAGCAGTGCAGGAGTGTTCCCTTTTCTCCACACCCTCTCTAGCATTTATTGTTTCTAGAGTTTTTGATGATGGCCATTCTGACCGGTGTGAGATGATATCTCATTGTAGTTTTGATTAATGATTAATGATGTTGAGCATTCTTTCATGTGTTTGTTGGCAATCTGTATATCTTCTTTGGAGAAATGTCTATTTAGTTCTTCTTCCCATTTTTGGATTGAGTTGTTTGGTTTTTTTGTTATTGAGCTGTATGAGTTGCCCACACACATATGGTCACCTTATCTTTGATAAAGGAGGGAAGGATATACAGTGGAGAAAAGACAGCCTCTTCAAAAAGTGATGCTGGGAAAACTGGACAGCTACATGTAAAAGTATGAAATTAGAACACTCCCTAACACCACACACAAAAATAAACTCAAAATGGGTTAAAGACCTAAATGTAAGGCCAGACACTATCAAACTCTTAGAGGAAAACATAGGCAGAACACTCTATGACATAAATCACAGCAAGATCCTTTTTGACCCACATCCTAGAGAAGTGGAAATAAAAACAAAAATAAACAAATGGAACCTAATGAAACTTAAAAGCTTTTGCACAGCAAAGGATACCATAAACAGGACCAAAAGACAACCCTCAGAATGGGAGAAAATATTTGCAAATGACTTCATTTAAATTGCTCTGGCCAGGGAATTCCCTGGCAGTCCAGTGGTAAGGACTCGGCACTTTCACTGCTGTGGCCCAGGTTCCATCCCTCATCAGGGAAATAAGATCCTGCAAGCCACGCAGCGTGGCCAAAAAAAAAAAAGTTGCTCTGGCCAACAAGAGAACTCATGACCACTCCTAGCTATAAGGAAGGCTGGGGAGTAAGCTGCACTACCATCTTGAATAAAATCAAGATTTTGCCAGATAAAATATAGTAGGCACAGTTAAGTTTGAGTTTGGATGTTGGAACATATGCTGAAAAATTATTCATATTTATCTGAAATTCAAATTTAGCTGAGAGTCCTGGGTGTGTTGTTTTGTTCATTTTGTTTTTCTAAATCTGGCAATTCTACCCATAATTGGCCAAGTAACCATTACCCTGATTTTTATAGTTATCACTTCCTTTAAAAAATAAATAAAGCTTTATCACCCAATGTATATCCATAGGCAGTATAGTTTAGTCTTCTCAATTTAAAAAAATTGATATATCCTTTAAGTCTCTTTTAATCTATAGGTTCCTTTTCCATTCCTTTTATTTCCTTAAAATCAGCCTGTTGAAGAAACCTGGTCGTTTGACCTGTAGATTTTCCAACAGAATGCATTTTGCTTACACATGCATGGTAAGATTCAAACTTTTCCCCTTTCCTTGGTACTTCTTGCAAATCGACAGCTGAATCCAGAGATTGTACTGGACTCAGGTTCCATTCCTTTAGGAAGACTATGGGTTGGTAGTTCTTTCAACATGAAGCTTATGTCTGACTTTCTTTTTATGATCTTACCACAAAACATTAACCCTTAATACTATTTTCTATTCGTTGGGGATTGCAAAATGCTGGTATTCTATCATTTCACTTTTATTCATTAATTGGAATACTTTTTAAAAAGACGTATTTTATTTTATCTACTATTTGGTTATCTAATGGTACAGTTCATACAGGAAAGGCAGGATAAATGCTAGATTCTCTCTCTCATTCTTTTTTTAAAAAAAATAAATTTATTTATATATTTATTTTTGGTTGTGTTGGGTCTTCATTTCTGTGCGAGGGCTTTCTCCAGTTGCAGCGAGCGGGGGCCACTCTTCATCGTGATGCGTGGACCTCTCACTATCACGGCCTCTCCCGTTGCGAAGCACAGGCTCCAGACGCCCCGGCTCAGTAGTTGTGGCTCACGGGCTTAGTTGCTCCATGGCATGTGGGATCTTCCCAGACCAGGGCTCGAACCCGTGTCCCCTGCTTTGGCAGGCAGATTCCCAACCACTGCACCACCAGGGAAGCCCTCCCATTCCTTTTTTTTTTAATTTTTAAAGATTTTTATTGGAGTATAGTTGATTTACAATGTTGTATTAGTTTCAGGTATACAGCAAAGTGAATCAGTTATACATACACATATATCCACTCTTTTTTTAGATTCCTTTCCCATATAGGACATCACAGAGCATTGAGTAGAGTTACCTGTGCTATACAGTAGATTCTTATTAGTTATCTATTTTATATATAGTAGTGTGTATATGTCAATCCCAATCTCCTATTTCATCCCTGCCCCCTTGTCCCCTGGTAACCATAAGTTTGTTTTCTACATCTGTGACTCTACTTCTGTTTTGTAAATAAGTTCATCTGTACCCTTTTTTTAGATTCCACATATAAGTAATATCATATGATATTTGTCTTTCTGTATCTGACTTACTTCAACTCAGTATGACAATCTCTAGGTCCATCCATGTGGCTACAAATGGCACTATTTGTTCTTTTTTATGGCTGAGTAATATTCCATTGTATATATGTACTACATCTTCTTTATCCATTTCTCTGTTGATGGATTTTTAGGTTTCTTCCATGTCCTGGCTATTGTAAATAGTGCTGCAATGAACTTTGGGGTGCATGTATCTTTTCGAATTATGGTTTTCTCCGGATATATGCCTAAGAGTGGGATTGCTTCTCTCCCATTCTTTTTATTTTTATTTATTTATTTTAATTTTATTATTTATTTATTTATTTTTAGCTGTCTTGGGTCTTCATTGCTGAGCACAGGCTTTCTCTAGTTGTGGTGAGTGGGGGCTTCTCATTGTGGTGGCTTCTCTTGTTGTGGAGCACGGGCTCTAGGCGTGTGGGCTTCAGTAGCTGTGGCATGTGGGCTCAGTAGTTGTGGCCCCCGGGCTCTAGAGCACAGACTCAGTAGTTGTGGCACATGGGCTTAGTTGCTCCGCGGCATGTGGGATCTTGCCGGAACAGGGTTCAAACCCGTGTCCCCTGCATTGGCAGGTGGATTCACAACCACTGTGCCACCAGGGAAGTCCCTCCCCTTCTTTTTAAAATCAGTTTTCAAGACAAGAAACTGGTATCTCTATCATTTTCTGAAGGTGACCAATTTTTTTTAAATATTATGAACTCATGGATTAAACGTATTTCATGGATTTCTTTCCATTGCAATTATTATCATTACTGAAACTCATCCTACATTACCCTAATATTTTCTGATACCTTTTTTGTAATCTAACATTAAAAGATGTCCCAAACTTACTGTGTACATTTTCTGGCTCAGCTCTGGAAGTGGCCATTTTGCCAAGAAGCCTTGGGTACAAAACGATTCTTTGAAAAGACTAATGAAATAAACAAGACTCCATCAAGACTGATCAAGGAGAAAAGTAAACAAATACACACATGAACATGAAAAAATTAAAAGGGAACATAACTGTGATTACAATAAAAATTTTAGAACTGATCATTGGATGCCCTAGAACAAACGTATGTTAAAGGGATATGTGGATGAAATGCACAATTTTCTAGGAAAATAAAACTTACCAAAACTACATCCAAAAAAGATAGAAAAATGAAGCTGACCAATTACCCAAGAAAAATTAAATTATTAGGACTTCCCTGGTGGTCCAGTGGTTAGGACTTTGCTTTCCAATGCAGGGGGTGTGGGTTCGATCCCTGGTCGGGGAGCTAAGCTCTCACATACCTTGGGGCCAAAAAACGAAAACAGAAGCACTATTGTAACAAGCTCAATAAGGACTTAAAAAAAAATGGTCCTCTTCAAAAAAAAAAGAAAAATTAAATTATCAAAGACTCTAAAGGCACCAATACTGGTATATTTTTCAGTGGAATTCTCCCAAACATTCAAGGGAAAGATACATACTGTATCTTTTTTATACAAACATATTTATACATACATATTTTATACAAACTATTCTGAAAATTTTTTAAAGACAGTATAACCTTGAAACCCAAGCTAGATAAGGATAGTTTAAGAAAGGAAAATAATGGTTGACTCTCACTCTTAAACACAAATGTAGAAAGCCTAAATAAAAATAATAGCAAACTAAGCGATGTCTAAGAAGAAAATCATGACCAAGTTGGGTTTATCACAAGAATGATGGATCATTTAATATGAGAAAGTGTATATCAACTTAATTCACCACATTAATAAATTAAAGGAAATTAAAATGTGACTTATCAGTGCTTCTTATCTATATTGTACAGGAGGTCTTAGCCAGTGCAACAAGATAAGAAAAAGAAGTATATCCAAAGAAGAAATGCAGATGGCCAACAGGCACATGAAAAGATGTTCAACATCACTAATCACCAGGAAAATGCAAATCAAAACTACAATAAGATATCACTTTACACCTGTCAGAATGGCTATCATCAAAAAGAACACAAATAACAAATGTGGTGAGGATGTGGAGAAAGGGAATCCTTGTACACTGTTGGTGGGAATGTTAATTGGTATAGCCACTGTGGAAAACAGTAGGGAGGTTCCTCAAAAAAATAAAAATAAAACGACCATATGACCCAGCAATTCCACTCCTGGGTATATATCTAAAAAAACAAAAAACACTAATTTCAAAAAGATACAAGCACCCCAGTGTTCACAGCAGCACTATTTACAGTTGCTAAGATATGGAAGTAACCTAAGTGTCCAACAGATGAACAGATAGAGAAGATGTGGTGTGTGTGTGTATACATATACACACATACATATACACACACAATGGAATACTACTCAGCCATATAAGAGAATGCAGTTTTGCCATTTGCAACAACATGGATGGACTTGGAGAGTATTATGTCAAGTGAAATAAGTCAGAGAAAGACAAATACTGTGTGATATAACTTATACGTGGAATCTAAAAAATACAACAAACTAGTGAATATAACAAAAAAGAAGTAAAACTCAGAGATGTAGAGGACAAACTAGTGGTTACCAGTGGAGAGAGGGAAGAGGGAAGGGGCATTAAGAGGCACAAACTATTATGTATAAAGTAAGCTACAAGGATATATTGTACAACATAGGGAATATAGCCAGTATTTTATAATAACTATAAATGGAGTATAACCTTTAAAAAATAAAAATAAAATAAATTTAGGAACGTTAAAAAAAGAAAAAGAAGTATAAAAGATATAAGAATAGGAAAAGAAGAAGCAAAACTTTCATTAATGATATGATTATCTACAAAGAAACCCAAGAGCATCTATAAGCAAATTATAATTAATAAGAAAATACAGTAGTTAAATTTAAGACCAGCATAAGAAAATTAATTGCATTCTAATACATTGGCCCCCCAAAACTAGAAAATGCAAATAACTAAACAGCAAGATACTTAGAAATAAACATAAGAAAATATTTTAATTAAAAGATTAAGGAAGAGTAAAATAAATGGAGAGATATATAATGCTCATGGCAAGATAGACTCAATATAAAGATACTGTTCTATCCAAATTAATTTATGAACAATGTAATTCCAATGAGTATTTCATGGAATTCGATAAACTGATTCTATAATATGTACGAAAGAGAAAAAGGCTAAGAATAAACCTAGAGGCAGAATAATGGCCCCGCAGAGATGTTCACATCCTAATCCCCAGAATCTGTGAGTATGTTAGATTACATGGCAAAGGGGAATTAAGGTTGATAATAAGCTGACTCTGAGATAGGGAGATTATCCCGCATTTTCCAAGTAAACTTAATGTAATCATCAGTATCCTTAGGAGTGAAAGAGGTAGGCAGAAGAAGGGATGGCAGCATGAGAAGGACTTGGCTGGATACTGCTCACTTTGAAGATGGAGCCAAGAACTTGAGAGGCCTCTAGAAGCTGGAAGGAGAAAGGCATGGATTCTCTCCTAGAGCCTCCAGAAAGGAATGTGCTCCTGCCAACACCTTGCTGTTATCCCAGTGAACCCCATTTCAGATTTCTGAACTACAGAACTGTTAAAATAATAAATTTATGTTGTTTTAGGCCATTAATTTTGTGGTAATTTGTTACAGCAGTGATAGGAAACTAATTACAATAGATAAGATGGTTTCAAAAGAACAAAGTGGAAGGACTTGTCCTAAAATAAAGACTTATTTTAAAAATATAGAAATTAAGATAGTGTAGGACTGGTGTTGGGACAGGAAAAGAAAAGAGAGTCTAGAGACAGACCACACATATATGGCAACTTGACAGATAACATGGATCACTGGGATAAGAATGAACTATACCATCAAAGGTGCTTGGACAACAGGTGGTTTAGTAAATTGACTACAAAAATGGCTAGCAATTATTCCTCTCTCTCTGTTCATTTTCCTTTATCATGTAACATTAATGCCATCCCACTCAGAGACTGAGCTCTACCTATAACTTACTTTGGCTAATGTTATGTTAGCAAACATGGGCACATAAAGGCTTCTGCCATTGGGATTTGTCCCCTTTTGCAACCTGCTGCCAATAAAAGAAGCCCAGGGAAGCCTGCTGAATGATGAAAGATATATGGCACAGTGGGGATAAGCCTGTCACCGCTGGGGACCGGGGGTCAACCTCCAGTGGCAGAGTGACCTAGCTGACTAGCAACTGACCACAGACACATGAAGAAGCCCAGCTGAGCCCAGCCTCACAGGATTATAAATTAAATCAATGGTGGTTGTTTCAGGTCACTGAGTTTTAGAGTGGTTAATTACACATCAAAATCTGTAATTTATATATATAAATTATAAATCAATTTCAGGTAGAAATTGATTATATAAATCAATTTCAGGTAGACCAAGAGGCTTAAATATTTAAAAACTAAACATTTTAGTGAAAACATAGAAAAAAAACTCCACATAACCTCAGTTTAGGGAAAGTTTTTTCAAGCAAGATACAAAGAGTATAAAAGAAAGGAAAAGAATTGTCAGTTATGGGAATTCCCTGGTGGTCCAGTGGTTAGGACTCCACACTTCCACTGCAGGTTCAATTCCTGGTTGGGGAACTAAGATCCCACAAGCCGTGCACCACAGCCAAAAACCAAAATTGTCAGTTGTGACCACACACTGAAAAAACACAAAATTTTGTACCTCAAAAGTAACTATAAACAAAGTTAAAAGGAAGAATAAGTATCCAGAATATACAAAGAACATGTACAGATAAATAAGAAAAAGATAAACAATCCAATAAAGGACAAAAGATATAAACAGGTAATTCACAGAAGAAATCCCAATGATAAATCCAAATATATAACTATATAATCTATACCTAGATATCTTCATTAGTAGTCAGGGAAATAGAAATGAAAATCCATTTCACAACCATCAAATTGGCAAAAAATTGTAAATTCCACAATTGAGGGTGCAGAGAAAGGGGAGTTCTTATATACAGAAGTTAGGTGTATATATTGGTACAATAATTTTTTTTCTTTTTTTTTTTTTTTTGTGGTACATGGGCGTCTCACTGTTGTGGCCTCTCCCGTTGCGGAGCACAGGCTCCAGACACGCAGTCTCAGCGGCCATGGCTCACGGGCCCAGCCGCTCCGCGGCATGTGGGATCTTCCCGGACCGGGGTACGAACCCGTGTCCCCTGCATCGGCAGGCGGACTCTCAACCACTGCGCCACCAGGGAAGCCTGGTACAATAACTTTTGTGACCAATTTGGTAATATCTAGTAAAACTGATGATGACCCACCCCTGTTAAAGCAGGCAGTTAGCTATATACGAGCACAGAAAAAGCAGCAGGGGCCAAATGGCAGGAAACTACACATCTTGTAAACAATGGGGGTCCTTGGGCAGACAAAGAAAAGCAGGAACCTCCAGACTGACAGGAAACCACACATTTGGGGGGTGATAAGTGTCCTGGAGACAAAGAAAGGTTGGAAAAGGTGGGAATCTCCAGTGTCTGAATGCAACCTTTCACTCACTATGCCCTCATTACAATACAATTAGCCTTGCAGATAAGAAGTTCCCATCATGCACCAATGTCATGACACTTCTGATCCAGGCTAAATAAGGACAGAAATCCCTCCTCCTCTGGGGAAGGTGGAGTTGGGAGGAAAATCAGGGAATATGAACCCACCCCTTCCCTCCCCAGTGAATATACCACCCCTTCCTTCACTTCTATGCCCCACAAACCAGCTTGCTGAAGAAACTCAGCACAGCTACTCACCTGAGACTGTCTGCTCTCCCCTTGAGAGCATACTTGCTCTTAAATAAATCCTCACTTTGCTTTCTTGACCTCCCTGTCTCATCTCTGAATTCCTTCTGCTATGAGACAAGAACCTACCCTCTGATAACATTGCTAGATATATACATAAAAATTCACACAAGTGCACAAAGAGACATACAAGAATATTCAAAGAAAACTGTTTATAACACTAGAAAGCTTAAAACAACCTAAATGCCAATCACCTAAAGAATGCACAAGTGGGAATTATAAACACCGAATTCAGGATAGTGGTTACCTCTATGGCACAGGGCAGGAGATGTGATGGGGGAAAGAAACATAGGAATGAGAAGCCCGCACACCACAATGAAAAGTAGCCCCTGCTTGACATAACTAGAGAAAGCTCGCACGCAGCAACAAAGACCCAACACAGCCAATAAATAAATAAATAGATTTATTTTTTTTAAAAAAAGCTAAAGGAAGGGTCTGTAATGAAAGCTGATGGCAAAACAGAAGAAACAAATGAAAACAGAAAACATTTAAAAACTGATACCATGTTTCATACGTGATGGTTGACCAACCCCTAGGCCACAGGCCACCTCCGAGTGTGGAGTACTTGCATATGGAGAAATACTGTTATGATTTCTAAGCCATTTGACATAAATCACTTATGTCCTCATAGCAGTTAGTTTACTGAAATTAAAACATAATTCTGGGGCCTAAGAAGTTACTGTAGAAGCTGCCTGTTTTAAATCTTTAGCAAGTATATTTTCTCCAGGTATTATTTTGCAACTCTAAGGAAATGACCTGGTTGCTCTCTTCACCCCGATGTAAGAAAGCCACCAAATATCTCCCTCATAATCTCAGGTCCAGAGCCCACAAATACAGTAACCAGTATGCTTTTTGGAGAGCATGTAATCATTACTTTAGCCTTTTCTGTTAAAAAAAAACCTAGACTTACTCCTCCTTTGACCTCTTTCCATGAATAAACAAACAAGGCAAAACAAATAAAATTCCATGCCTACCACCAATGAAAGTAATAAAGAACGTGGTTAAGGCTTACAATGTCTGCACAAAAGGCCTTGGGTAAGTTACAAAAGAATCCTGGAATCCAGTCATTGCCGTTGGATTGAAAACAGTTGCTCCAAGTGCCTGTAAATCTTGGGGTGAGACTCTCAGCAGTTTTGCTGAATCATCAGACCCAAGTGAACCATGGAATGTTCGGCCCTGAACTCAAAGCTGCAAAGGTGAAGCAAGTTTCAACAGTCTCACCGACTCCCTCTGCTAAAGGGCAGAGTCCAGTCAGTTGAGAATTTGTCCCTTTGCACAATTGGTTATTCCGAATTCAGGGGATTTGTTCCAATTCATAGTTTAGTTTTCTCACTTTATACTGAGTGATTCTGTCAGTGATTCTTTTGGGACAGAAGAACACATTTCTTCTTTGAACACAAGTCCACATGAACTAACTGCCATCTACACGGTCTGTGCTACTGATGTCAAACCAGCCTTGAACCCATAAATCCAAATTAAGCAACAGTTTTTGGTAACAGGCAGTCACACATTTAATTATTAACTCATGCCTCTAGCATGAGTACAGAGCTAGCGGTTCTCAAGTCAGGCTGCAAATCAAATTTAGGTAGCAGCCTTAAAAAAAAAACAGGTGCCTAATTTGTCTTAAGATGCTGATTCAGAAGATGTGGGGTAGTGCCCAAGCAACTGTTTGTTTAAAAAGCTTTCCGAGTGATTCTGATGCTTGGGGATAGAAACTGTCATACAGGTACTGATAGAAACAATCCCACATGGTAGAGAGGTATAGGGTCTATGCTTCTCAAACAGGGACAGGAGACACTGTACCAAGGACTATTCAAAGCCACACAAAGAGCACTGTGCATCCTTCTGGAATGTCAATTTTATTTGACAGGTAAATATTTTAAAATGTCATTTGTATTTTGGGTGGTGGTTACATAGGTATATACAATTGTCAAAACTCATTTAAGATCTGTACATTTAAGTGTATGTTTACCTCAATAAAAAGATCACTTTTATATTAAAATATGGATAGATTCTGGAATACAATGCAAGATCTGCATTTATTTTCTAGATGAACTCTGAGACTTCAAAGAAATCTCCCTCTTAGATGGACTACCTTAGGCTAGGTCCCCATATCCAAACGGGCCAGGGTGGGCATTAGGGCTTGAAATTCGAGGGGAAATCTTTTTGGAAAGTCCCACTGGCTTTAGAAATCCTTTCACTTCTAATGCTTTTCACTCATTTTACTACCCATGACCCACTCCTCTCTCTTGTTTTTTTACTTTCCACATATTACTGGTCTTTTTGCTTTAAAACACTCCAAATCCTCAAAAATTTAAAGTTCCACTCTTCCTTACCATTGGCAATTTTTTTTGCTGAGAAGATGGTCTATTGACCCTGAGGCCATAGCTTCATAAATCACACATTGTAAGGACATTTTTTTCTCTCAAAAATGTGTTTTTAAAGGTTCTCGTCCTGTGATAAACCACAATGGAAAAGAATATGAAAAAGAATGCATATATATGTATAACTGAATCACTTTGAGGTACAGAAGAAATTAACACAACTTTGTAAATCAACTACTGATTTTTTTTTAATCAGTAAACTTTAAAAAAAAAAAAAAAGGTTCTCAGCTGCAGGAGCTGATTGTGGTGAGGAACTGACTCTTAAGAATCACACCTCCCCCCGATTTCCTAATTTTGTAAAGACAAGAGTGGAGGGTGATTGGCAAGGGTTAGAGAAAATAACGGTCAAAAGTAAGTAGGCTCAAGGGGCTCCTCTTATCTCCTGTGGCCAAAGGGCTTAACAGTTAATAGAGCCCAAGATTGTTAATCTGAAGCACGGTCTGGTCCAATGGCTCTGGGTAAGTTACTTTTCTCTCTCGCTTGAGAGACTCCGTGTCCTCCTCTAAGACACGGCGTAAAGAGTACACATCCGCTTACGGATTTAACTGACGGGTATTAATCATCTCGGACTGCAAAGCCACAAAGATATGAGCGTACAAATCAAAAAGCGTGTAAGTCAAACCGTCGAACCTAACGGACGCGGAAGAATGACAACGTAACCCCAAAACAACCTCGCCACACACACGGCGCCATCCAGCTACCCGCGTCCCAGCAGCCTTTGCGAAACCAGCGCGCAGCCCCCAGAGCCCCGAGGCCGGGGGCAAGGCCCGGAGCGCGCGCCACGCCCCCTTCTGCCCAAGCCCCTAGCCCTCTTCCGCCCCGACTCTGCGTAAGCACCACCCGCCCTACGCAGTCTCGAAATGGCTCCGGGTGGTGGACTAAGGCGACAGGCCTCCGCGGTTCGACCTCTCTCGGCACGGGCCTCCGCCTCCAGCTAGTCCCGCCTCCTCCTGACACTGCCGGCCGCGAATGGAGAGCCCGGGAAAAGGGCCCGGTTGTGGCAGGAGATAGGGTACATGTTTACACTTCACCTCACCCCGAGCGGGCTGGTTTCAGCCCCGCCTCCTCCTCTCCGCCGTTTAAAGCGATGGGTCGCCCTCCTCCTCACTCAGAGAAGCGGCCCCACAGTTGGTGTCTCCCGGGTTGGTTTGGCTGGGTGACTCCGCGTCAGCCTGCTGTCCACTGCGAGAGAGCCTCGAACTTCAGGTGGAAGATGTCGGAAAGTAACGTGGCAGAGCGCAGCGACGAACGCGAGAGGCTGGTGTCTGGTGCTAAAGTCGTCGCCCAGGCCCTGAAAACACAGGTGTGCTGGACCTCCTGATTGAAAGGCTCCTACGGCAGCCGACGGGGCCGAGACGTTGTCTTGGAAACTGGCAAGCGGCAGGGGAGGGCAGGAGGGAGCTTTGCTGGAGGTTTTCCTTTTAGCGGCCTCATTCCTCTGTTCTTGGCCTCCAGGATGTAAATTACATGTTTGGCATCGTAGGCATACCGGTGACCGAAATCGCCCTTGCTGCCCAGGAGTTGGGCATCAGATACATCGGGATGAGGAACGAGCAGGCAGTAAGTATGGACTCGGAGAGCCGAATGCATGATTGGGGATGAGTAATAGTAATGGCAAATTTTCACTGCGGACAGTCGCCGCTTACCTCTCCTCTAATACTTTACACGTATCAATCACAACAATCCTAGGAGGCAAGAACCATTGTTAATCCTAGTTGCAAATGAAAAAGTGAGACCCAGAGGGGGTTAAGAAATTTGCTCAAGGAGGCAGCTGGTATTGGCAGAACCAGGATTTGAACCTAGGTATTCTGGGTCTGGAGTCCATGCTCTTACACTATACAGTATTGTACTCTGCGCAGTCTAGAGTGTCAGACTTGGAAGGGACATTTACCTGGTCTGAATCCTGACCTTCACTCTGTAACTAAGTATTATTATGTGTCTGTGTATTATTTGTCCGGTCTGACTTCCCTATTAGGCTCTGAGCTTCAGGGGGTCACGGATATCATTTCTTCTTGACACATCTGTATCCCCAGTGCGTAGGTAGAGCCTGCACTTGATAGGAGGTCCGGTAGTACCTGCAAGGTGAATGGGTGAAGGTCAAGTCTCATGTTGTATAGTAGGTGGCTCTGCAAGGTGACAGGTATCACAAATGGTAAAGCCGTGATTGGACTCCAGAGGTGTCCTAAGCCCCAGTCCAGTGCTCATTCCACCTAATTACCTTGCCACCCTTCTCGGAGACTTATTTGGAAGCACAAGAAAGGAAGTTAGGACATTTTGCCAGCCCAGCCTCATTTCTTCCTAAAGGGCATTTAGCATTTTTCCAGGTTATCTTGTATTTAATTTAGCACCTTCCCTGTCTTCCTGCAATGAGCTGAAGTGCAGTTTAAAAATAAAAACTAACCATATGAAGGCCATGAAGGAAATTTCAACAAATCTCCAAGGATTGGAAACAAACAATATATGTGACCTGACCATATGGAAATAAAGTGGAATTCAATTACAGAAAGATAGAAAATCCCCAAACATTTGGAAATTCAATACGTTTGAATCCTTTGTAAATATTTGAAAAGATTAATAAAAATCAATAACCTTCACGGCAGACTGATTAAGAATAAAAGAGAAAAAATACAAATTACCAGTGTCAGGGGTGAAAAAGGGGATGTCACCATGGACCCTAAATAACCAGTGGGGTGAAGAAGAAATCACAATGGAAAATGGAAAACATTTTGAATTGAATGATGATGAGAAGATGAGATCTCAAACATGTAAGCTACAGCTAAAGCAGTTCTTAGAAGAAATAGTTTTAAATGAATCTATACTTAGTAAAGAAGATCAAAAATCAATGCTCTAAGCTTACATATTAAGAAGCTAGAAAAAGAAAATCAAAGTAAAACCAAACTGAAAGTAGTAAAATAATAAGTACAAAAGCAGGAATTGGGCTTCCCTGGTGGCACAGTGGTTAAGAATCTGCCTGCCAATGCAAGGGACACGGGTTTGAGCCCTAGCCTGGGAAGATCCCACATGCCGTGGAGCATGTAAGCCCATGTGCCACAACTATTGAGCCTGAGCTCTAGAGCCCGCAAGCCACAGCTACTGAGCCCACGTGCCACAACTACTGAAGCCTGCATGCCTACAGCCTGTGCTCCGCAACAAGAGAAGCCACGACAATGAGATACCCACGCACCACAAGGATGAGTAGCCCCCGCTCACCGCAACTAGAGAAAGCCCATGCATGGCAACGAAGACCCAACACAGCCAAAAATAAATAAATAAATAAATAATTTTTTTTAAAAAAAAGCAGAAATCAATGGAAGAGAAAACAAAGAAACAATAGAGAAAAATCAACAAATCCAAAAATTGGTTCTTTGAAAAGATTAATAAATTTGGTAAATCCCTAGCAAGACTGATGAAGAATGAAAGAGAACAAACACAAATTATCAATGTTAGGAATAAAAAAGAGGACATTCCTATTGATCCTGCAGACGTTTTTAAGCAATTATAAGATGATATTATGAATAAACTAGATGATATGGACAAATTCTTTGAAAAACTAAAAATTAGAATTAGATGCTTAAACCATTATTTGAAATTTACAGGTAGAACATTACTTGTTAGAATGAAAAATGTTCCAATTTCCCCTTACTTGAAAGTGAATTATTATATACATACTTTATACATGTATAATACTTAATAATACTTATTACTTAATATGATTTAATACTATAAGAGTCCCAAAATGCTTAAGTTCCAGTGTTTTTTCTTTGTAGGCTTGTTATGCTGCCTCTGCGGTTGGATATCTGACAGGCAGGTAAACTCAAGTCTATGTTTTATCTCAACTTCTTTTTTTAAACCGAGTTATAATTAACATACAGTATTATATTAGTTTTCGGTGTACAGCATAGTGATTCAGTATTTTTATACATTATGAGATGGTCACCACCATAAGACCAGTTCCCATCTATCACTGTACAAAGTTGTTAAAATATTATTGACTGTTCCTATGCTGTACATTTCATCCCGATGACTTAACGTATCTTATAGCTGGCAGTTTGTACCTCTTAATCCCCTTCACCTATTTACCCATTCCTCCACACACCTCCCCTCTGGCAACCACCAGTTTGTTCTCTGTCTCTATTTTCTGTTCATTGTTTTGTTTTTAAGAGTCCACATATAAGTGAAATCACATGGTATTTGGTTTTCTCTGTCTAACTTATTTCACTAAGCATAATGTCCTCTGAGTCCATCCATGTCAACACAGATGGCAAGATTTCATTCTTTTTTATGGCTGAGTAATATGTCATGTGTGTGTGTATCAATCGCATCTTCTCTATCCATTCATCCATGGATGGGCACTGAGGTTGCTTCCATATCTTGGCTATTGTAAATAGTGCTGCATGAACATAGGGGTACATATATCTTTTGGAATTAGTGTTTTTGTTTTCTTCTGATAAATACCCAGAGTGGAATTGAAAATGTGCTTCTGTATGCAGTCAACTTGATTTAGCCCAAATATAATAGGAGCAAAGTATAAAGAGGTTAGTGAAATACAGTGTGAGGATGGTAGGTACCTTATTTCTTGCAGGAAGACTGATATAACCTTTTTTATACTAATTTAAAAAATATTCTAATAATTGTTTTACAATTGTAGTAAAGATCTATATATCCTGCCTTTGAAGTCCAAGAAGGTGACATTTCACCCTAAAGTGATATGAATCCAGTATTGCATTTGACCTTCTTTTAATAAAATTAATTCTGTTTTGCTTTTAGGCCGGGAGTTTGCCTTGTTGTTTCTGGCCCAGGTCTCATCCATGCTTTGGGTGGTATGGCAAATGCAAACATGAACTGTTGGTAATTACTTAAAACATTTTCTTAAAAATCTCAACCGTGTGATTTTACCTAGTGGAGCAACCACTGATCTGTGGTGGGAAGACCAAGGGTCAGGTGCTTGAGGAAATGGCTTAGTGAAAAATTAAGAGAGTTAGGAAGAAAATAAGAAAAAAAACATCAACAGCTCTTTTACCTAGAAAAAAAGACTATTAATATTTTGGAATGAATATGTGTATATTCCATATCTATCTATATAAATATATGTGTGAATGTGTGTATAAGTCTCTTTACTTTAAGTGAAGAACTGTTTATCAAAGATCCCAGCTCAATATGCAAGAATGTATTTAATTTTTCACCTTATCTTCCATAACTAGCAGGATAATTGAAATTTTATATTTATTGAGTTGGCTTTATAAGCAGATTAGTTGCTCTTGCCCTTAATCCCATCTCTAGTTCTTTACTCATAAGATCATGATAAAGGCGGCTATTTTCTTTTTTTTTTTTTCTTTTTGGTACGCGGGCCTCTCACTGCCGTGGTCTCTCCCGTTGCGGAGCACAGGCTCCGGAGGCGCAGGCTCAGCGGCCATGGCTCACGGGCCCAACCGCTCCGCGGCACGTGGGATCTTCCCGGACCGGGGCACGAACCCGTGTCCCCTGCATCGGCAGGCGGACTCTCAACCACTGCGCCACCAGGGAAGCCCAGGGGGCTATGTTTTGATCAATTCATAAAATGTTTAAATTTCCTGTGGGAAGGACATTGTTTTCTTTCTTGCCATGTGTTTCCTACTTTTCAGGGTTTGACTTCTTTTCTTTCGTCCTTCCTACACTTTCTCTTGCTTATCTACTTTAGTGTCTGATAATTTTTGTGTAACTTTAACTTTGCTGTATCTTTATTTTTTCTCCCCAAAGCATAAGAATTTTATTGCTGAGGAATTTTTTTCATTCTGCCATTTCCAAATAGACTCATTTAGGAAAGTGTGACAAAAGTTTTTTTCTTCTCTTAATTTCAAGAATAATAATAAGGGCATAACAATTCATTTTACATCATCACACCCATAGAATCAGTTTCCAAAAGAGGCAGGGGAGAGAAGGGTATGGAGGAAAAATATTTACCGCAAATTACAGATTTTTCCAAAATTGAGGAAGTATTCTCTCACACCAAGTTGTTTCCTAAATCTTTCTAAATTGGCAATTTTTAAGGGAAAATGTAATTCTCTCTCTTTCTCTCTTTTTTAACATTCATTGAGTGTTTATTATTCATTGGGTACTTGCTGAGTACTTTACATGTTGATCTCATTTGTAATTCTCTTTTAAAAAAATTAATATTTCAGGCCCTTGATTGTGATTGGTGGTTCCTCTGAAAGAAGTCAGGAAACAATGGGGGCCTTCCAGGAGTTTCCTCAGGTACCCAACTCTAAGATCTTCCCTGTATCATTTTAGTAATGTAAGTATACTCCATTAAGATTTATGGAGAAGAAATTAAAACTCCTGTCTGCAAAATAAACAATTAAAATAAAAGTACCTGAGCTATTTTAAAGGTAATTTTCCTCAACTACAAGGAACTCTCAGTGTGGTTATTAAGAAAGCTTAGGCTCTGTTGAGGAGCAATCTTCCAAGAAATACACCCTTTTGACAGAAATTTAAACTCTGAAAATAAGCTCTTCAGAGTCAAGAAAATGCAGGAATAAAAATGGTTTGGGACTATCAGACTTTGAGGAAACGTTGAGAGGAAAACTCCTACTCATACCTGTGGGACTAAGACTACCAACTGTTGAGTAGATTTTATATCAAAAAGTATTAAGAGAAACAGTTTCTATTGAATATACAATGCTTCAAAGTACATTAAACAGTGAAAAATTAACACTACTGAATGTATGCCAAACAGCATAACAACAAAATACATAACAGGAAAACTGGCAGAAATGTAAAAATAGTTTATTATTGTAATGAGATATAACAGATGAAGTTGTGTATTCATGGCTGTAGAATTTCTGGGTCCAAGGATATACTTACTTACATTTTTAGGAGATGTTGTCAACTTCCCTTCCTATTTATATTCTCATTAGAGTTTATGAGAGTGCCTGTTTTCGTATATTATGGTAGATGCTGGGTATTATCTAACTTTTTTATTTTTGCCAATCTAAAACATGAAAATTGTTTCTTGTTTTGATTTTCTTCCTGAATCACACCAAGGCAGAGATTTGGTTGTACTTTGAATAGGCTTTTAAGAAACAATCTAGGTAATGCATTTTTCTCCGTCTTGCCTCTAAACATAATAGAAAGTAATGGCTTAACATTTTGTCTTCTTTCAGAAGAGTAATATGATACATGAGCTGAATTTTAAGTGATTTTCTTTTCACATATAGGTTGAAGCTTGTAGATTATATAGCAAGTTCTCTGCCCGGCCAAGTAGCATAGAAGCTATTCCCTCTATTATTGAAAAGGTACAGTATTTAATTACAAGCTCTCCAAGTCAGCTGGTTTTTTTCAATTGCTTATACCTGTGTTACTTTTATTCTCCATAGGATGAGTAGCAATTTGGAATATATTCAGGCAGTTAGCAATGATATTAATAAATAGCTATGTACATTTTAATATTCACTGTCATTAACTTAATTAAAGAAACATAAAATAAATTATTTTGGAAAAAATTTCCCCTCTACTTTAGTTTTTAAAATTTTTTTAAATTATGAAAAAATAAAAAGAAGGATATAATGAAACCCTGGGTACCCTTTCTCTTATGCTTTTGCAAGATTATTTTTGAAAATAATACTTAAGTATTATTACTTAAATTACTTAAATTTTTTAAAATTATTACTTAAATTATTTAAGTATTATTACTTAAATTTACTTTAAGTTTTTAAAAATTAGTACTTATGTTAGTATTAATATAAGACCATCTCTTAGTTGATTAAACAGCATATTATAAGTTAGTTTTATATGTGAAGTTACATTTGAGCTGTTTCAAAAACCATGTGTTATAGAAACCACTTGATACATGTTACAACATCACAGTTTCTGAAACCTTTGCCAAATCACATTAGGATTAGGAAGCAGGTGAAAGTAATGTTATAAAGTAAAGACTTGGCAGGCAGAATCTAGTAGATAATTTCTAGGACTAAAGTGTAATAGAAAATGAATTTTAAAGCCCTAAGTGTGTATTTTTTTCTTATCTCTCCCCTTTTAAACAAAAATATCTTTTAAAATATATAGAATCAATAGAGGGCATTTCAATGTAATTAAAATTGGTTACTTCTAAGGATGTTGCATCAACTAAGGATGTCAAGAAAAATCAAAATAGTGTTCATTTCGCAATTTTAAATTATCTTTGAGTGGAATATGATAATAAGGATTGAGATTTTTAAAATATTTTCTTCCATTTGTAATGAACTTAGGCAGTGAGAAGCAGTATTTATGGTCGTCCAGGTGCTTGCTATGTTGACATACCTGCAGATTTTGTGAACCTCCAGGTGAATGTGAATTCTATAAGGTAAGTAATAGTTAACTGGAGTTCTTTCTTAATTGTGTTACCATAATGCTTACCTTTTAAAAAGAATTTACCTAGCAGTTTATAAGTTAATCTTCAATTTGTCTTAACTTTTGAAGATTTAGTAATTAAACTGAATCCTGGCCAAAGGGCTTAATTCTCTTAATTAAAATGGCATTATTTAGAAATTATTTGGGGGGTTACTTACTAAATCAAATACTTGGAGCTTCCCAAACTCCTCATTTGAAATTATTCTTTCAGTAACCATAAAAAACTAATCCTCATCTAGTATGGTTACTTAGAGTCTCCATGGTATAAACCAAGAGATGAAGTGACTATCAAAAAATAGTAATTTTCAAATAGTTCTAGTAAAAACTCAGCATAAAAACTTTTAGTCTCTCTCTGTGATTTAAAAATATTTCAACACCAGATGTTACTATGATTTGCCAACTTCCCTTATTCCATAAATAAACATTGAGTGAACAGTAAGTACAACAAACTGGTATCTAAGTCACACCTGGTAAGGATGGGTACTTGGGTTAATGCATCACCCTGAGTACCATTTAGCACATTCCTGCTGTCATGGACCTAGTGACTACAGAGAGACAGTGGGCATTTCTGCTCACTCAGGACACCAAGTAGAGGTTTCCATTTGGGTCAAACAAAAAGGACATCTATTCTTCATAATACCTGAACATGACAATCAATAATATTATTGGGGTTTGGGGGGAGATGTGCCTTAGGTAAATTAACTCTGTAAGCCATCTTTAAAATTTTTGTAAAGATTTGAATGTCTTTTTTTGGTATTATATGCCCAAGTTTTGTACAGTATGATGTTTATTAATTAGGATAAATGAAGTAAAACACTGAGGAGTTGGTGTCTAGAAATACTTAACTATGACAGTTTTAATATTTCTTTTACTAATGCATATTGTAGTACTAAACTATTGACTTACTCGGTGAGTGGAAATATAGTGAGGTAGTTAAAAGCATGGACTTTGGAGACAGAACAACCGATTTCAATCCAGTCTTTGCCACATGCCATCTGGGGACCCCAGGCAAGTTACCTACTTTTTGAGGTTTTGTTTTTTTTTTTCACAGTAATGAAACAGAGATAATGGTAATACCTAATCTCATTATTTTGAAAATTAAATAAGGATAAATGGCACATAGTAGGTATGAAATATTAACTTTTAGTATGTTTTTTATTATTACTACAACAACAACTACTACAACAGTGTGAAGCCATTAACTCATTTCCTGTCAGTGAATTGCTCCTTTGGTTGTTAGATGATCTTAGGGAATAAATATTAATTTATCAGGTATGATAAGGATATTATGGTTATATGGGAGAAAGTCTTTATCTTTTAATTTTTAAGTCTTGCTGTGGTAATCTACTGTCAGATGATTTAGGAGGAAATGTATATATATTTATGTGTGTATGTGTGAGGCAAATGTGGTAAAATATTAGTAGTTGAATTTACAGGATGGGCATATGGAGTTTATTATACTATTTTTTCTACCTTTTTATGTATTTGATATTTTCACAATAAAAAAGTTTAAAAGGTGGCCTCCTAATTAACAGAGCTCTTTATTTCCAGGTACGTGGAGTGCTGCATGCCACCTCCTGTTAGTATGGCAGAAAGTTCTGCTGTATGTATGGCAGCATCTATTATTAGGAATGCCAAACAGCCCCTTCTTATCATCGGGAAAGGTAGCATTGAATGGAACTCTAAATCTTGCTAGGCTTTCAAAAGAATGCTGATTCTGTTTAGAAATTGTCTTCATTATTTATTAGCATCAGCTCTAATGTTTGAAATGGGAATAAAAATTCTCTTTATTCATTTAGCATTATTTATTAGTTTTGAAATCAGAATTAATCTATAATGCCTGGAATATCACCTATTACATTTCTTTCTTTTTTTGTAAATTTATTTAGTTTATTTATTTTTGGCTGCGTTGGGTCTTCGTTGCTGAACATGAGGCTTTCTCTAGTTGTGGTGAGTGGGGCTACTCTTCGTTGTGGTGTGCAGGCTTCTCATTGTGGTGGCTTCTCTTGTTGCAGATCATGGGCTCTAGGCTCATGGGCTTCAGTAGTTGTGGCACGTGGGCTCAGTAGTTGTGGCTCGTGGGCTCTAGGCACACAGACTTAAGTGGTTGTGGCACACGGGCTTAGTTGCTCCTTGGCATGTGGGATCTTCCCAGACCAGGGATCGAACCTGTGTCCCCTGCATTGGCAGGCGGATTCCTAACCACTGCGCCACCAGGGAAGTCCCTATTACATTTCTTATGAATAAAATGTGTTTTTTTCCATTATGAAGATTACATATGAATATTAGTAAAAATTTGGAAAATCCAGAAGATTAGAAAGAAGAAATCCCTTCATCCAAAGAAGATCATTTTAACATGTAGTACTTTTGTATTCCTTTTTGCATGTATATTTTATACATTGTGATTGTACTGTATAGACAGTTTTTTTTAAGTATACAATCTAATATATTTTGGTATATTTACAAAGTTGTGCATCCATCACCACAATCAATTTTAGAATATTGTCATCACCCTCCCCCAAACCCCACATCCCTTAGCTGTCACCCCAAACCTCCTTAGCCCTCTGCCCCAGGTAACCGTGAATCTATTTTCTGTCTCTATAGATTTACCTATTTGGACACTTCTTTTAAATAGAATCATATAATGTATGGTCCTTTGTGACTGACCTTTTTGATTTAGTGTAATGTTTTCAAGGTTCATCCACGCTGTAGTATGTATCAGTACATCATTTCTTTTTATTGCTGAATAATGATGATAATATATTTATTATATATATATATATAATATAATAAATAGAATTCATAGTTATTATTCCATTGTATGGATATACCACATTTAATTTAATCCATTCATAGTTGATGGACATTTGGGATGTTTCCACTTTTGAACTACGGTGAAAAATGTTGCTATGAACATTCATGTACAAATGTTTGTGTGGATGTATGTTTTCAGTTCTCTTCAGTATGTACCTAGGAGTGGGGTTGCTGGGTCAAATGGCCACTCTATTAGACAGTTTTGTATTATACTTAATTCATTTAACATTAGAATAACATTTTCTCATGGTCTTAAATTTTTTTCCCAAATATAATTTTTAATGTCTATTCATGTATATACTAATACTTTACTGGCAAATATTTAAATCTTTGCCAGTTTTTGCAACATACTCATTTGTACTTAAAGCTTTTTCCATATTTAGGATATAAGATAGATTCCCAGAAAGAAAATTAACTAAGTTAAAATGTATTCATATTTTAAGGCCTTTGGAACATATTGTCCAATTGCTTTCTCCCAAGGTATTGTACCAATTTATACGCATGTCAGCAATTTATTATAGTAGCCATTGTATGTTCTAGACCTAAGGGGGCTATGAATCATCTATGACCATGCTAGTCATTTATCAACTACTTAGGAGATAACGACATAGAAACTAAAAACAGTTTTAGTAAAAATGGTGGACAACAGAAAAAAATTGAAGTCAGAGCTGAGTTATGTATAGCTATGTGATATATTAGCTCTGTGACCTTGGCAAAATCTGCTTTGAGTCTCAGTTACCTCACTTGTAAAATAGAGATTAGCTATCTCAACAGTATTGTTACAATTAAACAACAAAATAATAGAAAGAGCTCAGTGGATGCTAGTTTTTGTACTTCCTTTAACCACCATTTAATGAGTCCTTATGATAAGGCAGGGATTATAGAAAACATTTGTGGGGTATATAGAGAAATAATGGTTCCTACTTATATGTAGACAGAACTGGTCACGAATAAGTGGGGTGTGTGTAGAGAGCTGAGGTGGATTCCCAGGGGAAGCAGCAACAATGTTCTTGTGTAGGTGGTGTGGAAAGACTGTTCTGAAGAGATGACACTGTAGCCACCCCTTGAAAAAATGGGTGACCGGTCATTGAGTGGACACAGAGAACCCACCCAGTCCAGGAAAAGGGAACTGAATGGACAAATATTGAGGCAAGAAGGAGAATACAAGGAAATTTTCTGGATTAAAATAAAGGGATTTTTTTCATCCTACATGGATGACAAAAGATTCTAAGGTAGTTTTATAGGGGGGAGCATTAAATTGAATCTGAACATACTATACTATTTACTGAGACTCAGTAGAGAATTATAAGTTCTGGATATGGAGTAATATTCTACAAATGCTGAGAAAGAGCATAAAGTTAAATAGCTAAAACAATGGCCTTGATGACATTAGAAACGAAATCATTTCTATATTCAAACAGTAAGTTGTTTTCAGTGCCATTGAGGGCATAAAGCATATGGTTATTCTGCAGGCACACAACTGTAAAAACAAATGATGTGGGAATTCCCTGGTGGTCCAGTGGTAAAGAATCTGCCTTACAATGTAGGGGACGCGGGTTCGATCCCTGGTCGGGAACTAGGATCCCACATGCCGCGGGGCAACTAAGCCTGCGCCCCACAACTGCTGAGCTCAGGCGCCTCAACTAGAGCCCACGTGCCACAAACTACAGAGCCCACGTGCCCTGGAGCCTGCGCACCACAACTAGAGAAGAGAAAACCCCACACCACAGCTAGAGAGAAGCCCGCGCACCACAACGAAAGATCCTGCATACCTCAATGAAGATCCCGCGTGCCACAACTAAGACCCAATGCAGCCAAAAATAAATAAATAATAAATAAATTTTTTTAAAAAATGATGTGACCCATTCGAGTTAGTCCTGTTGTGATCACAGGATTATAGAGCCTATGAAGCGATCTACAGAGTTTTAGAAATGTAGGCCCCTTGTTAGAATTTCCATACTCAGACTAGATGATGGTGCAGTCCTGGTTAGCTGGTGGTGGGGAGCAACGTGTGAGGTTGCTCTTCCCTGTCAGGGCAGAGTCCTTCCTTTCCTACCTGCGGCTACCAGTAGATGTGTGTCCAGGGCATTGTGAGTAGTAATCCAATAGGAAAGTAGCATACAACTGACAATTAAGAGCAGCAAGAGATGTGAAGTGCAACTTTTGTTTGGGGGTAGACATCTTTCAGAATAATTGATAATATTACTTGGGGGGGTAATTAGAACTATTGCCTTCTTAAACATTTTAAAATACCAAAGATAAAAACCATAGTCACAGGACTTCCCTGGTGGTCCAGTGGTTAAGACTTTGTGCTTCCACTGCAGGGGCACAGGTTTGATCCCTGGTCGGGGAACTAAGATCCCACATGCTGCGCGGCGTGGCCAAAAAACAAACAAAAACCATAGTCACAATTTGTTTTGAGTTTAAGCTCTGAGCAGGAGAATGTTTGAGAAGTCCTGAAAGCAATTTCACATGAACTAGTTTAAGGGCCACAGTGTCTGGAGCTTAACTGACTTGTCCAATACATTTCAATTTCTTGTAGGTGCTGCTTATGCCCGTGCAGAGGAGAATATCAGGAAATTGGTGGAGCAATGTAAATTGCCATTTCTGCCCACCCCCATGGGAAAGGGTGTTATCCCTGACAACCATCCAAACTGTGTAGGTGCTGCCAGATCCAGGTACGTGGCGCTCCAGATTTTAAATACAATGGCTTCGCAGATTCCAGGCTAATTTAAATTATTTTGTGACTTTAATGAATCTAGGAGAAGTTCTGAAAGAATCACATAACTTTAAGCACATCTGTTTCTTTTTAGACTTTTCAATACTTTAAAGATGTTGTCCTCTATCTCCTCTCATGGTTTCAGATGAGAAATCTGTAGTCATTTGAATCTCTGTCTGCCGATGTAGTTGTCTTTCTGTGGCTCCTTCCAGAATTTTTTTTATCTTTGTTTTTCAGCAGTTTGATTATGATGTGTCTGGACACGGTTTTCTTTTAGTTTATCCTGTTTGGGGTTCTCTGATCTTCTTGAATCTGTACATTGATACCTTTCACCAAATTCGGAAAGTTTTTGGCCATTATTTCTTCAAATATTTTTTTCTACACCAATCTCTTTATCCTTTCTGGAGTAGCACAAATATTAGGCATGTTGATATTGTCCCATAGGTCCCTGAATAACTTTAATTCTTTTTAATCCTTTTGTCACTTTATATGTTCTATTTCTCTGCTGAGAACGTTTATCTTCCCATTTATTTCAAGAGTATTTTTGTTTACCTTATGGAACATAGTTATAATAGCTGATTTAAAGTATGTGTTTACTGATTCTAACATCTGGGTCACCAGTACAATTGGCATCTATTCATTATATTTTCTTTTGAAATTGGTTACATTTTTCTGGTTCTTTGTGTTTTGAGTAGTTTTGTATTGTATCCTAGAATTTTGAATACTGTGTTGTGAGATTCTAGGTCATACTAAAATCCTCTGTAGAATGCTGATTTTGTTTGTTTGTTTTAGCAAGCAGTTAGCTTGGTTAGATTCAGAGTGCAGGTTCTGACTCACTCACTGTGAGCATGGTTCCAGGGTCAGTTGATTTCCAAAGCCTTTGCTATGTTTCTTTGGGTCTGTCCACACATGCCCAGCCCAGAGGTGAGCCCCAGCCCCAGTTCTGGATATAAACATGCTGGTTCATATCCAGAACTAGGGATTCCTTTTCTCTTAAGACATAGCCCACCCATTTCCCAGAGTCCCTTTTCCTGGCCCTTGCTGCTACCTTATCGTATCACACAACAGGTGCTGCTTTTGAGGCAAAGTGGCAGGAAAAAAAAGAAAGATGAAAGATAAGGGGGATGCCCCCATACTCTCCAGACCACAGGGGCCCCTTTTCCCAGTTCCTCTTGCCTGAAAAATGAAGTTTCTCTTGGGATTTTAGCTGCTTAGTACTTACCACAATGCCGCTGTGCAGCCCTCAGAGCACAGCTGTGAGGAATAGAGAAAAAGAAAATTTTGGAGGTTTCCCCCCATGGTCTCAGGCATGCAGGGTCCCTTTTCCTGATCTTCTGGCCAGAAAGACACAGTTTCTCTCCATGTTTTTGCTTTCCTTTAGTTCTTCAACTAGAACTGCTCTGAATCAAAGTGAAGAGATAAAAGAGGGGAAAACGTTAAAAACTCACCGCCTGCATGGGTCACTTCTTTGATCTCATCCCAGTCCACCTACTGTTGTTTACTTTTCAGAAGCCTCAGGTGGTTGCTTTTTATAGTTTTTTCAGCGTTTCCACTGTATCAGTGGGAGAGCTAGGCTGGAGTGGGGTTACCCAGCCTTGGCTGACACTGGAAGTCTCTTCTTAGATTTTTTTTTTTTAATTGACTTCACCTCATTCTTTTAACTGTTTTTTTTTGCCCTGCCACATGCGGCATCTTAGTCCCCAACCAGGGATCAAACCCACGCCCCCTGCAGTGGGAGCTTGGAATCTTAACAACTGGACTGCCAGGGAAGCCCCTCTTCTTTTTAAATTTTTAAAACACACTTTCTGATAAACCATGTATTTTTTTCTTTGAATTTCTTTATTATGAAATATTATAAATATACAAATGAGAGAGTAATTTAATGAGCACTATGTAGCCACCACTCAACTTTATCAAATATAATATTAAGTAGTATGTTTGCTTTAAGTTTTTTTTTTAAGAAACAAAAAATTACAGATTTGTTTGTAGTTCCTGCATATCTTACCTGATCCCATTTCCTCCCTCCCTCTCCACAGTTTACCACTGTTCTACATTTGGTAATTTTCATGTTGTCATGCACACACTAAATTAATTTTGAGGGGTTTTTAAATGTCATGTTTGCTGTTCAATCTTTAATGTTGCTCATTTAATGCTATTTTAATAAGCTATACATTTACTTTTTTCATATTAGTATACATTGTACAGTTGCCAAATTAATTATTACACTGTTTTTTTCTTTTAATATACTTTAACTTGGGTTGAGCTGAAGTTTATCTTCATTCCTGTTGGATTTTAAGAAGATAATATTAATGACATTAATAATATAAAAAAGGTTGTAAGGGACTGTAAATAATTGCATCAATAATTTCAAGGGTTTTGGAGTATCTATAAGCAAATCTATCCTTCCATTTTCAGTTTTTATCTCTTAGTTAAATTGGGTCCCACAGGACCAAAACAGTATATGAGGATAGCTTTTTTGACTATATAGTTGAAATAATAACTGAATTTCTGGAAGGGTAAGCTGTGACGATGTGAGAGAGTGGCAGGGACATATACACACTACCAAATGTAAATTAGATAGCTAGTGGGAAGCTGCAGCATAGCACAGGGAGTTCACCTCTGTGCTTTGTGACCACCTAGAGGGGTGGGATAGGGAGGGTGGGAGGGAGGGTGACAAAAGAGGGAAGAGTTATGGGAACATATGTATATGTATAACTGATTCACTTTGTTGTAAAGGAGAAACTAACACACTATTGTAAAACAGTTATACTCAAATAAAGATGTTTAAAAAAAAAAAAAAAAAAGAAAGAAAAGCAAAAAAACAGATCCTCTTTGGGCAAAAGATAAGAAAAATGGGAAATAGCCAAGAAGTAGAAAAAAGAAAACCCACAGCAGTTAATATAATAAAAATTATCCTGGAAAAAGGCACGACATTTCAATTGGATCAATAATAATGACAGTTGTATGCATCATTAGAGCCACATCGGAAACGAAATGATACAGTGTAAAAGCAAGCAAAGATGTATGAGGTAAACAAAAGCAAAGGTTTTTAATATCAGAGTGGATATCAAAGTAAATATCAAAAAATTAAAGTTATATTGACAAAAATACTAAGATATATAAAACTATTAGAAATATACTTGGTGTAATATTTTTTTAAAGCAGTTGGGGAAAGTGAATCATCATAAAAATACCTGCTTCAAGGAATCAATATGAAGTATGTATTAAGATTCAAGTAAAGATGTGTAACCCAGTACTGTTAATAACAAAGAAAATATCCAGCAGTTGAGAAGAGGTGAAATAAATTTGTGTTCAACAAAATGTGTAGCCTTTAGAATTTGTATTTAAGAAGAACTTAATGATAAAGGAAAACATTTATGGTAAGCAAAAGTGCATGAGACATTTAGTATATAAGCTCAACTATATAAAAATACACATGCGTAGAAAAAAAGACTAGATGAAATTATGCCAGGATATTAATAATAGTTTATAAGTTGATAGTATTATTGGGAGATTTTGGCTTTTCTTTATACTTTTCTGCTTTTTCCAGATTATCTACAGTATACTTGTATTAATTTTTCTAATGATAAAAAAGTAATAAATGATATAGAGTATAGATAAAGTCTTATGGTAGTATTTTCTACTTATTTCATCTTTTGGATTACCATTTAAATAGAATGGCTTCATAAATTATTTCAGTTTGAAAGATCAAATTCACCATATAAGCTGATTCTCAAGAACAGTACAAGATCCAAATTATTTAGACTTTTCCAAATACTTTAGAAATTAACTATAGAATAATGCAAATAAGAATGTAGATATCCCTTTTGTTATATAAAATTTTTCTTTTTAATAGGGCTCTGCAATTTGCTGATGTAATTGTGTTATTTGGTGCCAGATTAAATTGGATTTTACATTTTGGACTGCCTCCAAGATATCAGCCAGATGTGAAGTTTATCCAGGTACTCAAAGAGGAGAGATTAATTGATTGATTGATTGATTTTTGGCTACGTTGGGTCTTCATTGCTGCACTTGGGCTTTCTCTAGCTGCGGCGAGCGGGGGCTACTCTTCATTGCAGTGAGCAGGCTTCTCATTGCAGTGGCTTCTATTGTGGAGCACAGGCTCTAGGCGCACAGGCTTCAGGAGTTGTTGTACGCAGGCTCAGTAGTTGTGGCACGTGGGCTTAGTTGCTCCTTGGCATGTGGGATCTTCCCGGACCAGGGCTCGAACCCACGTCCCCTGTATTGGCAGGCAGATTCTTAACCACTGTGCCACCAGGGAAGTCCTAAGAAGAGAGATTTAAAATCAGAGCTAAGTGTAAGTTTATTGTTCTCTCAGCCGTTGTCAGCTCCACTTTCTTCTTGGCTTTTGTAAAGAACTGTTTCTCTTTTTACAAAAGTAGAATTTTATAAATTGTCTGGCATAATTACAGGTACCAAAGTAAGCTGCCTTTTCAAGCCTATGAAACATAATGTACCACTTTACTGCTAACCAGAAAACCTTTCAAAATCAAGTTTTAAATAGTTTGAAAAGCATAATTTGCCTCTTCTTCATAGTTCAAGTATATTTAAAGGTAGACAAAAGAGGTTCAAGTAGGAGGTAGATTAGAACAAAACATTCAGCATTGTTAGGGATCAAGTTATTCTTTTAGATTCCAAAACCTTCAAACACCCTTTGGCTGGAAATCTCTAAACAGTGGTGCTAAAACTATGTGTTTGGAATAAGCTCTTGTATCTTTATGACCCCTCTTTATAAACCAGTTTCCTTACTGATGTGAAAAGTACTGCCTACAAAACCTGTTTGCCCTACACAGATTGTGTAAAGGTATTTTAATGGCCTCGCTGTAATTGCTGGTCTTCTCCCTGCTTACCTTTTACTTCCTAAGTCAACTTCTAATAGGGGCCATTGAAAACTAAAACCACAAACAAGCAAGACCTGGATTGTACTGGAAGATGCTGCCTCTTGATTACAGAATAAAGTGCATCCCCTTTGGGGTGCCTAAATTACTTTTCCTCAAGAAGCTGTTTCCCTGTGCCACCAGGGAAATCCCCAGAGTAGATTTTTAAATGAGGGAAGATAGTGAGGTTTCTTTTTTTTTTTATGAACAATTACACCAAGTTAATAAAATTTTTAATGTTCAAGCCTAACTGACATAGCAATTTTACTTCTTGAAGTGATAGTGAGGTTTCTATACTAGCTATGATACTCATGTAGTTCTGTAGATTTATACTTTTATCAAGGAACTTATTGAATATCAAATCTTAATCATATGCTTATGTGTAACATGCACAGTCCATTTATTGTCTTAATTCTTAAAGATTTTTAAGAATAAACACAGCTTGTTCTTTAGCCTTGCCTTTTTTTTTAGGTTGATATCTGTGCAGAAGAG
Source organism: Kogia breviceps (assembly GCF_026419965.1). NCBI lineage: Eukaryota > Metazoa > Chordata > Mammalia > Artiodactyla > Physeteridae > Kogia > Kogia breviceps. The sequence goes on along the minus strand of NC_081314.1, from coordinate 29,775,016 downwards.
TTGGGGAATAATGTAAGACCTGCTGTGACCTTGCTAGGAGACATAAATGCTGTCACTAAACAGGTGAGAGCTTTTGTCTGGGTTTTAGTTTATGTGGCTTGGTCTTTAGGGAAGTCAGTTTCTTGAAAATGTTTCAATCTTGATTCCCTTGGTGACAGGTCTATTAATATCTATTTTAAATAAAATTTATGATGGAAAGCTATTCTTAAATGTAACTGTGGAACTTGGTAAATCCAACTTCTTATGTATAGATAATTTGTGTGTGGGTAAGTTAAGCATTTTTGAAAGGTGATTGAAAATTTAAAGGCTTTCAGTCGGCAAACTGATTTCAGCTATCTGAAAGATTATAATACAGCTTTCAGAGGAACTGAACTTACAGCCAAGAAATGGCTTTATGTACTGGAAGAAATCTAACAGTATTTCTTTAGGCAATAAAGAGATTTTTACTCTTCAAACTGTAATCAGTGACTTACCCAGATTCTTATTATTTATATATAATTTATACATTTCACTGTGACAGATAAAATATAGGCCCATTTGTCACATGACTTTGGATACAAATTGGTATCATTATCATGATTATACAAAATTAGGATGTAATCCCCAATATTAAAACACTCTGGAGCATTTGGTCTGTATCATGGGAATTCCTAGGTATTGGGGCTATGAGTCTTCTTGCAGGGGTTCTTTGGCAGGGTGATTTTCCTTCTATTGTCAGAGGCAGAGGAAGGCTTACAAGCCCCCCTGCCTGTGAAGTATGGAGGGGGTTACAGTTCTGCTTTGTCTTATGGGATCCCAATTTCTGGTAGAAGTCGTCACTGAACCAAGCAGAAGCTTTCTGTGGTACCTATTTATCTTCTATCAGTTGTTTACTGCCCAGAGGAAAAACAGAGTATGAGTGATGTGAAAGGTAGGATAGTGTAGCTGTGTTGTCTTTTTTAGAAGAGATTTTTATACTAATCTGATTTAAATTTATTTTCAAAAAGGAAAGAAAACGTTTCTGATTTTTTAGCTTTTAGAACAATTTGATAAAACACCATGGCAGTATCCTCCTGAGAGCAAGTGGTGGAAAATTCTGAGAGAAAAAATGAAGAGCAATGAAGCTTTATCCAAGGTAATATGGGACCCACTGAAACTCAAGAACGCTTCAGGTTCATGGTTCAGTTAGTTGTCATAGCATGACATTTGCATTCCTAAAATCATAATGTGTAAGATACACACACACACACACACACATTCATATATGTATTACAATAAATATGGCACCTGAAGTTTCTTGTGGAAGTGGGCATTGGAAAGGTTATAGCTCGTGAGTTACTGTGAAGCGGTGGAAAGAGGGAATCTGACATTGGACAGAGAGCCAATGTGGATGGGTGTGGCTCCTTGTCCTCAGTTTGACCTTGGCACCAAATCACAAGAGATCTTTTGGAACCTTAAATCATGGGGCATGTTAGGGCATGTTTGTCCTGTAAGATGTTAGTCCTCCAAGGCATGCATTTATAATAGATGTTTCATCAAAACTGAAAATTTGATCTAATGTATAGCCACCTTTTTCTTTTTTTTAAAAAATTTCCACTTGAGGTATAATTTTTAAAAATTTATTTATTTATTTTTGGCTACATTGGGTCTTTGTTGCTGTGCGTGGGCTTTCTCTAGTTGCAGTGAGTGGGGGCTACTCTTCGTTATGGTGCGCGGGCTTCTCATTGTGGTGGCTTCTCTTTGTTGCAGAGCACGGGCTCTAGGTGCTTGGGCTTCAGTAGTTGTGGCACATGGGGTCAGTAGTTGTGGCTCATGGACTCTAGAGCACAGGCTCAATAGTTGTGATGCACGGTCTTAGTTGCTCTGCGACATGTGGTATCTTCCTGGACCAGGGCTCAGAGCCATATCACCTGCATTGGCAGGCAGATTCTTAAGCACTGAGCCATCAGGGAAGTCCCTATGGAGGTGTAATTGATGTATAAAATTGTAAGGTACATCATGGTGCATTGATAAACACACTGTGAAAGAGTTCGCCCCAGCTAGTTAATTAACACATCCATCCCCTCACGTTTATTTCATTTCATTTCATTTCATTTCATGTTAGTGAGACCATTTGTAGCTTTCTTTTTCAATTAACTTTTGTATCACTGCTGGAAATTCTTTTGCAACTTCCTCATCTGCACTCATGGCTCTGCGTGATAGCTGAAGGCTTTGGAATTTATAGTAATGTATGAAATTACCAAACCATCCACTGTTAGCACTAAAATGAGCCACTTCTGCAGAATTTGGCAATTTTTGTTTAAAGTCTTTGTATATGGATAGTGTTTTCTCTTTTTTTAAACTATTTTTTATTTTCTATTTTTTATTATTTATTTTTGTGGTACGCGGGCCTCTCACTGCTGTGGCCTCTCTTGCTGTGGAGCACAGGCTCCGGACACACAGGCTCAGTGGCCATGGCTCACGGGCCCAGCCGCTCCACGGCATGTGTGATCCTCCCGGATTGGGGCACGAACCTGTGTCCCCTGCATCAGCAGGCGGACTCTCAACCACTGTGCCACCAAGGAAGCCCTAGTGTTTTCTCTTTGATTGTGAGAAAAGTTGTTCCTGATTTTTTTTTAACATCTTTATTGGAGTATAATTGCTTTACAGTGGTGTGTTAGTTTCTTCTTTATAACAGTGTGAATCAGTTATACATATACATATGTCCCCATTCTCTTCCCTCTTGTGTCTCCCTCCCTCCCACCCTCCCTATCCCACCCCTCTAGGTGGTCACAAAACACCAAGCTGATCTCCCCATGCTATGTGGCTGCTTCCCACTAGCTATCTATTTTATGTTTGGTAGTGTATATATGTCCATGCCACTCTCTCACTTTGTCCCAGCTTAACCTTCCCCCTCCCCGTATCCTCAAGTCCATTCTGTAGTAGGTTTGTGTCTTATTCCCGTCTTTCCCCTAGGTTCTTCATGACTATTTCTTTTTCTTTTTTAGATTCCATATATGTGTGTTAGCATACGGTATTTATTTTTCTCTTTCTGACTTACTTCACTCTCTGTGACAGACTCTACGTCCATCCATCTCACTACAAATAACTCAATTTCATTTCTTTTTATGGCTGAGTAATATTCCATTGTACATATGTGCCACATCTTCTTTATCCCTTCATCTGTTGATGGACACTTAGGTTATTTCCATATCGTGGCTATTGTAAATAGGGCTGCAATGAACATTTTGGTACATGACTCTTTTTTTTTTTTTTTTTAACATCTTTATTTGAGTATAACTGTTTTACAATAGTGTGTTAGTTTCTCTTTTACAACAAAGTGAATCAGTTATACATATACATATGTTCCCATAACTCTTCCCTCTTTTGTCACCCTCCCTCCCACCCTCCCTATCCCACCCCTCTAGGTGGTCACTAAGTACAGAGGTGATCTCCCTGTGCTATGCGGCAGCTTCCCACTAGCTATCTAATTTACATTTGGTAGTGTGTATATGTCCCTGCCACTCTCTCACATCGTCACAGCTTACCCTTCCCCCTCCCCATATCCTCAAGTCCATGCTCGGGTAAGTCTGTGTTTTATTCCCATCCTACCACTAATCTCTTCATGACATTTTTTTTTTTTTTTTTTTAGATTCCATATATATGTGTTAGCATACGGTATTTGTTTTTATCCTTCTGACTTACTTCACTCTGTATGACAGATTCCAGGTCTATCCACCTCATTACAAATAACTCAGTTTCATTTCTTTTTATGGCTGAGTAATATTCCATTGTATATATGTGCCACATCTTCCTTATCCATTCATCTGTTGATGGACACTTAGGTTGTTTCCATGTCCTGGCTATCGTAAATAGAGCTGCAATAAACATTTTGGTACATGACTCTTTTTGAATTATGGTTTTCTCAGGGTATATGCCCAGTAGTGACGTTGCTGGGTTGTATGGTAGTTCTATTTGTAGTTTTTTAAGGAACCTCCATACTGTTCTCCATAGTGGCTGTATTAATTTACATTCCCACCAACAGTGCAAGAGGGTTTTCTTTTCTTCTTTTCTCCACACCCTCTCCAGCATTTATTGGTTATAGATTTTTTGATGATGGCCATTCTGACCAGTGTGAGATGATATCTCACAGTAGTTTTGATTTGCATTTCTCTAACGATTCATGATGTGGAGCATTCTTTCATGTGTTTGTTGGCAATCTGTATATCTTCTTTGGAGAAATGTCTATTTAGGTCTTCTGCCCATTTTTGGATTGGGTTGTTTGTTTTTTTCATATTGAGCTGCATGAGCTGCTTGTAAATTTTGGAGACTAATCCTTTGTCAGTTGCTTCATTTGCAAATATTTTCTCCCATTCTGAGGGTTGTCTTTTCATCTTGTTTATGGTATCCTTTGCTATGCAAAAGCTTTGAAGTTTCATTAGGTCCCATTTGTTTATTTTTGTTTTTATTTCCATTTCTCTAGGAGATGGGTCAAAAAGGATCTTGCTGTGATTGATGTCATAGAGTGTTCTGCCTATGTTTTCCTCTAAGAGTTTGATAGTGTCTCACCTTACATTTAGGTCTTTAATCCATTTTGAGTTTATTTTTGTGTATGGTATTAGGGAGTGTGCTAATTTCGTTCTTTTACATATAGCTGTCCAATTTTTCCAGCACCACTTATGGAAGAGGCTGTCTTTTCTCCACTGTATATCCTTGCGTCCTTTATCAAAGATAAGGTGACCATATGTGCATGGGTTTATCTCTGGGCTTTGTATCCTGTTCCATTGTTCTAAATTTCTGTTTTTGTGCCACTACCATACTGTCTTGATTACTGTAGCTTTGTAGTATAGTCTGAAGTCAGGGAGCCTGATTCCTCCAAGCTCCATTTTTCTTTATCAAGATTGCTTTGGCTATTCGGGGTCTTTTGTGTTTCCATACAAATTGTGAAATTTTTTGTTCTAGTTCTGTGAAAACTGCCAGTGTTAGTTTGGTAGGGAATGCATTGAATCTGTAGATTGCTTTCGGTAGTAGAGTCATTTTCACAATGTTGATTCTTCCAATCCAAGAACATGGTATATCTCTCCATCTATTTGTATCATCTTTAATTTCTTTCATCAGTGTCTTATAGTTTTCTGCATATAGGTCTTTTGTCTCCTTAGGTAGGTTTATTCCTAGATATTTTATTCTTTTTGTTGCAATGGTAAATGGGAGTGTTTTCTTAATTTCACTTTCATATTTTTCATCATTAGTCTATAGGAATGCAAGAGATTTCTGTGCATTCATTTTGTATCCTGCTACTTTACCAAATTCATTGATTAGCTCTAGTAGTTTCCTGGTAGCATCTTTAGGATTCTCTATGTATAAGTATCATGTCATCTGCAAACAGTGACAGCTTTACTTCTTCTTTTCTGATTTGGATTCCTTTTACTTCTTTTTCTTCTCTGATTGCTGTGGCTAAAACTTCCAAAACTATGTTGAATATGAGTGGTGAGAGTGGGCAGCCTTGTCTTGTTCCTGATCTTAGTGGAAATGGTTTCAGTTTTTCACCATCGAGGACAATGTTGGCTGTGGGTTTGTCATATATGGCCTTTATTATGTTGAGGAAGTTTCCCTCTAAGCCTGCTTTCTGAAGGGTTTTTATCATAAATTTGTGTTGAATTTTGTCACAAGCTTTCCCTGCATCTATTGAGATGATCATATGTTTTTTCTCCTTCAATTTGATAATATGGTGTATCACATTGATTGGTTTGCATATATTGAAGAATCCTTGCATTCCTGGGATAAACCCCACTTGATCATGGTGTATGATCCTTTTAATGTGCTGTTGGATTCTGTTTGCTAGCATTTTGTTGAGGATTTTTGCATCTATGTTCATGAGTGATATTGGCTTGTAGTTTTCTTTCTTTGTGACATCTTTGTCTGCTTTTGGTATCAGGGTGATGGTGGCCTCGTAGAATGAGTTTGGGAATGTTCCTGCCTCTGCCATGTTTGGAAGAGTTTGATAAGGATAGGTGTTAGCGCTTCTCTAAATGTTTGATAGAATTCACCTGTGAAGCCATGTGGTCCTGGGCTTTTGTTTGTTGGAAGATTTTTAATCACAGTTTCAATTTCAGTACTTGTGATTGGCCTGTTCATATTTTCTATTTCTTCCTGGTTCAGTCTCAGCAGGTTGTGCATTTCTAAGAATTTGTCCATTTCTTCCAGGTTGTCCATTTTATTGGCATATAGTTGCTTGTAGTGATCTCTCATGTTCCTTTGTATTTCTGCAGTGTCAGTTGTTTCTTCTCCTTTTTCATTTCTAATTCTGTTGATTTGAGTCTTCTCCCTTTTTTTCTTGATGAGTCTGGCTAATGGTTTATCAATTTTGTTTATTTTCTCAAAGAACCAGCTTTTAGTTTTATTGATCTTTGCTATCATTTCCTTTATTTCTTTTTCATTGATTTCTGATCTGATCTTTATGATTTCTTTCCTTCTGCTAACTTTGGGGGGTTTTTGTTCCTTTCTCTAATTGCTTTAGGTGTAAGGGTAGGTTGTTTATTTGAGATGTTTCTTGTTTCTTGAGGTAAGATTGTATTGCTATAAACTTTCCTCTTAGAACTGCTTTGCTGCATCCCATACATTTTGGGTTGTTGTGTTTTCATTGTCATTTGACTCTAGGTATTTTTTTCTTTCTTCTTTCATTTCTTCAATGATCTCTTGGTTATTTAGTAGTGTATTGTTTAGCCTCCATGTGCTTGTATTTTTTACAGATTTTTTTCCTGGAATTGTTATCTAGTCACATAATGTTGTGGTCAAAAAAGATATTTGATATGATTTCAGTTTTCTTAAATTTACCAAGCTTCGTTTGTGATCCAAGATATAATCTATCCTGGAAAATGTTCCATGAGCACTTGAGAAGAAAGTGTATTCTGTTGTTTTTGGATGGAATGTCCTATAAATATCAGTCAAGTCCATCATGTTTAATGTATCATTTAAAGCTTGTGTTTCCTTATTAATTTTCATTTTGGATGATCTGTCCATTAGTGAAGGTGGGGTATTTAAGTCCGCTACTATTATTGTGTTACTGTCGATTTCCCCTTTTATGGCTGTTAGCATTTGCCTTGTGTATTGAGGTGCTTCTATGTTGGGTGCATAAATATTTACAATTGTTATATCTTCTTCTTGGATTGATCCCTTTTCATTATGTAGTATCCTTCTTTGTCTCTTGTAATAGTCTTTATTTTAAAGTCTATTTTGTCTGATATGAGAATTGCTCCTCCAGCTTTCTTTTGATTTCCATTTGCATGGAATATCTTTTTCCTTCCCCTTACTTTCAGTCTGTATGTGTCCCTAGGTCTGAAGTGGGTCTCTTGTAGACAACATATATACAGGTCTTATTTGTGTATCCATTCAGCCCGTCTATTTCTTTTGGTTGGAGCATTTAATCCATTTACATTTAAGGTAATTATCAATATGTATGTTCCTATTACCATTTTCTTAATTGTTTTGTGTTTGTTATTGTAGGTCTTTTCCTTCTCTTTTTTTTCCTGCCTAGCGAAGTTCCTTTAGCATTTGTTGTAAAGCTGGTTTGGTCGTGCTGAATTCTCTTAGCTTTTGCTTGTCTGTAAAGGTTTTAATTTCTCCATCAAATCTGAATGAGATCCTTCCTGGGTAATCTTGGTTGTAGGTTTTTCTCCTTCATCACTTTAAATATGTCCTGCCACTCCCTTCTGGCTTGCAGAGTTTCTGCTGAAGGATCAGCTGTTAACCTTATGGGGATTCCCTCGTGTGTTATTTGTTGTTTTTCCCTTGCTGCTTTTAATATTTTTTCCTTATATTTCGTTTTTGATAGTTTGATTAATATGTGTCTTGGCGTGTTTCTCCTTGGATTTATCCTGTATGGGACTCTCTGTGCTTCCTGGACTTGATTAACTATTTCCTTTCCCATATTAGGGAAGTTTTCAACTATAATCTCTTCAAATATTTTCTCAGTCCTTTTCTTTTTCTCTTCTTCTTCGGGGACCCTTATAATTCGAATGTTGGTGCGTTTAATGTTGTCCCAGAGATCTCTGAGACTGTCCTCCATTCTTTTTTCCTTATTCTGCTCTGCAGTAGTTATTTCCACTATTTTATCTTCCAGGTCACTTATCCGTTCTTCTGCCTCAGTTATTCTGCTATTGATCCCTTCTAGAGAATTTTAAATTTCATTTATTGTGTTGTTCATCACTGTTGTTTGCTCTTTAGTTCTTCTAGGTCCTTGTTAAACGTTTCTTGTATTTTCTTCATTCTATTTCCAAGATTTTCCAAGATTTACTATCATTATTCTGAATTCTTTTTTGGGTAGACTGCCTATTTCCCCTTCATTTTTTAGGTCTGGTGTGTTTTTGGCTGCGTGAACACAGCCCCCTTCAGGCTGTGTTCATGCAGCCAACCCCAGTCCTCTCCCTGGATCCGACCGAAGCCCAAGCCTCAGCTCCCAGCCCCTGCCCGTCCCAGCAGGTGAGCAGACAAGCCTCTCGGGCTGGTGAGTGCTGGTCGGTGCTGATCCTCTGTGCGAGAATCTCTCCGCTCTGCCCTCTGCACCCCTGTGGCTCCTTTCTCCTCTGTGGCTCTGAAGCTTCCCCCTCCGCCACCCTCAGTCTCCACCCATGAAGGGGCTTCCTAGTGTGTGAAAACCTTTCCTCCTTCACAGCCCCCTCCCCGAGGTTCAGGTCATGTCCCCATTCTTTTGTCTCTGTTTTTTCTTTTTTCTTTTGCCCTACCCAGGTACATGGGGAGTTTCTTGCCTTTTGAGAGGTCTGAGGTCTTCTGCCAGCATTCAGTAGGTGTTCTGTAGGAGTTGTTCAACATGTAGTTGTATTTTTGATGTATTTGTGGGGAGGAAGGTGATCTCCATGTCTTACTCTTCTGCCATCTTGATGTTCCCCTCCAGCTGTTCCTGATTTTTTTTTTTTTTTTTTTGCATCTTGGTTCATCTGGGTGTAGTTTTCTGTGTTCATGTAGTGTTTCTAACTGATGGAATCATGCATAAGCAAATACAAAATTCCAGGTGTACTCATATTGTTCCCTAATATATCAGTCGTCTTGGAATAAATTTGCATTTTCCAAACAAGTAGAGTTTTTTCTACATGATTCTTTCTTTCTTTGGAATTTTAATCAATGACTTTCTTCTATCAGGAGCCAGTCTCGGTTCTCTTTCCTGAATGGTATAGTTATTAATTCCTTCTTTTTCCTAGGAATCACCTTAGTTTAAGATGGAAAGATCTTGCCTCTCATCTCTGGTGCATGAGTATAGGAGGGTCCCTCATCCATCTTGGGTATAATCTCCAGACCAAAGTAGTACAGGTGAAGAGGCAGTGGGGCTTTGCTGCTGAAGCTCTAAAAGGCACTTGGCTAGACAAGGGCAATAACCTTTCTGTTTCCCTTCCATTAGAGACCCTCCAGAGTAGTGGGTGAAGCATATCCTCTTTCCAGTACATGTGGGGAAAGATTAGATTTTCTAAAACCCCAACTTCATTTTTAATTTTAAGTGTAGGGTCATATTTTAGATGAAAATATTCTAAAATAAAATTTTCACTTTTTCTAAGGCAGTGTTTCCCTGGAAATGCTCAAATAAGACTGTTTAGTTTTGCTTAACCCAGTGTCTTCAGCTATCTTTACTATAGGATGTCTTAGTCTTTAATATGCTAGTGTGCGTTGTGGGTCTGCAGGAAGAGAGATATTTCCTGCCTTATTTGATTGTGTCCCAAATTGGGACTGGGACCCGTTTTTTTTAACCTGTCCCCTAGGACTGTTTACAGATAAATTAGCTTCTCAGAGTCATCATCTAGTGGCCATTTGGGAATTTCATAGCCTTTGGCTGTTGCAAGTAAGTTTGAAAGTAGCTTATTGATGCTGTTTAATTTCACTGTATCTTAATCTAATTTGATTCTATTTCCCTCTGATATTTTAGGAATTAGCTTTCAAAAAATCCCTGCCTATGAATTATTACACAGTATTCTACCACATTCAAGAACAACTGCCCAGAGACTGTTTTGTGGTGAGCGAAGGAGCAAATACTATGGATATTGGGCGCACTGTGCTTCAAAACTACCTTCCTCGTCACAGGTAAAGGCAATTTTACTGAATTGGAACATGTTAAATTAGAAACTACAAAAAGCAGATTGAGAAAACATTTGAAAATTATACGTGGCCAGTGTAAGGACATACTTCATAAAAGTATTCGTAGGTGACATTTTGTAGCGTTTCTATGCTTGGTATAGCCTGAGATCATGTGATAATTTGTATACTCAGTGTTCAGAGGATGTATTCACAGTCTTACAAGAAATCATGAGTGATTTCTCCCATTCATTTGCTTATCCTTAACAAATTAGTTCCTCACAGTCTAAAGACTTAATATTAAGGAGAATGTTTTATTGTTCTTTATTTTTCCATGAGCCATGTAAAAATGACTAGATTTGGGCCAACTCCACCATCTGTGATATGCCCCAGAGGGTTTCATTTTAGCTCTGTTCCCCAACAGGCTTGATGCTGGTACTTTTGGAACAATGGGAGTCGGTTTGGGATTTGCCATTGCATCTGCTCTAGTGGCTAAAGATAGAAACCCAGGGCAGCAGGTCATCTGTGTGGAAGGAGACAGTGCATTTGGATTTTCTGGCATGGAAGTGGAAACCATCTGCAGGTAAAACAGCATCCTGAGTCAGCATTTCTTTCTCCAAAATATGAAAAATTATACCCAAGACCCACTTGCCTAACAAATAGTTACCAGGCGTTCACCATGTTCCAGGTGCCCCATGCATGGCACTGTGTTGTGTCCTGAGAATACTAGTATAAATACCCTGGGGTCTGTCTCATCCAGGACAGCATGTTCATGACCTCTCTACCATATGCCCAAAACCTGCAAAACTGGGGAGTAGTTTTCAGGTCACTGAAAAAAAAGTTCTGGTCTGATAAAAGCTTGTTTTCTGCAGGGAGATAGCAGAGCTTGGTGGTTAAAAGAACGGCCTCTGGGTCAGTTGGCCTGGATTTAAATACTGGCTTGACCACATCAGACCCAGGTGACTAGGGTTAAGTCTCTTAATCAAACTTAAGTCTCCTCTAAAGTAGAGACAGGAGTCGTACTAGTTCCTACCTTATAGGACAGTTGTGAGGAACAAGTGCTTCAGAGGGAATTAAGTATGGAAGGTGTCATTCTTATTAACTCCCAGATATGTGAAAACCAAGGGTCAGAAAAGCTCAGTCATTTACCTGAGGTCCATAGCTGCATAATGGTGGGACCAGGTCTGCCAACCACTAACCTTGCATTCTTTCTATTGCTCCATGATGTTTCTGTTAATAATTTGATAGTCTTTATTAGGATAACAAATGCTTAATTTTTGGTCTTACCCTAATATTACAAAAAAGCTTATAGAAAACTATCCATTTTCAAGTTAAAATTTCAATCCAATGAAAAGAAATTGCTTCAGAATGAAAAATGATTTCCTTTATATTTTGCTCTCAATTTTAGGTACAACTTGCCAATTATACTTTTGGTGGTGAATAATAATGGAATTTACCAAGGTTTTGATACAGATACTTGGAAGGAAATGTTAAAATTTGGAGATGCTACTATAGTGTAAGTAACCCAGAACAGTGTATATTTATGTTTTCTCATCTATTTTAATCTCTCTTTAAAAAGTCTGCAGGCTTCCCTAGTGGCCCAATGGTTAAGAATCTGCCTGCCAATGCAGGGGACACAGGTTCGAGCCCTGGTCTGGGAAGATCCCACATGCCGGGGAGCAACTAAGCCCGTGAGCCACAACTACTGAGCCTGCATGTTTGGAGCCTGTGCTGCTCCACAACGGGAGAGGCCGTAACAGTGAGAGGCCCGCGCATCACGATGAAGAGTGGCCCCCACTCGCCGCAACTGGAGAAAGCCCTTGCACAGAAACAAAGACCCAACACAGCCAAAAATAAATAAATAAATAAATAAATAATTTTTTTTTTTTTTTTAAGTCTGCTATACTGGAAACCTGCTTCTGTGGTGTCAGTATTGCTTGTTTTCATGGTCAGGTGCTCTAAAGGACAGGAACTCTGTCTGCATGGTTCCTTTTTGCACAACCATCCTTGACTGGCACTTCAATGAATAGTTTATGATCAGGGAGCCACTGAAGCCTCGGTGAATGAGTTTCATGTCTAAGCCTTGTTAATGAAAAGGCTTATTGCAAATGCTACCAGTCCTGCTATTCCTACTACACCATGTAGGAATATAGATGTTTACATATTGTTTATGATATAGAAGTCTTCCTTCCTTTTACCACTTAGCTAAATCTTGGTCATTTGATGACAGAGCCAAACTGAGACAATATTGTGGCTGGCTGTGGGATGAGGAAGTTGTGAATCTTGTTAGTCAGCCCCAGGGGAGCAGGCTGTGGGTATGTTTGCTATGCCTCACTGACTCTGTTTGTTGTTTTGTTGTTATTTGCTGTTTTGTAGTAACCATTCCTTTTTTCCTCTTTTTTTTGGAGGGGGGATTCATAATAGTTGATGGTATAGCCTTCACTGCCTAGTATAGTAGCCACTAGCCACATGTGGCTGTTTTAAGTTAAATTAAAAATTCACATCCTCTTTTTAACTAGTCACATTTCAAGTGCTCACCACAACAGGTCACTAGTAACTACTATACTGAGCAGCACAGATAAAAAATTTCCATCATCATGGAAAGTTCTATTGGACATTGCTATACATACAATAAAAAAATGTATGGAAAGTTTAATGTACAGGCATCTCAGTTTACATAAAAGCATGCCTTTCATTTTAGATGAAATTTTTTCCACAAAATATTTTAGACAGTTTTTTCTATTAACTTGTGACCTTCTTTTTCAGGGTCCCTCCAATGTGTCTTCTGCCACACTCACATTACGAGCATGTCATGATTGCATTTGGAGGCAAAGGGTATTTTGTACAAACACCAGAAGAACTCCAGAAATCCCTGAGGCAGAGCCTGGCAGACACAACTAAACCCTCTCTTATCAACATCATGATTGAGCCACAAGCCATGCGGAAAGCCCAGGTAAAGATGATTGCTAAGCAGAAAGCAGAAATGCATCTCCCATCCCACCCCCAAAAGTATCTACCAAACAGAACACCCTGTTATTTACTGAGTTCTGTCTAAACTGTTTCTGAGCTTGTCACTTTCATTTGTTTGTTCAGTGAATATTTGTTGAGGTATGTGTTAGGTGTGCTGTGTCAGGTGCTAAGAATAGCATAGTGAACAAACCAGGCTCAGCCCTCACCTCATGGAGTTTACTATCCAGTAGGAGAGTGCAGTCCAGTCACCTCTCAACTGAATGTATCACAATAGAGTGAGGCAATTCCTCTGAAGAAAAGAAACCCAGTTCTGAATGAACATAAAACAAAGGAACCCAAGAGGTGTGTGGAGAAAGGGAACCCTCCTACACTGTTGATGGGAATGTAAATTTCCATCCTGTGGAAAACAGTATGGAGGTTCCTCAAAAAACTAAAAACAGATTTGCCACATGATCTAGCAGTCCTGCTTCTGGGCATATGTCCGGAGAAAACCATAATTTGAAAAGATACACGCACCTCAGTGTTCACTACAGAACTATTTACAGCAGCCAAAACATAGAAGCAATCTAAATGTCCAATGACAGATGAAGATGTAGTATATATATATAGTGGAATACTACTCAGCCATAAAAAAGGATGAAATAATGCCATTTGCAGCAACATGGATGGACCTAGATAGTATCATACTAAGTGAAGTAAGAAAGTGAAAGACAAATACCATACAATATCACTTGTGTGTGGAATCTAAAATATGACAAATGAACTTATCTATGAAACAGAAACAGACAGATACAGAGAACAGACTTATGGTTGCCAAGGCAGAGAGGGAGTGGGGGAGGGATGGATTGGGAGTTGCAAACTATTATATATAAAATGGGTAAACAACAAGGTCCTACAATATAACACAGGAAACTATATTCAAAATTCTATTATAAACCATAATGGAAAAGAATATGAAAAAGAATGTGTGTGTGTGTATACACACACACACATATATATAACTGAATCACTTTGCTGTATAGCAGAAATTAACACAACATTGTAAATCAACTATACTTCAATAAAATAAATTTAAACAAACAACCCCACAAAGGAATTCAATTTATATTGGAGTCACCAGGAAGACTTCTCAGAAGTGATGCTTAAACTGAGAGCTGAAGGGTAAGCAGGGACAAACTCAGCAAAGAAGCGAGGGAAAAGATGTGCAAAGGCTCTTTGGCAGGAGAGAGCACGGCAAGTTCAAGGAATTGAAAGAAAGCCAAAGTGGCTGGAAGACAGAGAGTGGAGGAGGAAGCACAATGGGATATGAGACTATAATAGGGTAACTTATGCAATTATATTCAGAGTTAGTTACTTTGGCCTCTAAAGCAAAACTATGGTGTAGACTATAGCAGTAAAATAAATGACAAAAGTGTGTAGTATGTTCCTCTCCCATCCCAGATTAAGTTGCTTTTCATACTTTTTACTCTGATTCTGGTCCAGCTACTTTTGCTTTCTCTTATACACCTGGCATCCATGCCTGCACCTTGCATATCAGCTGCTGTTTTCAGTGTTTTACTTTTTTTCAAGTAGTTTCTGATTTGGTTCTTTATACATGTATCTGCTGTTAAATTTTTTTCTTTTTTGAACAAGGCAGTGGACAAATGGGCAGAATGGATACCTGGACAATCAATGAAATATAAATTAATTTGGAAACTATGAAATATATAGAATTCTACTGAAATTCTGTTTCTGTAAGACAGATATCAAGGACGTTGGTGAAAGGAACAAAGGGGAACTACAAAACAGCCAGAAAACAGAAAAATGGCAATAAGTACATACCTATCAATAATAACTTTAAGTATTAATGGATTAGATTATTGAATCAAAATAAAGAGTGCCTGAATGGATAAAAATAAGGCACATCTATATGCTGCCTATAAGAGACTCACGTCAGATATAAGGACACAAAGAGACTGAAAGTGAAGAGATGGAAAAAGGTAATTCATACAAATGGAAACCAAAAGAAAGCTGGGGTAGCTATACTTATATCAGATAAAATAGACTTTAAAACAAAGACTGTAATAAGGGACAAAGAAAGGCATTGCACAATGATAAAGGGGTCAGTCCAACAATAGGTCATAACATTTGTAAATATTTATGCACACAACATAGGAGTGCATATATATATGCAAATATTAACAGACCTAAAAGGAGAAATAGACAGCAATACAATAATAGTAGGAGACTTTAATACCCACTTACATCAATGGCTAGCTCATCCAGGCAGAAAATCAGTTAGGAAACATCAGCCTTAAATGACACATTAGAACAGATGGCCTTCACAGATATACTCAGAACATTCCATCCAAAAGCAGCAGAGTACACATTCTTCAAGTGCATATGGAATGTTCTCCAAGATAGATCATATGTTAGGCCACAAAACAAATCTTCATATATTTAAGAGGGTTAAAAGCATCTTTTCCAACCACAGTGGTGTGAAAATAGAAATGAATTACAAGAAGAAAACTAGAAAATTCACAAATACATGGAGATAAAACAGCATGCCACTGAACAACTGAGAGGTCGAAGAAGAAATCAAAAGAAAAATTTTTAAATGTCTTTGAGATAAATGAAAATGGAAATACAATATATCAAAATTTATGGGACACAGCAGAAGCAGTTCTAAGAAGGAGGTTCATGCAGTAAAAGCCTACCTCAAAAAACAACAACAAAAATCAAACAACCTAACTTTACATCTGAGGGAACTAGGAAAAAAACAAGCCCAAAGTTAGTAGAAGGAAGGAAATAACAAAGATCAGAGCACAAATAAATGAAATAGAGCCTAAAAAGACAATAGAAAAGACCACTGGACCTAAGAACTGATTCTTTAAAAAGATAAAATTGACAAAGCTTTAGCTAGACTCACCAAGAAAAAAAGAGAGAGGACTCAAATAAATAAAATCAGAAATGAAAGATGAGCCATTACAACTGATACCATGGAAATAAAAAATTTCATAGAGACTACTATGAATAATTATATACTAATAAATTTGACAACTTAGAATAAATGGATAAATTCCTAGAAACATATAGTAATGAAGAAATAGAAAATCTGAACAGACTGATTACAAATTAGGAGATTGAATCAGTAATCAGAACCTCTCAAACAAAAGTTCAGGACCAGATGGCTTCACTGGTGAATTCTACCAAACATTAAAAGCAGAATTAATATCAATTCCTCTCAAATTCTTCCAAAAGTTAAAGGAGGAAGGGACACTTCCAAACTCATTTTTACAAGGCCAGCATTACCCTGATAACCAAGACCAGACAAAGATACCACAAGAAAAGAAAATTACAGGCCAATATCCCTGATGAACATAGATGTAAAAATCCTTAATAAAACATTAGCAAACCAAATTCAACAATACATTAAAAGGATTATATACTGTGATCAAGTGAGATTTATTCCAGGTATGCAAAGATGGTTCAATATCTACAAATCAATCAAAGTGGTACACTTCGTTAACAAAATGAAGGATAAAAATCATATGATCATCTCAACAGATACAGAAAAAAGCATTTGACCAAATTCAACATCTATGATTTAAAAATCTCAACAAAGTGGTTATAGAGGGAACATACCTCAACATAATCACGGTCATGTGTCACAAGCCCACAGCTAAGATCATACTTAACAGTGAAAAGCTAGAGCTTCCTCTAAGATCAGGACCAAGACAAGGATGCTCAGTCTTACCACTTTTATTCAACATGAGATTGGCGGTCCTATCCAGAGCAATTAGGCAAGAAAAAGAAATGAAAAGTTTCCAAATTGGAAGCAAAGAAGTAGAAGTGTTACTATTTGCAGATGGTGTGACATTATGTATAGAAAACCCTAAAAACTCCACTGAAAAACTATTATAATAAATTCAGTAAAGTTGTAGGATACAAAATTAACACACAGAGTTCTGTTGTGTTTCTATACAGTAACAACAAACTATCAGAGAAATTAAGAAAACGATCTCATTTACAACTGCATCAAAAAGAGTAGAGTACCTAGGAATAAATTTAACCAAGATGAAAGATCTATACACTGAAAACTATAAGACATTAATGAAAAAAACTGAAGAAGGCACAAAGAAATGGAAACTATTCCTTGCTCTCGGATTGGAAGAATTCATATTGTTAAGCTGTGCATACTACCCAAAGCAATATGCAGATTCAGTGCAATGTCTTATCCGAATTTTAATGGCATTTTTCACAGAAATAGAACAAACAATCCTAAAATTTGTGTGGAACCACAAAAGACCTCAAATAGAGCAATCTTAGAAAGAACAAAGCTGGAGGCATTAAATTACTTGATTTCAAAATATATTACAAAATTTTATTAATCAAAACAGTATGGTATTGGCATTAAAACACACATATATCAACAGAACAGAACAGAGAGCCCAGAAATAAAGCCATGCATATATGATCAATTAATTTATGACAAAGGAGAAAAGAATATACAGTGGGGTAAGGACAGTGTCTTCAGTAAATGGTGTTGCGAAAACTAGGCAGCCACATGCAAAAGAATGAAACTGGACCACGATCTCATACTATACACAATAATTAACTCAAAATGGATGAAAGATTTGAATATAAGACCTGAAACCATAAAATTCCTAGAGGAAAACTGACAGCAAGCTCCTTGACACTGGTCTTGGAGATAATTTTTTGAATTTGACACAAAAGCTAAGGCAACAAAAGCAAAAATAAAGTGGGACTACCTCAAAGTAAAAAGCTTCTGCACAGTAAAGGGAATCATCAACAAAACAAAAAGGCAGCCTATTGAATGGGAGAAAATATTTGAAATCATCTTGTCTGATAAGGAGTTACCCAAAAAATATAAAGAACTCATTTAACTCAATAGCAAAAAACAATCCATTTAAAAAATGGGCAGAAAATATGAATTGACATTTTTCCAAAGAAGACATACAGATGGTCAACAGGTACATGAAAAGATGCTCAGCATCACTAATCATCAGGGAAATGCAAATCAAAACCACAGTGAGCTATCACCTCATACATGTTAGAATGGCTGTTATCAAAAGACAAGAAATAAGTGTTGGCAAGGATGTAGAGAAAAGGGGAATCCTTGTGCCCTCTTGGTGGCAATATAAATACATGCAGCCATTATGGAAAGCAATATGGAATTTCCTCAAAAATTAAATGCAAAACTACCATGTTATCCAGCAATTCCACTTCTGTGTATTTATGGGAAGAAAAGTAAAACACTAACTCTAAAAGATATATGCACTTCCTTGTTTATTGCAGCATTATTTACAGTAGCCAAGATATGAAACAGTCTACAATGGGTGACTAAATAAAGAAAATGTGGTATATATATATACACAATGGATTATTATTTAGCCATAAAAAATGAATGAAATGTTAGCATTGCAACAATGTGGATGGGCCTTGAGGGCGTTATGCTGTATGACTTAAGTCAGACAGGGAAAGACAAGTATCGTATAATCTCTTATGGAACCTAGAACAAACAAAAAAAACAAACTCATAGATACAGAAAACAGATTGATGGTTGCCAGAGTTGGGGGGTGGGGAGTGGGCAAAATGGGTGATGGGAGTCAAAGGTATAGATATTAAAAGTTCTCATTACAAGAAAAATTTCTGTGACTATATATGGTGATGGATGTTAACTAGGTTTATTGTAGTGATCATTTCTCAATATCAAATCATTATGTTGTATACCTGAAACTAATATAAGGTTGTATGTCTATTATATTTAAATTAAAATTTAGAAAGAGAGAGGCTTTGGCATAGCCTCTCTTAGGCTCTTCTCATAGCAGAGAGAAGAGATACTTAAGAAGCATGTGATGGGGATGGTGAGCACAGAAAGGCTAGGCCAGAAAGGTGATGGGGTAGGTGGCATTAGCAGGGATTTATGTGGAGCAAGCAGGAAGACTGTTTTCAGGTAGGATTAACAACTTTCAGAACCTACTCAGTACCTTTGTGGGTTTACTGATTGCCTTGAAAAAAAAACTATTTGTTGAAATGATTTCTGCAAGCTAGACACCCAATAGATAGGTTTTTCTTGTTTTTCAATAGATAGGTTTTAAAATCGCATGTCATTTTATCTGTAGCTGAGTATATGCTTTTCAATAGCTGGGATGTCAGTTTTGCAACCAGGATGCCCTCCTTCTGGCATCAGAGCATCAGAGCACTAAGGAAACTAAAGCCACAAGGGGCTTGGTAAGCACATTCAGAACACACAGACAAAATAGACCTGAGACCTGTGTTAGTCACGGAAGGGCCCTAATTTTTTGATTGTCCCTTCTCTGCTAATGCCTTTCTAAATGATCTGCTTCTGATGGTCTATTCTCTGAATTCTCTATGAATTTGGGGGCTATTGCTGGAGAATACAAGTTCTTATTTCCTCTTGTATAATTCCATGAGGATCATCCTTGTATTTTTTGCATCTACCACTTCAACATTATTTATCTTCACTCCAGTAGAATTCCCTATATATTATAGTTTCTAAGCTGTTTATTTTTCATTGATTGGTTGTGTGTCCATTATCATTTGTCATTTTTAAAAAATGAAGTATAGTTGATCTTGCAATATCATGTTAGTTTTATGTGTGCAACATAGTGATTCAATATTTTTATAGATTATACTTTTATAAAATTATTCATAAAGTTATTATAAAATATTGGCTATATTCTCTGTGCTGTGCAATATATCCTTGTAGCTTATTTATTTTATACATAGTAATTTGCATCTCTTGATCTCGTACCCATATCTTGTCCCTCCCCTCATCCCTCTCCCCACTGGTGACCACTAATTTGTTGTCTGTATCTGTGAGTCTGAAAAGATAATGCACCCTAGTGTTCATAGCAACGTTATTCACAATAGCCAGGATATGGAAGCAACCTAAATGTCCATCAACAGAGGAATGGATAAAGAAGATGTGGTATAGATATACAATGGAATATTACTCAGTCATAAAAAGAAGGAAATTCCATGATCTGCAACAACACAGATGGACCTAGAGGATGTTATGCTTAGTGAAATAAGTCAGACAGAGAAAGAAAAACACTGTATATTATCACTTATATGTGGAATCTAAAATAAAACAAATGAATATAACAGAAGAGAAACAGACTCACAGATATAGAGAACAAACTAGTGGTTACCATTTGTCATCAACTCATGGTGTAGCTGGCTTTTTCCTGCTATAAATACAGGGAAGACCTAATCTCTGCAGTTGCCTGTGTCCAGGCCACATGGGTAGGATGGTTTTAGTCCTGGGCAAGGCTTCTATGCACTGCTCTTTCTCGTCAAGTTCTTCTTAGGCATGGGAGCTCGCAGTCCTCTTTGGGCCTCCTTCATCCCCTCTCTCTCTTTTTTTTTCAATAATTAATTTTTTGGAGTATAGTTGATTTACAATGTTGTGTTAGTTTCTACTGTACAGCAAAGTGAATCAGTTATACATATACATATATCTACTCTTTTTTAGATTCTATTCCCATATAGGACATTACAGAGTATTGAGTAGAGTTCCCTGTGCTATACAGTAGGCTCTTATTAGTTATCTATTTTATATATAATAGTGTGTATATATGTCAATTCTAATCTCCCAGTTTATCCCTCTCCCCCTTTTGCCCTTTGGTAACCATAAGTTTTTTTTCTACATCTGTGACTCTATTTCTGTTTTGTAAATTCCTCTCTTCTTTTGCATGTACTTCTGGTTCTTTCAGACTCTAGTTTTTTTGTGCCCTGATTACTGTTAATGGGGGAAGATCCAGAAAGTGATGTTAGGTTGTTTTGTAGGACAAGACAGCAAGATTCACTAATGGATTTTTAGCTCCTTTTTGGGAAAAGCTCTAGACCAAAGACAAACTTCACTTTACCACCACTGTGGCTAGTGTGGTTATAGTGGGACTTTTAGATTTTAGAGCAAGCAAAGCAGGATATAGTTTGACACAGTTATTTCTTTTGACTGAATGTTTGTTGTCTTTTCTTTTTCTAGGATTTTCACTGGCTGACCCGCTCTAATATGTAAATAAAGATGCCAATGAGTGTTTTGAGTTTTCTCTTTCCTGTAAGATGGAATTTTATTTTCCACAGCAAAATTACTATAATGTTAAAATTGTTCTGCACAGAAAAATAAAAAACATTTCTAAATGACATTTTATAGCGCAGGAATTGATTAAAAACATAAAAAGATTCCAGTATTCTACCACAGAAATAACCATTTACAGATGAAAGAGGGGTTTATTAAATAGCATCATAACTGGTTTATTGAATGACACATCAGTATTCTTTTAAGTAAATCCATTCTTAAAGTCACATATCTTTTAATAACATCTTCGAAGAAAAAAGCTTCCAAGAACTATGCAATGTAGAGGCATGTTCAGTAAGTTGGAGTACCTAGACTATCTCTCCTTCATAGTTTATCCGTTGACCATTTCATACCTTAGTCTACCCAGTATTTAATGGGGCTTGTTCTACATCTTATGAGTTGGGTTTTTGTTCTGTTTTGTTTTTCAGGAAAGTACTTATTAAGCCAAAGGAGAAGTCACACCACACCCAAACTAATAATTTCAGGGTATATTTGGATTATCAACCTTAGTTTATGTGTACCACATTGAGACCAACAGAATCAACAGCCTTAATATATAAAGAACTCTTATAAATAAGAAAAATATTAATGCACTAGTAGAAAAATGGGGAAAGGGCATGAGTGCATAGTTAACAGAAAACCACAAATGATCAATAAAAGTATGAGTATGAATACAAATGAGTACGTAAGTTAAATAGAAAAACCTTTTTTTTTACCCCAGCCACTTAGCAAAGCACTTTTTAAATTGTAATTTTCAGCGTTTGGTGAGGGTGAAGTGAGGAGTGGAGTGCTGTGCTGGGGCAGAAGATGAAATTGGTACAAATTCCATAGAGGAATTCTAGCATTGCTTGTATTTGCAATCATAAAATGTTCATACCCCATAACTTTTGACCCAGTGGGCCTATTTCAAGAATGTATTTTAAAGAAATAATAAAACATTTGGTCAAATATTTATATATAAGGCCATTCAGCATAGTTTTATTTAGGAACAACCACAATGTTTAATAATAAGACATTGGTTATGTAAATTATCTGTCAACATCATAAAATAAAAATTGTGTTAAAGAATGAATATTTATTAATGGAGAAATAATTGCAGCTACAAAAATGGATGGGTCCAGGTCAGGATATACATCTTTACTCATACACAAATACATACATAAAGAAAAAAGGTGGGCACAAACCAAAATTTTAATATAACTTGGTGATGGGATTTAAGTAATTTTTATTTCCCTCTTATGTTTTTCCTACTTTTATAAGATTTTAAAGTAAAAATAATTATGTAATTGTATTACAAGAAACAGACATTGTTTTAAGAAAAATTAGAAATGGAAAAGTATCACTTATTTTCAGGGTCATTCTTGTTTATTATCTGCAGTTTTATATATGAGTTGGAGTATAGGACTTTATATCCAAGTTCAGCTAGTCTGAACCGTACACATCAGACTTATATCCGTTGGCTAGTTAGGGGCCTGAGTGACCTCCACAATGTCGTGGACTCCAGCTTCGAGGTGTGAACCCAGGAGATACTTGCAGGGAGCTGTGGCTTTACCTGACAGGCCCTTGAGATCAGGCCCCCTGGCAGGTCCTCTTATGTAGTTCTGAGATACAGACTAGAGAGCCTGGGCTGCGGAAGAGCATAGGGAATATCCAAGGAG
The DNA here is from genome assembly GCF_026419965.1 of Kogia breviceps. NCBI lineage: Eukaryota > Metazoa > Chordata > Mammalia > Artiodactyla > Physeteridae > Kogia > Kogia breviceps. The sequence continues at coordinate 29,752,246 of NC_081314.1, read as the reverse complement.
GGCAGAGAGTGGTCGGCTTATGTAACCTCATCAGTGTCCTACTCTGCCCATGGACACTGGCCTCTGGTGGCCAAGTGCTATGTAAGATTTTGCTGAAAGGTTGAGGGCTTGGTGAATATTTGTGAGTTGAACTGTATAAATCTGGATACTAGATGTAATAATTTGGGGAAAAGCCTCCTTCTCTAGTCATATTATCTCAAGAGAGAAAAAAAGTTGGCAGGTTAATAGACTGACCAGCAGAGGTCAGTCTGAACAAAGATCAGATTAGTCCAGGAGCACTGTCCACTGACTGCCTGCTTTATAAATGGGATCTTTCCTTAGAAGGATAAGATATTGAATAAGCCCCTCTAAAATGAATCTGTTGGTTAATAGTCAAAGTTTACTTGGTATTTTGTATCCCCTAGTTTAATAAGGAATGTTCTTATGTGATCCTATTATGTTGAATACTCAAATGCCTCATAAAAACTGAACTTTGAAAGATTATGGTTGTTTTCTTAATTTAGGAATGCTGAGAATTCAGGCTTGGAAATGACCTATCAGGTTAGTTCCTCTACTGATATTCTTTCCCAAATCTTTCATACTAAATGGGGTTGTCTAGGGGTTCAAAAAGTTATCCAGAAGCCCAGTGCCTGGTATATAGAAGGCACTCAATAAATGCCATTGTGTTTTAGGAAGATGCAACTTTAGAGAAGAGGAGAATGTTGGCTGGAATTGTGTCCTATTTAGCTGTGTGGTTTCACTTTGCAAGTAAATGGGTCTTATTTCCCAAATAGATGAGTCATTTCCTGGAAGACAGGGGCTGTGTGTTTTTATTTCCTTAAACAGCCACCTACTCACTGGATAATAGCTTAATGAGAATTCATGATGTTTGGAAACAGCTCAGTGGATATTTTCTATGGTTATTTCACATATGCACCTCTGAAGTAGCTCAGCTTATTATGTCACTTGAGTATGTTTTCCTTAGGGAAAAAGGTCTCAAATCTGTTACAAAGAAATAATAGGATTTTGAACACCAAAGGAAAATGAAAATAATATTGCTTCCAAAAATGTATTTGTTCTTTTACTACTTTTAACTGAACTATAAGAAACATACAATATTATATTAGTTTCAGGTGTACAACATGGTGATTTGATATTTTTATACATTATGAAATGGTCACCACAATAAGACCGGTTACCATCTGTCACCATACAAAGTTGTTACAATATTAGTGATTATGTTCCCTATGTGTACATTACATCCTCATGACTTATTTATTTTATAGCTGGAAGTTTTTACCTCTTAAACCTTGTCCCCTATTTCATCTATCCTTCCACCATCCTTCCTTCTGGCAACCACCAGTTTATTCTCTGTATCTGTGAGTCTGTTTTATTTTGTTTGTTCATTTGTTTTGTTTTTTAGATTCCACATGTAAGTGAAATCATACAGTATTTGTTTTTCTGTTTGACTTATTTAGCATACCACCCTCCAGATCTATCCATGTTGCTGCAAATGGCAAGATTTCATTCTTTGTATGGCTGAGTAGTAGTATATTGTATATATTAACACCATATCTTCTTTATCCCGTCATCTATGAATGGACATTGAGGTTGTTTCCATACCTTGGCTATTGTAAATAATTCTGCAGTGAACATAGGGGTGCATATATCTTTTTGAATTAATGTTTTTATTTTCTTCAGATAAATACCCAGAAGTGGAATTGCTGGATTGTATGGTAGTTCTATTTTTAGTTGTTTGAGGAACCTCCATACTGTTTCCCATAGCGGCTGCACCAACTTCCTTTACTGGTTTTAAGACACTTCTCTAGGCAGTGGGGAAGCAGTGCACTGCCATGAAGAAGTGGCACATGATTAAAGTATTGATAAATGCAAACTTAGAGTGACTAGGATAGAATTTCATATGAGTGTATTAAGAAAGTTGGAAACCAGTTAAATTCCAGATGGGAATTATGACTGAGAAACTCTGGTAAAACTCCTCTGCTGACCGCTGTGGCGAGTGAAACGTATACAGATGAAGTTTGAATCATCTGGTGTTTTCTGGTTGCATTTGCTGCTGCTCATCTGAATAATGGAGTAATGTGGATAAAGGAAATTGAAGATCCTGTGAAATCCTCCCAACGTTAAGGTGCAGATTAAAGTACACCTTGGGTTCAGATCTGACAGGCAAGGCTGCCTAAGCCTCTGGTTTTCACTGGATTATCTTGGATCGTCCCTCCCCTCCAAGGCCTTTTCTTCTAGGAGAGAGGCTAGCTGGTCAGTGAACCCATGGTAAATCGAGGTTGTGTGGTTACCTCTGCAGTTAGGGAGCAGAGAGAAAAGGCACAGCTAGAAACCCCTGGATATCCAGTTTCAAAGTTTGAAGGGAACACTTTAAATTTTGACTCAGGCCTGGAAATATCCAGAGATGGCATCATCCTTGATCTTCTTCCCAGGGGTCACTGGAGCCAGCTCTGTGGAGTGCTTAATCTACAGCTACCTGGTTCGTCCTGAGGCTCATTCTCTGGTCCCAGCGTGTTCCCAGGTACTGCCTCCTCACCCCAGTGATCAGGGAGGGCTCAGGAAATCAGACCTGCTTTCACCCTAGCCTGACCTCTGTGTACTCCCCGCCGTTTGCCATGTGGTATCAGCCATGATGTCACCTCTTCCGTGAAGCTGTCCTCTCTCCCAGCCCTCCTACAGCACCCTGTGTGTACCTTCTTCACTACTCACGATATTCATGATGCATCGAATTCCCATCTCCCTTCCCACCTCGACCGAGTGCCTGTGTACCCAGATGTCTCCTGCTCTGTTTGGCAAGCTCCTCTGTGGGCTCCCCCTTGAAGAATCTACACATTGCTAAGTGTATATAGTGATATATACATCACGGACATTTTCTTGCATGGATGGCGACCCCGGGGAGGTTTATATCACAAAAGCTGCAGCAAACAATTCTGCGGGTGCAGCATGGAGAGGTGAGCCATGGAGGATCAAAGCCCAGCCCTGGTGCCTGGGTTAGGCAAGCCCCACTGTCCTTAGAGCCGTGTAGGGGTGGGGTCTGGGCCTCGAGGCCCTGACGGAACTGGGCCAAGTTCCTCCTCCAAATGGAGGTCAAAAGTAAAGTTGAGTTACTGGAAATAAATATTTCTTTCACACTTGAGTGCTGTGCACTGAAATTTACATCCACCACACTCCTAACTCCATTTCATAACTCAGTGCGGTTCTCGCCCCTGCCCTCCATCCGCCGTCCAGCTGTGCTCTCTCCCCACCACTCTGCCTACGTCATTCTTCTTCAGAGCTTTCATTCTTGTCTTCATTTGATTATTTTTCTGTATTAACTCTAGTAGCACAAAAATTCTAGTATTTTCATTGGAGTACATTTTAAAATTTAGTGCATTAATAGAAGGACTTCACATTCAGCAAGGACAACAGATCAGGAGACGATTGCCAAGAAAAGATAGTTTCTTACAGTTCTGGAGAGGAGAGGGTCCCACACTGTGCAGGGCTGCACGGGGAAAGGGTGAGGGTGGTCTCCGGGCACGGAGAAAGAGGCAACTTACAGCTGAAGCCTTTACCGTGCTTTCCTTCGAAAGAAACAGGTGAGGCAGGTTAAGCAGGTTTAGGATTGGCTAGTTTGAACAATATCCATGGGCTCCAGGGTGCAGGAGCTGCCCTGGGCATCTGGTACCTGACCCTGTGGTGATTAGGGCAGGGAGATAAGAGGCCTGGAATGTGAGAGCACAATACAAAGCACAATAAAGAGGGAGGTTGGGATCCTGGGCTCAGGGTTGATTTGCATATAAAAAGAGAGTTGTTTGTCAACCTGGAGCTAGCTAACCTGGGAGGGGCAGTCCCTGAGGTCAGCAGGCCCAGGTGTCAAAGCATCAGCATTACAGAAAATAAGAAGATGTGGTTAATACAGAGTGGCGTTAAATGGATATGTATTAAATATGAATATTTGGATAACTGGATCTTAAACTTTTATTTCTATTCAAGAATAAGGTATCTTTGAATTTATTAAAGTATTTTTTCTGTTCCTCCATGGAGTTTAAAAATTCTCATCCTATTGGCACTACACAACTTTTGTTAAACTTGTTCGTAGACATTATTCTGTTTTGTCACTATTGTGAATAAGTTCTTATCTTCCACTATATTTATATTTGGCTATTGTTTGCATATTTTGTATACTAATTTTGTACCTTAATGATTTCTCTCTAACCTCTTCTTCCTTTCTCTCATGTGGTGGCATTGGCTCGTACTTCCAGAACAATGCTAAATGATACTGGTGACCGTGGACCACTTCCTTCTAGGTGTTTTAGAGTCAGGATATCGTTTATGTGCTCTCTTCCTTCACAGGGAGCAAAAGATGGCAAGAAAATCTCCCCACAAGGAGTTACTGAGGTTGCAGGGCTTGAATATCTTCCCCAAAGGACATAACAAGATGGGGAAAGAATCCAAACTGTTGTTTGTGCTTGTGATCACCTGCAACAAAAAGTGACTTCTTGGCCATTGAATTAGGGAAAATGGGAGCGCTAGTCAATTACTTGCCACTTCGACTTCCTTCCTTCATGGCACTGAGACCAGTGACGAAGGCAAACATATTGCCTCTGTCATCTGCACCTTCAGAATCTCAGGCCAAGGTCCCCAGGTGAATCAGCAGAAGGTGTGGCCTCCTTTGCTCTCTCTTCCACCACGGTGATGTGCGCATGGCTGGGGCATCAGTGGGGAGAGGCATTACTTCAGTCCAGTCCTTTGAGAAGCAGATGCCAAGATGGGATTAAACATGAGAATTTCATTCAGGGAAACATCTGTGTGAGAGGAAAATGGGAGGGGCTGGGAAGGCTAGGAGGGCCTTCAGACGTGATGAAGACCGGACCCCAGGAAAGGAGGGCAGGAGGGAAGGTTGGGTGGGAGCACCCTGGTTGCCACGCAGTCCAAGGAAGCTCTGGCAAGGCTTCTATCCGAGATCCACGTCTCCCGGGAAGGGGCCCCCCCTTCACATCCTTCTGGACGCAGACATGGGAGGGGAGCCGCATGGTGCCTGGGAGATGCAGGCTCAGCACAGGTGCCAGAGACAGGTTTCAGGGAGCCTCCACTGCGGGTCTCTGTCAATCCCACTGCCGCAGGGCACTTATGGCGGTCTCTCTACTGCTGCCATAAGACTGTTAGAGCTGAGAAACAAGGGCGCCAAAGTTCATTCACCAAGATTTAAAATCTAAGGATCTGACCCAGTTCCATCAACAGCTCATTTTTCAGCTTTGGGCTGGGACTCTCCTCTTGGGCAGAGGATGATAAGCCTGAATTTCCACCCTGCTCTGCTTTGGTGGTTATATACCACTCCGAGCCTCAGTTTCCTCATCTCTGTAATGGGAGGAGGATATAGAACACCTAACTCAGAGTTGCCTGGAGCATGTGTGTTTGCAGAAATACTTAGCAGGAGACCTTGCACAAAAGAGTGCTTTGATCACCATGAGTCCCTCTCCCTTCACACCCTCTTCTGTCTCTGGCCCCCAACCCTCATGGAGTCACAGAGCTAGCTTTGTCCCACTGTGGTAAGAGAAGTCCCCATGTCCCTATAGTGACTGTGTGCCTTTGACAGCTTGTCTGTTCCCATTGGGAAACTGGCCACAGCCAGCTTTTAATTTGACCACCTTCCTTCCACAGCTCAGCACAGTCCTGGGCTGTCAGTGTAAAATCAGGAAAAGGTGCATTCATTTGAACCAAACTGAATTAGCCAGGCCAGTCTGTGGCCGGGAAGTCACGTGCTGCTTTCCCAAACTAAACAGAAATTATTTTTAGATTATTCACTCTTTGGCATTATCCATGCCACAGCTCTCTCCTGTTAGGGCACAGAGAAAATTGGCTACAGCCAATTAATGCATGTTTCACAGCCATTTGTCTGCACTGGACCTCTGTGTGCAAAGTGAAAAGTGGTTGAAATCGACCCCTAAGTTCTCAACCCTAGTGGTGAGTGCACTGCCATCACCGGGGGAACTTCTATTTTATTTTTTTAAAGTTTTTTTAAATTGAAGTAATTCCAATGTTGTGTTACTTTCTGGTGTACAGCAAAGTGATTCAGCTATGTACATATATATTCTTTTTCATATTCTTTTCCATTATGGTTTATTACAGGATATTGAATATAGTTCCCTGTGCTATACAGTAGGACCTTGGTTCATCTACTTTATATATAGTAGTTTATATCTGCTAATCCCAAACTCCTAATTTATTCCTCCCCCACCTTCCCTTTTGGTAACCATAAGTTTTTTTTCTATAAGTTTGTTTTCTATGTCTGCGAGTCTGTTTCTGTTTTGTAAATAAATTCATTTGTTTCATATTTTAGATTCCACATATAAGTGATATCATCTGATATTTGTCTTTCTCTTTCTGACTTACTTCACTTAGTATGATAATCTCTAAGTCCATCCATTTTACTGCAGATGGCATTATTCATTCTTTTTTATGGCTGAATAGTATTCCATTGTGTATATTTGTGTGTGTGTGTGTGTGTGTGTGTGTGTGTGTGTGTGTATACGTTTACATCTTCTTTATCTGTTCATCTGTCGATGGACGTTTAGGTTGCTTCCATGTCTTGGCTGTCGTAAATAGTGCTGCTATGAACATAGGGGTGCATGTATCTTTTGGAATTAGAGTTTTCTCCAGATATATGCCCAGGAGTAGGATTGCTGGATCGTATGGCAACACTAGTTTTAGTTTTTTGGGGAACCTCCATACTGTTCTCCATAGTGGCTGCACCAATTTACAATTCCCACCAACAGTGAAGGAGGGTTCTCTTTTCTCCACACCCTCTCCAGCATGTATTATTTGTACACTTTTTAATGATGGCCATTCTGACTGGTGTGAGGTGATATCTTGTTGTTTTGACTTGTATTTCTATAGTTATTAACGATGTTGAGCATCTTTTCATGTGCCTGTTGGCCATCTGTATGTCTTTGGAGAAATGTCTATTTAGGTCTTCTGCTTATTTTTTGATTGGGTTGTTTGGTTTTCTGATAATTAAGCTGTATGAGCTGTTTGTGTATTTTGGAAATTCAGCCCTTGTCAGTCGCATCATTTGCAAATACTTTCTCCCAGTCCGTAGGTTGTCTTTTCATTTTGTTTATGGTTTCCTTTGCCGTGCAAAAGCTTATAAAGTTTGATTAGGTTCCATTTGTTTATTTTTGCTTTTATTTCTATTGCCTTGGGAGACTGACCTAAGGAAACATTTGTATGACTTCTGTCAGAGAACATTTTGCCTCTATTCTCTTCTAGGAGTTTTATGGTGTCATGTCTTATATTTAAGTCTTTAAGCCATTTTGAGTTTATTTTTTGTGTATGGTGTGAGGGTGTGTTCTAACTTCATTAATTTACATCAGGCTGTCCAGCCTTTTTTTTTTTTTAACATCTTTACTGGAGTATAATTGCTTTACAATGGTGTGTTAGTTTCTGCTTTACAACAAAGTGAATCAGTTATACATATACATATGTTCCCATATCTCTTCCCTCTTGCGTCTCCCTCCCTCCCACCCTCCCTATCCCACCCCTCTAGGTGGTCACAAACCACCTAGCTGATCTCCCTGTGCCATGCAGCTGCTTCCCACTAGCTATCCACCCTACATTTGGTAGTGTATATATGTCCATGCCACTCTCTCACTTTGTCACAGCTTACCCTTCCTCCTCCCCATATCCTCAAGTCCATGCTCTAGTAGGTCTCTGTTTTATTCCCGTCCTACCCCTAGTCTCTTCATGACATTTTTTTTTCTTAGATTCCATATATATGTGTTAGCATACGGTATTTGTTTTTCTCCTTCTGACTTACTTCACTCTGTATGACAGACTCCAGGTCCATCCACCTCATTATAAATAACTCAGTTTCATTTCTTTTTATGGCTGAGTAATATTCCATAGTATATATGTGCCACATCTTTATCCATTCATCTGTTGATGGACACTTAGGTTGCTTCCATATCCTGGCTATTGTACATAGAGCTACAATGAACATTTTGGTACATGACTCTTTTTGAATTATGGTTTTCTCAGGGTATATGCCCAGTAATGGGATTGCTTGGTCATATGGTAGTTCTATTTGTAGTTTTTTAAGGAACCTCCTTACTGTTCTCCATAGTGGCTGTATCAATTTACATTCCCACCAGCAGTGCGAGAGTGTTCCCTTTTCTCCACACCCTCTCCAGCATTTATTGTTTCTAGATTTTTTTAATGATGGCCATTCTGACTGGTGTGAGATGATATCTCATTGTAGTTTTGATTTGCATTTCTCTAATGATTAATGATGTTGAGCATTCTTTCATGTGTTTGTTGGCAATCTGTATATCTTCTTTGGAGAAATGTCTATTTAGGTCTTCTGCCCATTTTTGTCCAGCTTTCTTAACACCACTTGCTGAAGAGACTGTCTTTTTTCCATTGTATATTCCTGCCTCCTTTGTCAAAGATTAATTGACTGTAGGTGTGTGGGTCTATTTCTGGGCTCTTGATTCTGTACCATTGATCTATGTGTCTGTTTTTGTGCCAATACCACACTGTTTTGATTACTGTAGCTTTGTAGTATTGTCTGAAGTCTGGGAGGGTTATGCTTCCAGCTTTGTTCTTTTTCCTCAGGATTGCTTTGGCAATTCTGGTCCTTTTATGGTTCTATATAAATTTTAGGATTATTTGTTCTAGTTCTGTGAAAAGTGTTATGGGTAATTTGATAAGGATTGCATTGAATCTGTAGATTGCTTTGCATAGTATGGCCATTTTAACAATGTTAATTCTTCCAATCCAAGAGCATGGGATATCTTTCCATTTCTTTGAATAATCTTCAGTTTCCTTTATGTGTTTTATAGTAACTAGGATATAAGTCTTTCACTTTCTTTATATATTTATATATTTTTAAATATATTTTTGATGCGATTTTTTTTTTTTTTTTGCGTGTACGTGGCCCTCTCACTGTTGTGGCCTCTCCCCTGTGGAGCACAGGCTCCGGATGCGCAGGCTCAATGGCCATGGCTCATGGGCCCAGCCACTCCGTGGCATGCGGGATCTTCCTGGACCGGGGCACGAATCCGCGTCCCCTGCATCAGCAGGCGGACTCTCAACCGCTACGCCACCAGGGAAGCCCTGATGCAATTTTAAAAGGGATCGTTTTTTTACTTTACCTGGGGAGCTTTTAAAGATCCTGGTTCTCAGGCTACACCCCAGCCCAATTACATCAGAATCTCTAGGGTGGGACCCAGGCATCAGTGTCTTTTAAAGCTCCCCTGGTAATGCCAGTGTGCAGACCAGTTTGAGAACCAGTAAAAGACAATTTCAAAGTTTCCTTCCATCTCTAATTCCAGTGACAGTGATCTTGAAGAGGGTACAGCCTACTTCTAATTTAATTCATAAAATAGGAATTGTGTGAGTGAATATTCCAGCAATTTTGTAATTTTATATTATTCTTAAATTCCCTGCTCTCAATCATGTTCCTCTTTGGCATCTTGGTCAATCAGTGTTTAGACTCATAATTAATACCTTTTTCCTGCATAAATATTTATTTACTTCATGCATCTGTCATAATTCCTTGTGTTCATTTATACAGCCTGTTTGTGGCAGGTATACATTTCACAGAATTGGTTAACTTTGCTTTGTTACTCTAATAGAAATTAGCTCCTGAGCTCCAGTTCTGCTTGCTGTCTTACGTGTACAGCTCAGTGAATTGTTACGTAGGTGTGCATCCATGTAAGCCCTGACCAGATTGAGATATTTAACACACACACCCCCACCTCCCGCCGCCGCCGGCAATCCAGAGGACTCCCTCTTGCCCTTTCCACCCAACCCTACATCCCCCAGAGGTAACTGTGCTCTAACTTCTATCACCAGAGGGTAACACTCCAGTCTCCTTTAACTAAGTGCTTCCTCTAACTGAGGTTCACGACTTTCCCCTGGCTCCTTCTTCCCTGAGGGTGATCTAGGTCTCCCATCAGAGGAGAGGTCTGCTTCAGGCATGGCTGTTCAGTAATCTATTTATGTATCACAGACCATCCCCAAATGTAGTGGGTAAACACAAGACATTCTCACAGTTTGGTGGGTTGATGGGGCTCAGCCGATTCTTCTCACCTCACCTGAGATCTCGAGCAGCTGCAGTCTGACAGCAGCTGCACCTGGGTCCCAGAGGCCCCGCTGAGCTGGAAGGTCTGAGTTGTCTTCTTTTTCTGAGAACGTAAAAATTAGCTCTGGCTAAGAATGTAAAAATCTGCTCAACCTTTCATTCGGCTGGAGTATGAGACATGGATTGAATGATATGCAGAATTGACAGAATATATTCCATCCCGAGACTCACTGCAAGGGGAGAGGCCTAACAACCATCTTTGTTATTCCTGAGTAACTTTGTTTTCTAAAATCATAGACTATCAGAAACTTTCATCAGTAAGAATGACACGCCCTGATTTTGCCCAGAGGAGCTAAGTCACTTGGACACAGAGAAACAGACTTGGTTTGTTTCTGGGCAAACCTCAGATGCACCTCCTCAGGTGCAGAGTTTCTGGACACGGCATTTTCCGTCTATCATAACCCTTTAGTATCTGAGGAAACACGACCCTGGCGCCCATCTCACAGTCCTGAGCAGATGTGGAATCCTTTACACGGAGCCTGCTTTGCTTTGAGCCTATCAAAACTTTGATTCAATACCATAATCACCGAATTGTATACTCTAAAATGGTGAATTTTATGGTATGTGAATTTATGGCCTGTGAAATACGGCATCTCAGTTTTGGCATCTCAGTTTTAAAAATGAAAGACAAGCGCTTGGCATGGAAAATTGTTGGCTCTTAATGCCACTTTACACTGAGTTTCTTACTAAACCTCAGTTTAGTAAACTGGTTTTTCAATTAAAAACAAACAAAAATCTCAGCTTCATTTGTATTCTGCTAAACCCCACCCTTCCCCCAAACCTTATGCTAACTCTGCTTTGCTTTTGTTTGGTGAGATGTCCCTTGGTTCCTCTGGGGTGTGGTCTGTCTCTGCAGTGGCTCAATACGCCTGGCTTTGTCAGGCAGTGTGTTGCTGACAGTTGTAAGCTGTCAGGAGGACAACCCTGGTGCCTTGGCACTCCTCCACATCGTCTCTCTCCACCGGTGGTGTCTTCCCCTCCAGGGCCTCTCCACGGGCTGCTCTCTCCAGCAGGGGACCTGGGCTTCGCACACGTTGGCTGACTTCCACAAAGACTAAAGTAAAAGCTGCCAGGCTTTCTTAAGGACTTAAGGCCTGGAGCTGTTACAACATTGATTCTGCTGCGCTCTGTCAGTTACAGGGAGTAACAGGCCAACCCAGATTCAGCGTGGGAGGGGACGGCACAGGTGTGGTTCATTGGGGGCCATCTTCGGAGGCCAACTGGCACCACTGTCCTCTCTTCTCCCGGCGTTCCATTGTTAGGCTTCATCTGCCTTGGGTTTCAGCCTCAGGCCCTGCTAATTTGCACATAGCATCCACTCTCTACAGACAACCAGAACTCTTGCAGTTTGTCCTCTGCTCAGTCCCTTCGGCTTACCTCCGGGGCCATGGGGAGTTTCTGGCCGCATTCCCCACACTGTGCTGGGTTGCCCAGGTCTCTGCAGGCCTCTCTCAGGCCCAGCTGCCTGGGCTTCTCCCTCAGACCTTGTAATGCTACCACCAGGTTCCATGCTGGATGTGGCTTCTCGTTGGGGTCCACACTCTGGGGGTTCAGGCCTCTTGTGCTGGGGATTCCCCAGACCTGGTAGACTTACCCATCCTCTGAGGTAGTGAATGCCACTAACTGAAGGAATGGGGGGCTTTGGGAAAACAAGAAAAAAATGCGCAAGAGAAAATGGATAAAATCTAAGTGGTGTAACTTTTCTAGGAAATCTGCAACAGTGAGGGCAGGCAGCTATTAATAGGGTGTTTTTTTCTTTTTAAGTAAAATTTTTTAAAATTTTGGCTGCACCCTGCAGCTTGTGGGATCTTAGCTCCCCGACCAGGGATCGAACCTGGGCCCCCTGCAGTGGAAGCTCGGAGTGCTAACCACTGGACCGCCAGGGAATTCCCAGGCGGCATTAATATTGATTATCGGTATTGTTTTGATCTTAATTTGAGGTAATGATAATCAAGTTTACATAACTCTTAAGAACTTTCATACATATAATTTATTTCATCTTCACAGCAATCTTTTGAAAGGAGGGATTATTATTATTCCCATATTACAGATTATCTGTAATTCCCATATTACGGATAAGGAAACAGGCTCAGGGAAATCAAGGGACTTTTCCAAGGCCGCATATTGTATGGTTTTATCTTGAAGGGACAATTTTAAAAGAAAAAAGATTTGAAAGAGAACCAATGGACCTGTGAATTTAAATGAGAACATTTTGATTTTTCCATTTTGATTATCTTGCAAAATACTGGGCTTTTAGGGGGGAAAACCCTCAGGATTCCTAAAGAACAGTAATGGCAAAGTATGGAGAACAGTTGTGATAAAGTGAGAAAGAAATAGATCACACAGTACCATTCACTTTGTTAACCCTGTGTGTGGAAAACGTGAGCCTCTGGATTCCTCCTCTGAGAAAAGAAACGAGACGCAGCTCGAGCCCTGGACCCGCTAATGGGGCCGCCAGACCAACTTTGGGCTGCAGTTTGACTCCGTGAGACTGAGAACAACGAGGATGCAGGTGAACATGAGGAGGGCTGCCGTGGGGATGTAGAAGGGTTCAGGGCCCTGAGCGACAGGCACCTGAGGATAAATCCAGCTCCTCAGCGATAATCCACATGGCAGCGTGTTTGTGTGCAGCTGAGGCTGCTTCTCAAATTCCTGTCTAAAGGAACTCACCAGAACAGGACATGGCGTTCATGAGACCTGCAGACGTTGGGGAAGAAGGGCTCCTCAAAGACCTTGGCTTTGGGGTCTTAACTTGGAAAATTGCCTCCCAGTAGGTCTCATAGTGATCCTGCCTCTAAGTCATTATGTAATAAAGGCTTTACATTCATTATTTTTTAAAGGCTGGACTCCATTTTAAATAAAAATAGACTGGAGAAAGATATGTCACTGACAGAAAAATAGTATATATTGGTATGGCTTTCTTTTCCTTTTTCTCTACATGTGTTTATAATTGCACACCAGGACAAACAAGTTTGAGCTCTTTGAATATAAACCATTTAAGCTTTCTTTGACAGTGTGACTCAACGTGGGCAAATAGGGTTGAGAATGATCCACAGAAAAATAAAACAAATTGGCTATTTATGGAGCCACCTACTAATGGAAATGGAAATGCTTTTAGCACATGTTCTTTCCAGGAATCTCCCAGACTGACTGAAACAGGGCAGGAATAAAAATGGAAAATTACTTTAGAAGGTCATTTGACTATTGGGTGCTACCACTTATCAGTTGCCTTGAGTTTGTGAAGTTCCTAATTCAAGAGCTGTTCACTTTTATAAAGACGATTGAAACTGATATATAAGGCGGGGGGTGGGATGGTAAAAGAAATTTGGAGCATGTAAGAAAGGCCAAAAAGAAGTAATGATATATATTTTAAATTGACCTCAGTTCAAAATATGTTTTTGAATTTGCAAACCACAAGCCTCTTCCAGAGTGCCTCAATTCTGAGAATCTGTACTCCAATGAACTGAAATATAGTTACAAACGGAAATCTTAAAATATGGTGATGTATGCTTTTAAGGTGGATGTGATGTTTAAAAGGAGGGGAGGAAGATAGGGAGAAGATAAGAGACCAGAAGAAGACTGCCACAAAGTAGAATTTTCCAAGGAAGTTGTAAGTTTATCCAAATTTCCCTGCAGAAAATGGTCATCTGAGTAAGTATACCCTAATAATTAAGTCACTGAAGATACACTTAATTTGCTAACTTAACCCTCAGACCAGTGGTTCTCAACGTGTGGTCCATGGACCAGCAGCAGCACCTGGAAACATAAGAACTGCAAATCGCCACCCAACTTCCAAGACCTCTGAGTCTTGGAAACTCAGAAATCTGTGTTTTAACAAGTCCTCTGTGTGATCTGATGCGCGCTCAAGTTAGACCCGTTTACCCCAGATTCATAAGTTTTTAGTTCCAGGCATCTAAGAGAGAAAACTCGGCCCATTTTTCTGCTATTCAGGTGTGCCTCATTTCCCAAACACAGGGTGTCAGGAGGGGGAAGACAGTGTCGGGTGTGAATTGGTTCTGGGCGACACTGTCACATAGTTGGAGAAACAGTGCTAAGCTCAAGAGAAGGACCAGCTGTGTGCCCCCTGCAGATTCAGGGCAGAGAGCTGGCGAGGATGAATAAGGAACCAAGAAGCCTTCTGAGAAGGAAAGAGCAGGTTGGAAATCACAGGCTCGACTCAAGAAGAGCAGATAGTGGGGGAATGGCCACAGTTTTTTTGGTGCTCTGCCTTCAAGAGGTGGAGCTTAACTCTCCTTCCTTTGACTGTGGCCTGGACTCAGTGACTTGGTTCCAGTGACAGTGTGTCACTTCCAGGACTAGGTCACAAAAGCCTGTGGCCTTTTCCTTTTTCTCACTCTTGGATCTCTCGTTCTTGGGGAAGCCTGCTGATGTGTCATGAAGACACTCACAAAGCCTTGTGAAAAAGTCTGTGTGGCCGGGAACTGAGGTCTCTGAAGAGCCTCCAGCCTCAGCCAGGCCTTCAGATGACTGCAGAGACTGGGGCCCCTGCAACACCCCGCCCTGCCCCACAGTGTGACTCAGATGGCCCTGGCTTCTGCCCTTTACCCCTCCCATCACCCACACTTGCACTCGAGCCCTCAGAAGAGGAGGACCTTAAATCTCCGGGATCTCTGTGTGTTTCCCCCTTTTTCGACTACAGCCCACCCCTGCAGGGGCAGAGAGGAGCGGTGGGAATAGATACACGAGTGAGCACGACAGGGGACCTCTCCCTGCTGCCTGGCACTACGGCACCAAAAATGCCTGCACTCAGAGCTGGAAGAGCAGTGGTGAGCAGGAACACATCTCCAGCCCCGTGTGAGGATGCATCAGGATGAACAGGTTAGGGCTATCTGCATATAGACTTGAACAGGAGTACTTCCTATAAGGAGAACCTGGGAGGGCACTGAGGACCTGAACTCCCCAAAGAAGGGCTGAGCTATTATTATGAGCAGGTCATACCTCCAAGCCTGGAGAAACCCGTATTACAAAGACACAGGCTGCAGTTGTGTTGGTGGCACCTTTAACATGCTTTCCCCCCAGCTTTTTTTTTTTTCCTTTCGTTTTCGTTTAATTAATTAATTAATTAATGGCTGCGTTGGGTCTTCGTTGCTGCGCACGGGCTCTCTCTAGTTGCGGTGAGCGGGGGCTACTCTTCGTTACGGTGCACAGGCTTCTCATTGCAGTGGCTTCTCGTTGCGGAACACCGGCTCTAGGTGCGTGGGCTTCAGTAGTTGTGGCACGTTGGGCTCAGTAGTTGTGGCTCACAGGCTTAGTTGCTCTGCGACATGTGGGATCTTCCTGGACCAGGGCTTGAACCCCTGTCCCCTGCATTGGCAGGCAGATTCTTAACCACTGCGCCACCAGGGAAGTCCCCACCACCACCACCTCCTGCAGCTTTACTGAGGCATAATTGACAAACAAAAATGATATATATTTAAGGTTTACAATATGATGTTTTGATAATATGTATACATTGTGAAATGATTACCACAGTCAAACGAACTAACATATCCAACTCCTCACATAGTTACCATCTGGGGGGCAGTGGTGTGAGAACACTTAAGATCTACTCCCCTAGCAAATTTCAAATAGTATACAATATAGTATTGTTAATATTAGTCACCATGCTGTACATTAGGTCTTCGGAACTTATTCATCCTGCATAATTCTGCAGCTTTGTTCCCTTTGACCAACATCTCCCCATTTACCCCACCCACAGCCCCTGGCAACCACCATTCTACTCCTTGTTTCTATGAATTTGACTTTTTTAGGTTCCATATATAAGTGAGGTCCTGTAGTATTTGTCCTTCTGTGCCTGGCTTCTTTTATTTCATTTAGCGTAATGTCCTCCAGGCTCATCTATTGCTGTGATCTGAATGTTTTTGTTTTCCATAATGGCTATACATTACATTCTCACCAACAAAGCACAGGGGTTCTCTTTTCTCGTCAACACTTCATCTTTTATTATTTTGATAATAACCATTCTGACAGGTGTGGTGTGATATCTCATTGTGGTGTGATTTGCATTTCCCTGATGATTAGTGTTGTTGAACACTTTTTCATATACCTGTTGACCATTTGGGTGTCTTTGGAAAAATATCTACTCAAGTTCTTGCCCTTTTTAAAATCAGGTTATTTGTATTCTTGCTTGAGTTGTTTGAGTTCCCTGTATATTTTGGATATTAATCCCTTATCAGATGTATGGTTGGCAGATATTTTCCCCATCCCATAGGTTGTTCCTTCACTGTTTCTTGTTTCCTTTGCTATACAGAAGCTTTTTAGTTTAATACAACCTCATTTGACTATCTTTTTTTCACTGCCTATGCTTTTTGGAGTCTTATCTAAAAAAGAATTGCACACACCAATGTCAAGAAGCCTTTCCCCTATGGTTTCTTACAGTATTTTTATAGTTTCAGATCATACGTTTTAGACTTTAATCCATTTGAGTTGATTTTTGTATATGGTGTGAGATAAAGATCCAATTTTATTCTTCTGGTTGTGGCTATCCGATTTTCCCAACACCATTTATGGAAGAGACTGTCCTTTCTCCATTGTATATTGTTGCACTGTTTTGAAATCAATTGACCATAAATGTGTGGATTTTATTTCTGGGCTCTCTGTTCTCTTTTATTTGTCTACATGTCTGTTTTTATGCTAGTCTCATACTATTTTGATTAATATAGCTTTGTAATATATCTTGAAATCAGGTAATGTAATACCTCCAGCTTTGTTCTTCCTGTTCAAGATGGCTTTTGTTATCAGGGTCTTTTGTGGTTCCATGTAAATTTTAGGATTGTTTTTTCTACTTCTCTTAAAACTGCCATTGGAATCTTGATAGGGATTGCACTGAATCTTTAGATGGCCTTGGGTAACATGGAAATTTTAACAATATTAATTCTTCCAATCACTGAACGCAGGATATATTTCCATTTATATGTGTCTTCTTCAATTTCTTTCATCAGTGTTTTATAGTTTTCAGTGTACAGATCTCTCATTTCCTTGCTTAAATTTATTCCTAAGTATTTTATTTTATTTTATGCAATTGAAAATGGAATTGTTTTCTTAATTTCTTTTTCAGATATTTCATTGTTAATTCTAAAAAGACAACTGATTTTTCTATGTTGATTTTATATCCTGCAACTTTACTGAATGTGTTTATTAGTTTCAATAGTTTGTTTGTGGAGTCTTTAAGGTGTTCTCTATGTAATATCATGTAATCTGCAAACAGAGACAATTTTATTTCTTCTTTTCCAATTTAGATGCCTTCTATTACTTTTTCTTGCCTAATTGCTCTGGCTAGGACTTCTAGTGGTATATAGAACAGAAATGATGACAGTGGGCACTCTTTTCTTGTTCCTGATAGTAGAGGGAAAACTTTCAGCTTTTCACCATTTAGTATGATGTTAACTGTCGGCTTGTCATATATGGTCTTTATTTTAACACGCTTTTTAAAAAGTGCTTTGTAAGAGGTTTTCTGTGGAAAATTGGTAAAATCAAGTGAGATATAAGGTTTTATTCAAAGGGGAAAACTCAATTAAGAGATGCTTTAAATTGACCCTTGTATTGCGGGAAAAGTTGAAAGATCTGAATCTTTGGTACTTTGAGAGGTATTAAGGGACATAAGACAACAAAGATACAAGAAATAACAAGTACTAATAACCAGGGTTTTTTTTAATTTTTAAAAATATTTATTTATTTGGTTGCACCAGGTCTAGGTTGCAGCAGGTGGGCTCCTTAGTTGAGGCTCATGGGCTCCTTAGTTGCGGCTCACCAGTTCCTTAGTTGTAGCACACAGACTCCTTAGTTGTGGCATGCGAACTCTTGTTTGCGGCATGCATATGGGATCTAGTTCCCTGACCAGGGATCGAACCTGGGCCCCCTGCATTGGGAGTGTGGAGTCTTAACCACTGCACCACCAGGGAAGCCCCTAACCAGTTTATTGAAAGCTCTAAGTTCCTTTTTTTAAAAAAAAAAAAAAAAACTTATTTATGTATTTGGCTGTGCCAGGTCTTAGCTGCAGCATATGCGATCTTAGTTGTGGCATGCGGGATCTAGTTCCCTGACCAGGGATTGAACCCAGGCCCCCTGTATTGGGAGTGCAGTCTTAACCACTGGACCACCAAGGAAGTCCTAGAAAGCTTTAGGTTCTTAAACAAGCTCTATCACATCCCCCTTTCACAGATCCCAGACAATAGTTCAAACAGGAATCATAGCTTTTGCTGTCAGTTTCAGGTATAAACCAACTCTCATTTTCAGGCTTTAGAAAGTCCAGCTCAATCTATACCAAAACTTCAACCTCTCATTCAGTTCAAATGCCAAGGGGTGTTAGGTGCCCACACCTAAAGAGAGTTACTGATGCTCTCTTATATGCTTGACACCTGACCTGTTTTCTGTGCCCTGCACCATCACAGTGGTCGGGAAAACATCCTAATGCATCTGCTCTGTAGCAGCCTTCTTTCTTCATGGGCTAGTACAAGGCTAAAAGAAGCCATGAGCAGTTGTCTCCTCCCACCCCACCAGGTCCATAAGCAACATGTCTTGCATATACAAGAGTCTAAACATTCCCACATATAGGCTGAGAGGGAAACCAGCATTCCTTAAGTACCCACTGTGTGCCAGGCACTTGCCACATGGTAATTCCTTTCATTCTCACAAAACCCCGGAGCCCAGTTTGCAAATGAGGAAGCAAAAGCTCAGAGAGGCTTAGTAACTTGCCTATGATCACACAACCAGGAAATGGACTTGAATCCAGTTCTTCTGAATTGTATCCACTCCCAAATTTATATCCTGAAGCTCTAACCCCCAGTACTTCAAACTGTGACTGTATTTGGAGATAGGGCCTTATGGCTGGGCCCTAATTCAATCTGACTGCTATCCTTATAAGAAGAGGAAATTTGGACACATAGACAACAGAGGAAAGGCCATGTGACGATGCAGCTGGAAGGTGGCCATCTACAAGCCAAGGAGAGAGGCCTCAGAGGAAACCAAACCTGCAGACACCTTGATCTTGGACTTCTAGCCTCCATAACTGTGAGAAAATACATTTGCTGTTTAAACCACCTAATTTGTGGTCTTTTGGTTATGGCCGCCCTAGCAAATGAATATACTGGACTAATGCATTTTCCAGACAGCATGTGGAGAATCACAGACTGTAATTGAGGATATGTCAGCATCTTCTCCTCTGAAGACTATTTTTCAGGAGTTGTTGACATGACATTGAAGCATGGAAGCCAGAGCTGGACAGAGCTAGTTGTTTTGTTTCAGGCTAGGTGCAGGCCTAATGTGGGAGGTGTCTGGAACATGGTGGAGAGAGCCTGGGGGAGGCGCGGGGAGAATGCATTCACCCAGCCCTCACCTTACACAGGGGGCTCTGGAACCTAACATAACATTTATAGGCCAGACTGTGTGAAAGTGCCTTACACATGTCATTTCATTTACAGCTAAGGCCTCTACAGCTGCAAACTTGCATTTCCCTTGGCAAGAGGCAAGTCTGTTCTGAGACTTTGCAAGGGGAATCTTGACCCAGGCTGAATTACTCTTAGGGATTTTGGATATCTTGCAATGTAGTTTACTATTTTGCATATACCATGGAAATCCATTCATTAATTCATTTAACGTTTATTGAACGTCTACTGTGTATCAGATTTGACACTTGGGCGGATAAAGAGAAGGACCAGTCATGGACCTTGTGTTCAAGGAATTAATAATCTACTCGGAGAAATAAGACATGTATCAAAATAACTATATTGCAAGGTTGAAAGCAGAGACTAGAGCTCCATTTATATTAGCACATATACATACGCACGAACATAAGTATTCTTCTTTTTGAATAGTTTAAATGTCTCCTACCACGTGGCAAGGCATTGTATAAGGCATTTTAGAAGTGGTACATTGAGGGACTTCCCTGGTGGCCCAGTGGTTAAGAGTCCACGCTCCCAATGCAGGGGGCAAGAGTTCGATCCCTGGTCCGGGAAATAAGATCCTGCATGTTGCATGGAGCGGCCAAAAAAAAAAAAAAGATAGAAGTGGTGTATTGAATCCATAGTGTGGAAAAGGAGACCCCTCTCCCCACACTTACACCCTGGGCCATGCCTTCTAAAGACATGTGCCCATGCCCTCCAAAAAAAAGGAGTTATTGGTCTGATGGGTCAGAACCCAGGACCCTCACAGGGCTGTGTTGCTCATGGGTGGGCTCACTCTGCCTTGAAGATCAGCTCTGTGGCCTCCTGAGAATTCCCAGGGGCTGCTCAGAAGGTCTGGCCTCGTCTCCGCCTCCTCATTCTTGTCTCTGGAGGGGAGGGGGGCAGAAGCCCAAAGAATGGCTGGTTGCCTCAATTCCCTGGGGAGGAAGAAGAACCTTCTGTGGCTTCCAGGTCTGGCCCACATTTCCCAGCTCAGCCTTTGCCAGAATCCGTCTTGGTTGTTACCACAATTAATAAAGTGTCCCCAGTTCCCACTTGGGCGCTGAGACTTGCATGCAGCCCCCTAGTCAGGTCCTGAGAGGGGAGAGGTGAGTCCCGAGGTTGGCTGTTCCTTGTGCAGGGAATCTCAGGGTTCATCCCCGACCCCTCCTCAGAGCCCGATTAAGGGATGTTATCTCCACTGAGCTCTGAGAACTTTCCTCAGCTGGTGAGTGGCCAAGCCAGGATTCCAAGCAGCTACCGTTTGACTTGAAACCGTAGTGCTGTTGCCACCATGCACACTGCCCTCTAAGTGTAAGAATGAAGATGAGGGAACCACTGGGGATGTTCCCAGGAGCACATGCATCCCTCCTGGCAGAGTTTTCATGGAGGAGGGAACATTTAAACTTGGGAGAACTGGGAGGATTTGGACATGAAGGGAGGGCGGCTTTCCCAGTGGAGGGGAGAGCAGGGATTCTGGAATAGGTGCCATAGTAGGGAAACACGAGGCCGGCGTTCCCTGCTGGCAACTCGCAGCAGGAACAGGAGCTGGAAAGCCCTGCACACATGTAGAATCTTCCCCCATTGCCCAGCCGTTCACACTGGGAAGTGACCTCCTGTGTTCCAGGCCACCAAGATCTGCATCCAGCATCTTAGCTTGTTCTCTTTCCTCTGAGGACGCTCTGGCCATGAGGCCCTGCCACTGGCCCCCGAAGGGCCATGATCACGCCCACCCTGTGCCCAGGCAGGTCCCCTCAGGTGCCTCCCCATTCCCTGTGGTGTCTGAACCGGGGCTGGTGGTGTATAGAATGCAGGCTTTGGGATACTTGTGTTCTAGCTCTGTGGCCCTGGGCAGGTCACCTAAGCTGCCTTCATTGGCCTCTGTTTCTGCATCTGCAACATGGAGGGAGTGACAGCTACCTCCCAGAGTTGCTGTGAGGCTTTCAAGAAATAACAGGCGTGCAAGTGTAATAGGTGTTTGATGACCGGTGATTGGCATCAGTGTTTTTAATCCCTTAAGATCAGAAAGGCCTCAGAGTCTTCCATGAATCCCTTCCTGAGAACTACAGTCACATCTCACCTCTTACCTTCCTCATCGGCTCTGGCATGCCTCCTGCCAAATTCCTGTAATCTAGATGGCGGTGGGCCCTCCCCAGATCACCTCTGACCCCGGTTCCACAGTCCTGGTCACTCCAAGTCTCCTCAGCACTTCTGCAGATTCCGAGGCAAGGCTTTTCTATCCTGCCCAGTCTCTACTTTGTCCTACACCAGCCCCGCATCTGTGAGAAATCTGCCCTTCATCGGTTCTAGTAACTTTATAAAGACCCTGGGGGGGTGGGGAGGAGGAGGCCTTTGACTGGGGCCAGTGTGACGTCAAAAAGATAGAGAGGTCCAGAGGGCTGAGGAGAGGCTAGGGGTTCGGGCTCAGCAGAGGTGTGGCAGCATCACACTGTAAAGAGGAGGTGTAGGACGCGTGCATATTGGTGCGGCTGCCTTGGGAAAACACAATCAGCCACACTCCACCCTAGAAATACACCCAGTCTGGTCGTTATTCACTGTCTCCCTCATCTCCACCTTCAGGACCCTCCTAAGGGGCCTCCTGCATCCTCTCACGTCCATTTCTAAGTCCCTTTCTTGCCATTTATATGCCAGGGTGATCCCGTTAAAGCAAGAGTCAGAGCTTGTCACTCCTCTGTTCAAAACCCTCCACTGGCTTCCACCTTCAAACGAAGCCCAGACTCCACATGACCTGGCCCCTGTGGCTTCTCCCACCCTTTCTCCCTCACCCACCCCTGCTTATTCTACTCCAGCCACAGGGGCCTCCTTTCTGCGCCTGAGACACACCACGTCCCCTCAGGTCTCTGCCAAGATGTCACCTCCTCAGGGAGGCCCTCCCTGATTAGTTCTCTCTCCATTCTGCATCACACTGAACGCCTGGACTACGCCTGGACTACGCTTCTTGTCTGTCTTGACACTTTCGCTAGAGTGCAATTTCCTGAGGGCAAGGAATTTTATATATTCAGTTCATGTTAAATCCCTAACTCTTAGAGATCTTTGCATGGGACACAGCAGGAACTCAGTAATTATTAGTTGAATGAATGAATCCTCTGACCTCTCTCTTACCTTCTTGAATCATTTTTTTTTCCATTTCCATCTTCTCCAGTTTAGCCTTGTCCATCCACCTTCTAAGGACACACGTGTGTTTGCAAAACATTCGGTAACTGTATATAAGGAAATAGGTTATCACATAATCCATGGTAACCGCATGGAACATTTTTTTTTTAATCTCTCTAGTGCTTAAAAAAAAAAAAAAAAATCACTGTTCTCTTAACCCAGATGGTGTAGGTATATATTTTGGCCATGCAGATAGCCCTTTCCCTGTGGCTGAGCATTTTTAAAGCACTTTAACACTTAAAGAAGGGGATTAAATACTGCACATGCTGAGGCCCCGGTTTGCACAGTTTGTTCCCACACAGCCTGCAGGATGGGGAACCTCCTGGTTGCAGGAACCACAGGGCATCACTGAACGCAAACCCCAAAGCGGCGAGGGGCTGCCATGCCTGTGTGTGTTCTCCTCTGTCTCTCAGGTTATTTTTTTCCTAAAGTCTGTGGTTCTAAAACGTCCCTCAGCAGCTGCTGGTATTGCTTGCCTTGGACAAGATGTCCCTGCCCACAACAGGGGTGGGCATATGCATGATTATACAGAGCTGGGGCCGTGCTCCTTTCCCACCCTGTGGAGTCCTGGCAGCCCTGGCCTAGCAGTGTGTTAGGAGCTGTCCTGTTCCAGGGCCTCAGCAAACAGCACAGTCCCATGCCCTCGATCTCCACCTTCAACTGCACAGAGACTAGATCCAAGCTTTGAGATCGATGCTTTGCCTTTACCTTGGGCCAGGTCAAATTATGACACAGCCCTTCCTCCCCACCCCATCCAATCTCTTGGAATCCAAGGTGTGAGGGTAATGGTGATAGGGAGGGGCGTGAGATGAGGTCGGGGAGGTGATGGGGTGGTGATGGGGTCGGGAGTGATAACGTTCTCGTAATAAAAATATCATGGCAGTTCTATCTGTAGTTTTTTAAGGAACCTCCATACTGTTCTCCATAGTAGCTGTATCAATTATTCCCACCAACAGTGCAAGAGTGTTCCCTTTTCTCCACACCCTCTCCAGCATTTATTGTTTCTAGATTGTTTGATGATGGCCATTCTGACCTGTGTGAGATGATATCTCATTGTAGTTTTGATTTGCATTTCTCTAATGATTAACGATGTTGAGCATTCTTTCATGTGTTTGTTGGCAATCTGTATATCTTCTTTGGAGAAATGTCTATTTAGGTCTTCTGCCCATTTTTAGATTGGGTTGTTTGTTTTTTTGTTATTGAGCTGCATGAGTTGCTTGTAAATTTTGGAGATTAATCCTTTGTCAGTTGCTTCATTTGCAACTGTTTTCTCCCATTCTGAGTGTTGTCCTTTGGTCTTGTTTATGGTATCCTTTGCTGTGCAAAAGCTTTTAACGACCCAGCAATCCCACTACTGGGCACATACCCTGAGAAAACCATAATTCAAAAAGAGTCATGTACCAAAATGTTCATTGTAGCTCTATGTACAATAGCCAGGACACGGAAGCAACCTAAGAGTCCATCAACAGATGAATGTATAAAGAAGATGTGGCACATATATACAATGGAATATTACTCAGCAATAAAAAGAAACGAAATTGAATTATTTGTAGTGAGGTGGATGGACCTGGAGTCTGTCATACAGAGTGAAGCAAGTCAGAAGGAGAAAAACAAATACCGTATGCTAACACATATATATGGAATCTAAGAAAAAAAATAATGTCATGAAGAGCCTAGGGGTAGGACGGGAATAAAACACAGACCTACTAGAGCATGGACTTTAGGATATGAGGAAGGGGAAGGGTAAGTTGTGACGAAGTGAGAGAGTGGCATGGACATATATACACTACCAAACGTAAAATAGATAGTTAGTGGGAAGCAGCCGCATAGCACAGGAAGATCAGCTCAGTGCTTTGTGACCACCTAGAGGGGTGAGATAGGGAGGGTGGGAGGGAGACACAAGAGGGAGAAGATATGGGGATATATGTTTATGTATAGCTGATTCACTTTGTTATAAAGCAGAAACTAACACACCATTGTAAAGCAATTATACTCCAATAAAGATGTTAAAAAAAAAAAAGATATCATGGCCAGTACAGACAGTAAACTAGGAACATGCACTTGGTCTGGCTAGAAGACGATGAAATGAATGTCAGCTATGTTTTCTAGGGCTCACCCTCTGGGAAACCTCAGGCAGACCCACCATCCCACCTGCGAGAGTGGGGCTGAGGTCTGTTGTGTAGGTATGTATTTTGTTACATGTAAGCCTTTGGTGGCATAACAATTCTTTTGAGCTCTTTTATTTCTGTGATTCTTGAAATATGTAACATCAGGAAACTGGCTTCGCTCAGGATTCAGGATGTTTTCCATGCTTGTGGGCTTCAATTCAAGCTCCATCCATCCTTGGTTGTCACAGACGATTTTGGGGTCTCCTCCAGCATCTCGAGCCCTCTCTGACTTCCTGTCTTAAAGCTGTGACCTTCCCATTTCCCTACCAAGAATGTGGTTTCCCCTCTTCATAGCTGAATGATTCTTGGACCCACAGCATTTCTGAGTCTGGTAGAGATGAGTTTGACTGATGATATTCCCTTGGGGAGCAAGTCTGGCCTGAGGCCTCGGAGCAACGGTGGCATCTGGCTCGGGTGTCAGCGTGAGGGGTTCAGGTCCAGTCTTGCCAGTGATCACTCCGCCTGCCGGACAGTGGCCTGAATCTCTGCTGCTGCCTCTGGAGCCTCACATAAGCCTCAATTTTCTCATCTGTAAAACAGGAATTATTAACTTTAGTCCTGCTGCCTTGCTCGTGACCGTCAAATGAAAAAAACAAAACTGTTTAACAAGATTTTATAAAAAGTAAAGCCCTGGGACTTGCGTGGTGGCACAGTGGTTAAGAATACGCCTGCCAGTGCAGGAGTCATGGGTTCAAACCCTGGTCTGGGAAGATCCCACATGCCGTGGAGCAACTAAGCCCATGCACTACAACCACTGAGCCTGTGCTCTAGAGCCGTGAGCCACAACTACTGAGCCCATGTGCCACAGCTACTGAAGCCCACACGTCTAGAGTCCGTGCTCTGCAACAAGTCACCACAATGAGAAGCCCACGCACTGCAACAAAGAGTAGCCCGCTCTCGCTGCAACCAGAGAAAGCCCATGTGCAGCAACGAAGACCCAATGCAGCCAAAAATAAATAATAAATAAATTCATTACAGAAACATTTATATATTCACTTTTTTTTAAAAAAAAGTAAAGCCCTACATCACAATTACTTATTTAGCACACCAATGACATGTTTATTGTATAAAACAGAAGTAAAAGGGGGGATTAAATAATAGGAATTAAATAAAAATAGATTTGGGGTCAAGGTCCTTTTAGGGGAAAAAGCAAAGTAAATGGGTTTCTTTTCTGCAGAACTTCCCAGGGGCTTTGGTATGCTAGTATATAGTATACATTGCCAAGAGGGACGTACAATAGGCCGCATTTCTCAATTTATTTAAACTCGTCTGCTTTTAAAAAACAGAGTTAGAATTGGTGCACCTCCAGCTCAGCTTGGGGGAAGGCTGTGTTGTAAGGTTATTGTCACTGCTGTGACTGCACTCCAGATGCAGTGGCTCAAGGCCTGCCCAGTTCAAATCTCTTCCCTGAAAGTGCAGACAACCACACCTCCTGCCCTGGAGGGGACCAGCAGGCTCAGGGCCAGGGGGAGTCTGGCTAGGCGTCTTAGACTTACTAGCAGCTTTCTCAGCCGAGCTTTCCATTGCGCTGAGAGGCTCCATCAGTCTGGCTCTGACTTTAGCCTTTGCTGCGGGACAGGGCTGTGAGGAAGGGCTCTCCCGGGCTTCCCAGCTGCCCTGTCTTGTCTGCCTGCTGCTGATGCAGCTGCCGGCGGGGGTGGCCGGGGCCTCGTGTAAGTGAATCATCCTTCATGCTGGGCCAGAAAGACCAGGCTCACAGCTCTGTTCTCTGCCAGGACCAGACAATAATGGTCTGTCTGCCCCGATCAGCACGTCGGTCGGCCTGGACTGGTTGGACCTTGGACCTGCAGGAAAGACACCTTTTCCCTTTCTTCTTTCTTCTGTACTCCTAAGATAGCCAAGAATTTGATTTTGGGGAAAAAAATCCTTTTATTTTTAAATTGCAAAGTAAGTAATGCTGACTGTAAAAATTTCCACTAATGCAAATATGATTTGTATAAGGTTTAAAAGGTATAGAAGGCTAAGAAGGTGTTATTTGTATAAGATTGAAAAGAAAAGTTTCCGTCTTTTTCCCCTTAGCCCACATGCTTCCATCCCCAAGTGTGTAGTGTACATGGTTCTAGGGTTTCTCTTTGCCTTTCTCTTTGCACATATAAATAATTGATAAATAGATTTGCTTTTTTGGTCAGATTCACTGCAACTTTCCAGTTTCACTCAACATGGACAAGCTTCCATGTCAGTGCATAAATGAGAACGATCTTTTTCTTATTTTTTAAAGTCACGTTTATAGAGGGAATTTTTTTTTTTTTTTTGGCTGTGCCACTTGGCTTGTGGGATCTTAGTTCCCCAACCAGGGATCAAACCCATGCCCCCTGCAGTGGAAGTGCAGAGTCTCAATGACTGGACCACCAGGGAAGTCCCCTGTTGAGGGAAAATTTACATAAAGTAAAACTCACTGTTTTTAAGAGTACAGTTTGCTGTGTTTTGACATAGGAGACAACCACTCCAATCAAGATAGAGAACACTGCTGTCACCACCAAAACTCCCTTTGCAGTCAACTTTCTCCTCACAATCCTAACTCCTGGCAGCCACTGATCTGTTATCCGTCCCTAGAGTTTTCTCTTTCCCAGAAGGCTGTGTACATGGAATTAAGCAGGATTAGCGTTTTGTGTTGGCTCCTTCCACTTTGCATGATGTGTCTGAGATTCAGCCATTTCGCTCGTTTCAACAGTTCATCACATGTTACTGGCTACGGTTGCCTTG
This sequence comes from Kogia breviceps, assembly GCF_026419965.1. Taxonomy (NCBI): domain Eukaryota; kingdom Metazoa; phylum Chordata; class Mammalia; order Artiodactyla; family Physeteridae; genus Kogia; species Kogia breviceps. The sequence goes on along the minus strand of NC_081314.1, from coordinate 29,724,656 downwards.
TACACAGGTTATCTAGTCACCAGTTAATGGCCACTTGGGTTGTTTCTAGTTTTTGGTTATTACAAATAAAGTGGTTATGAACATGCACATACATACAAGTCTTTGGGTAGAAATATGTTTCATTTCTTTTAAATAAATACCAAAGAGTAGAATTGTTGGGTAGTATAGTAAGTATATATTTAACTTTATAAGAAACTGCCAAACTATATTCCAAAATGGTTGTGCCATTTTGCATTACCACTAGCAACTAGGAGAGTTCCAATTGCTCCACATCCTCACTGACTCTTGGAATTGTCGGTCTTTTTAATTTTAGCCCTTCTAGTAGTATGTAGTGGTATTTCACTATGGTTTTCATTTACATTTTCCTAATGACTAATGATGTTGAGTATATTTTCATGTGCTTGTTTGCCATGCATGTATCTTCTTTGGTAAAGTATCCATTCACACCTTTTGCCCATTTATTTTAATTGGGTCATTTCATTATTATTGGGTTGTAAAAGTTCTTTATATATTTTGAATACAAGTCCCTTATCATATATGTGTTTTGCAAGTGTTCTCTTCTAGTTTTTGGCTTGTCTTTTCAATTTAACATTGTCTTGTGAAGAGCAGAAATTTTGATGAGTCCATGAAAATTATTTTTCTTTTATTGTTTGTGCTTTTTGTGTCCTATTTAAGAAATCTTTCTTCACAGAAGCAGGGATGGTCAGTAGGGGTGAGGGGAGGAATGGGAAGATATTGATCAAAGGGAGCAAAGTTTTAGTTATGTAGGATGAATAAGTTCTAGAGTTCTAATGCACATCATGGTGACTATAGTTAATAATACTGTAGTGTACACTTGAAATTTTCTAAGAGTACTTCTTAAGTGTTCTCACTAGAAAAAAAAATAACCATATGAGGTAATGAATATGTTAACTAGCTTGACTGTAGTAATCATTTCACAATGTATATGTACATCAAAAAATGTTGTTACACCTTAAATATATAGAATTTTTTTAAAAGAGAAATATTTGCCTAATCCAAGGCCTCTAAGATTTTCTCCTGTTTTCTTCTAAAAGTTTAATGATTTTAGCTTTTACATTTAGGTCTATGATCTACTTTGAGCTAATTTTTATGTACGGGGCAATGTAAGGGTTATGGTTCATTTTTGTTTGTTTTGCATATGGAAGACCAATTTTCCAGCATCATTTGTTACAGAGACTACCTTATTCTTTGTAATGACTGTATAATGTTTCACTGAATGGAGTGAAAGCCTGTTTCAAATCTGAGGCTGTGATGAATATCCTTGCATCTAAACCACTGGGCAGTTGAATGAGTATTTCTGTGGAATCTCTGGGTGAAATGGCATGTGCATGTTAAGTGTTAAGTGATGGGTACCCCAAATTGTTTCTTAGTATCTCCCCCACCTACAAGGCTTGGGGTGGAAGGCTCTAACTTTGATTGGCTTTATTGGTGTAAGCCTTTCACAAATCTCAGATCATTTCTTTCTGGAAAAATCTAACAGCTTGTGTTATTAGATTCTGAAAGATTCAGAGCCCTTCCAGAAGGGTTTGAAGAGAGATAACAATTTCTGCCTCAGTCAGTTAAGGTCACCTGTTGTGAAATAGGCTCATAAAACACATGGTCCATGGGACATGGAAATTTACAAAACACGATTTAATAAATATTGGGGGCTTATAAATACCTCTGTGCTGGAACCTCCCCAGAGGGTAGAGGTTCCCGTCGTAACTTTACATCAGTAGTGACTTCCCCCTCGTGGCCTGAGTGTATATTCAGCCTCTTGTATGCAGGCCACTGTCCACAGTCTCCACGCTCGCCCCAGCCCTCCCTGGACAAGGCCTTGGCCCACAGCTTAGTATGGCTGGAGCATAAGTTTATGTCACTTTTCCTACTTCCTTTTCATCTTACAATGGTGTGATTGGATCACATTAACTGACATTGTTGAGGATCTATTAGGTGACAAGGACTGTCCTGAGGCCTGTAGGGGTACACAGAGCTCTGGAACAGTCCCCCATATATTAAAAATATTTATTTATTTATTTATTTATTTGGCTGCACTGGGCCTTAGTTTCAGCATGCAGGATCTTCGTTGCCACGTGCAGGATCTTTAGTTGCGGCACGTGAACTCTTAGTTGCGGCACATGGGATCTAGTTTCCTGACCAGGGATCAAACCCGGGCCCCCTGCATTGGGAGCATGGAGTCTTAGCCATTGGACCACCAGGGAAGTCCCAGTCTCTCATCTTTAGAGACGTTAACACAGGTTAAGTAGCAACATACGATGGTTTAGAAGCAGTTCAAGAACAGTACCAGCAGGTGTCACGGGCAGGACATAGTGATATAATCTGTGCCAACTGCACGATCAGTGGTGAAATCTGTGTGCTGAGAGAAGGAGAAATACCTTTGCTTCTCACAGGAGGAATCAGAGCTGGAAGGTAAAAGTTCAGAGTCTGGCACCAAGTTACTTATAAGTTACCTTCCCCCTACGTATCCTGCATCTTCTCCAAGCCACCCAAATCCCACTGCTGGGGCCAGAGGTTTCCAGAGTTAATGTGAACAAGCCTGAGAATTCCCTGGTTGGACTTAGCCAACAATCACGATCCTTCTGTTAAACATTTTGGGAACAGCGACACGGGGTACCCCCTCTTTAAGCTGCCCTGTTACTTTTGAATGTAACTCAAGTATATCTTCTTGCTTTTCTTATAAATCCTGTATCAGTTAGCTGTTGCTGCATAACAAATCACCTTAAGACCTGGTGGCTTCAGGACACTGAAGGCAAAAACAACAGCCATCTCATTTGCTCATGAATCTGTAATTTGGGCTGCGTTCATCTGTGTAGTTCTTCAGCTGGTCTCCCCTGGTCACTTCTGTGACTGCCATCATCTGGGGACCTGAATGAGGCCAGATGATCCAAATTGACCTCACTCTCATGTCTAGTGCCTCTTCTGAGATGGCCAGACAGCCAGGGGCCTGCTGCTTTCCCCTCCCTGTGGCCTATTCAATAGTCCAGTCTTTCTAATGTGGCAGCTGGTCTCCAAGAAAAGGCAAAAGCAAAAGCTGCCAGACCTGTTAAGGCCTAGGCCTGGAAATGGTACAGTGTCACTTCAGCCATATTCTGTTGGTCAAAGCTAGTCACAAGGCCAGCCCAGACTGGACGGGAGGGGAAACAGACCCCACCTCTTGTTGGGAAGAGTGGAGTGTACATACAGGGATGGGAGAGATTGTTGGTGGCCGTATCTGCCGCCCATTTACCATGGCTCCGCAGGTTTCATTTTGGCTGTCTCTATACACAATTTTAAATTCATGTATGAGTCATCCCGCGTTACCTCATGTAACCTTTCCAACAGGGCTTTAAAGGGGAACGCCTCCATTGTATGAGAAAACTGAGGCTTAGAGAGATCAAGCAATTTGTCCACGGTCACAGCAGAGCTGGAGTCAAGCCCCTCTGGTGCTGGCGCTGTGGGTATCGCCTCATCCTATGCTTTCCCCCAACCCCACCTTCCCCCAGAGTGAGGCTCAGGTACTGGACCCCAGAGTCAGGAGCTACCACACCATTTCTGAATTAGCTCCCATGAGGCCCTGGGAGTATGTTATGTAGATTAAAGCAAAATGTGGGTTATTATTTTAATTATTTATATAGAGAGACTTAAGGATCTCTATAACAGTCTTTATAAACTCATAAGAGGCTTCATCGAAGGATGTGACACTTTTTATTTGAAGAATTTTGTCTAGCCAAAGGTCAAGTCAATGATGTTGTTTCCCATATGCAGTTTGATCGATAATCATTCACTTTGCAATCCATTGACTCTTTTCATTTTTCATGCGCTGCTTTGCATGGGATAAAGGCTGCAAATTCTGGAGAGAGATAAACACTTTTTTTATGGAGAAAGCTGTTTTGGAAACTATAAGATCTCCCCACCCACACCTCCGCATTTTATTGGATGATTAAAGAAAAAAAATCCAGGGTCAGCTTTACATTTGTCCCCCAGTGGGCAAAAATGTCACAGACTGACCGCAGAAAGATATGTCTCCACGGAAATTCAGTTTGAATCCAGAGGTTCGAATGGATTCTGTGGTGCTGCTGGACACCTCAGCTGCGAGGCGATAGGCACTGGTGGATAATCAATGAGGAAATCTGTCTGCCCTTGAGGACTGCTTCCAGTGGACATTCGAAATCTGGCTGCCTTTTTAATCACCTCTTCAATGGCCTCTTACCTCAGTCACCAAAGAAGAAAATTCAGATATCTTAATTTTAATGAGGGCATTTGATCCAGTGCTCAAGATAAATATAACCCTGTGTAGTACAGAGAAGGTTTAGTGGGAAATGGTTGGCATTCTTTCTTGGTAAAGGCATGGGGAAAGGAGAGAGAGGGAGAGAGAGGGAGGGAGAGAGAGAGAGACGGAGAGAGAGAGGCAGAGAGTGTGAGGGAGAGAGAGGCAAACAGCGTGGGGAAGACAAAGCACAGATAAGCAAGGCTCCTTGCAGCCCTTCGTGGAGAACTTGACACTTTCCAGACCGCAGCAAGCATGGTTGTCCTGAATCCAGTGACCCTGGGAATTTATCTTCAGCTTTTCTTCCGCTTCATCGTGTCTCAGCCCACTTTCCTCACCAGCGTGCTTCCAATTTCAGCAGGTAAAGCAGGACCATAACTTCCCCGTCTCCCCTCTTGTCGGGCAGGGGAGGGAGGAGGGCTATTCTGCAGCCGTCCTGATGTTTCTCCCTTTCCCCTCGGGGTGGAGAGAGGCTGGGAGGGTGCCGGCCCCAGCAGCCTCCGGTCACCCGGCCAGCCCCCTTTGGGACGCCCCTTCTGTCCTTGTCCCCGCCCGGCTGCTCAAAGCCAGAGACCCTTGAACAGACTGATTCTTCCCCTCACTGGCTGCAGGGTTGCATTCGGGTCGGGAATTGTGGCGAGCTTAACAGAGGCAGAGAGGAAGGCAAGTGAGTCGTCCAGACATTTCGATAAATACACCCCTGAACCCTTCGCGGCGGGCTCGGCCCACAGGGGATGCTGTGCAGCGGGCTGACCGGGAGGGAGTCCCGTTGGTTGTCCCGGGTCCAGGGGCCCCTGCAGCCTCAGGACCAGGTCTCCGTGTCTCTGGCCCCGTGGGCTTTCCTGCTGGGCTTTCTCCCCGAGGTGGGCTTCTCTTCGGCCTCAGCGAAGAGGGGAGGTGGAGGGGCTGCAGGGGGCAGGCAGGCCCGGAGCTGGGCGTAGCACTGGGGGTGGGGAGAGGGCTCTTTCCGCCCCCGGCCTGGCAACCTCTCCTGAGGGCTCCAGGCTGTTGCCCTTGTCCTGCCCGACCCTGAGCAGGGGAAGTATTGGGTTACCGGCACAGCCTGTTGAAAGCTTTCTGAGGAAACTCAGATGTTTCTGGAGGGCTTGAGGGGTGCGGACAGACCCCAGGCTTGGCAGCCGGTCCCATCACAGCCCCCCGCAGTTCTCCTCAGTCACCCCTGGCTCACCCCAGAAAAAGCCGTTTCCGTCACACCCTCCAGCATGCACCTCAGAGGTACTTGAGGCAGAAGTTTCACTCCCACCACCTTCACTAGACACAGGCTCTCTGGGAGGGAGGGCACAGCTCTGGATGCAGTCCCCAGCCCTCTCCATTCATAAGAATGGCTCAGTGACCCGTTGAGCTGCCAGCATCTGTGGGCCCTGAGGGAGGGACTCCGAGGAGGGCGTGGGGCTAATTATAAACGTGTGAGAAGCGGGAGGAGAGAGGAGGGAGTTTGTGGAGAACATTGGAGGTGGGGGGCAGGAAAGGTGGACTGCTGTGCTGCCACATGTGTGTCGGCGTGTCCCACCCCCAGTTCAGCCTGAGAGCGCCAAGCTTCTGGGAGTGAGTGGGTCATTATTTCCCGATTCAGGGGGGGGAAGCTTCATAGTTAATTTGGTCTGCTTGGTGGTTCTTAACCTTGTCTGGGCCATAGCTTCCTTGGAGGATCTGCCAGAGGCTCAGGACTCAAAGAAACTCAGGCTTCTGGTCCCAGCCCTGCCTCTGGCGGGCTCTCTGGCTTCTGGCAGGTGGTTGGCGGTAGACTGTAAGCACCATGCGGGCAGGGACTGTGTCTGCCTTGACCATTATCACTAGTTAGGCGGGGAAATATCGGGTAGATGCCCAATAAATAGCTGGTGAGTGGATGAGTGCATGAAGGAATGAAAACTTTTCTCATCTGTAGATTGGAGTCTGCCATCATTTTGTACCACTTGATTCAGGTACAGCCAAAATGGCTAATGAGTTCTGAAAGCTGGAAAGAAGAGGACCTCTGATTTTCTTTGAACTCCTTGCCCTCGAGAGAGCCTCGGCACAGCTTAGACATCTCTTAGGCAAGACTTGGTACAGACACTTCCGGTCAGGGTAACAGCAGGAAGGAGAAATAACTCAGATGGTTCAAGAAAAGACTGGAATGAGGGACCCGCTTTCAGGGGTGTGGGTGGGTTTAGGGGCACCAAGAAGGAAGGTTGAGAAATGAGCAGCCAAGGGAAGCCTTTACCACCCCCGTGCTTGAGGGGGCAAGAGGACCAAGTGGGGACCTGGATCCCGGGGAGATTTGGGACCTTGGAGGAGGGGCTGCTGAGAGGAGCCTTGGTCACAAAGGGACCCAAAGCAGAAGAAATACCCCGACCGACCACTCTCCCCTCCAATCTGACCACCTCTTGGCAGTGCCTCTCATGGCCAAACCCAACCGGAAGCCGGGGCAGGGGAGCCCCTTGATGCAGTCACGGGGGTCAGCCCCTGGCTGAGTGAAGGGAGTGGGAAGTGAAAAGAGGTAGCCCACCTGTCCATAGGCACTTCCTCGTAAACTGCTACATCCAGGTCTTCTGGTGGGGAATGTGCTCTTTAAACATTTGGTAAAACAATGGGGTAGCTCTGGGGGGAATCACTAAGGTGTCAGCTCAACAGAGCAGAAAAAAAGAACATCTGCTTCCTCCTCCTTCCTCACTTTGCTTTGTCCCCTTATTCTTGTCGCCAGGGCTTCCTGATAGCACAGTTCAGAAATACTCTTATGCCCTGAAACGGGAACTGTTCCTTAACACAGGAGAGCTTTAATCCTTTCAAAAGTTTCCCACAATCTGATGTGAAATAGTCTGTATTCAGAAGCTCATAGATTCTTAACTCTTCTGAAGAAGCCCAGCCCTGTGCACATAGTGAAAAGTGCCACCAGGAAGTCTTTTCATTCCACCCACCGTAGCTTAGTGATCGCCTACTGTGTGCCTGGCACTGTGCGAAGTGCTGCAGGGGACACAAGACAAGCAGGACGTGCAGGCCCCAGAGACTGGCTGGGATGGAGGAAGTGCTCTTACAGGCCTGTGGGCTGGTTCTTTCCTTCACTCTCTTCAGAAAAGACTGGATTCCAGCAACGCCAGACACAGCACAGCTCTGTGGATCAGATGTTCATTGCCTGGCAGCCTCCACTATCGGGTCCCTGAGAGGAGCAGGAGGGAGCAAAAAGCATCAAAGAGACCAAAATTGATGATAGCAATCCCAGCACTAAAGCACCCGCCCTGGATACAGAGAAACCTAGCTCAGGCCCTCACTCCAAGCCTGTGAACTCTTAGTGGGACATCATCCTTGCAGGCTCAGTGGGCAGGCCTCTTGAGGGTGGTGACATAGCCGTAGCACAGTAGATTGGGGAGGAGACTGCTGCTTAAGATAAACACAGTGACAACAAGAACAACAAAGACAGCTGATAAAACTGATTACAGGAAAAAATGGCAAAGAACCAGGGAATAGTTCTGAGATCAAAAAGGATAGCCGATTGGAATTTCTAGAGCCTCCATCCTGTATGTATCCCCTGAGGGCGCCACTGATTTACTGCTCTCTGGTTTGCACTGTGATGAGTGTGAATGACCCAGTGAAGACAGACTTGTACTCACTTCATTTTGCCTAAGAAGGCAGAGATGTGTCGGATATATTAATTTCTATTGAACATGGCCCTAAGATTTAAAGTGTCAGGAGCCCTAACTTTGGTGTCTTTTAACCCCTGCCGGGTGATACACCACCCTAACACTCAGTGGCTGAACAACAGTTGTTTATTGTTGAAGTTCATGTGTCTGTGGATCAGCTAAGGGTCATCTGATCTGGCCTGGGTTTGGCCGGCCTGGCTGGACTCGCTGTGGTCTGTGCACTGACTCAGCCCCAGGGTCCATCCTCGGATGTGGCTCTGTTGTTGTACAGTTTCTAGAATGTGGTGGCACAGACCCAAGGACAGTGATATTTATAGAATGAAAGGCCTTCTGCACACTTCAGTCTCTCACAGCACCCAGGATGGGTGTGGCCTCACTCTCGATTTTCAGATGGAGAAATGCAGGCTCAGAGAGGTTAAGTGACTTGCCCAAGATGGCACAGCTGGTGCGGGGATAGCTGGAAACTGGAAGCCTGCGCGCTGACTCTAAGTCTAGTGCTCTTACCAATGTAGACCAAATCTGCTATGGCCATGGATAAACGGTGATAGTAGTTTTTAAGGTCCTGTACCCCAGCCTCCAAAAACCCAGCTCCAGGTCCTTATCCCCTGCACTCTCCTGCCTTCTCCTCAGGACATCAGTGCCTGAAGCTCTTAGCAAACGATTGAGACAAGGACTTCATACTAAAGGGTGCATGACTTGCCAGGGTACTGGTTTATCTTTCTTTGGAGGTATTTGTGTTGTAACAGGAGTTAAAGATCTAAGCTAAAGGATGCTCTGGTGAGATGAGCTTCAACCTGAGCATTTTGGGGAATGAGGCTTCCTGGAGCCAGGGGAACCCCATTTCACAGACATTCTCTTCAGGGGTGTGAGCCAAACGACCCTATGCCCACAGACACACGTGGCTTCCCTTCTCCAACATGGGATTTCTCAGGCAGGCAGGAACTCTCCCGATGATGTTTGGGTCCAGGGCTCAGGACAAGATGGAGAGAAGACCCACCTCCAGGCCTGGAGAGTGAGATCTTGTGGAAGCCTGTGAGTTCTGTCTGGGTGCCGCAATCTTCTCCTGTGGGTGCTGGGACATGACCAGGGCAGGCATTTTGTGGCCTATAGGACGTGGTGTCCAGCCCTGCACTCCCCTGACTGGAAGCCAGCCAGGCCACTGCTTGGGACCAATCATGTTCTTGGCAGTAGATTATGGGCCATTTATTTGTGTCTGATGCTGGTCGGCTATTGTTTAATGTTCCGTAATGTACTTCCCAGCCATCTCCTCCGATTTAGCTCCCCATATTTCCTCTGGATAATATAATCAGAGAGGCTTCTTAAATTAAAGGGCCCTCCAGGGGTCCCAGCTTGCCCACTTCACCCTACCCCAAGCCTCTGAATGGAGCAGTGGACCCCTTTCCAGCTCACAGAGGGGTGGGTGTGAGAGAGAGACAAGGACTTTCTCTCCAGAGATCCAGGCCAAGCACCGACATTGTCGCTCACCACACCCAAGCCTTCCTTCCTCAGACCCACGACCATACAAAAACAACGCCACTCCAGAAGGAACAGAAACCCCTCTGACTTCTGTGAGTCACCAAGTAGGCCGGGGACCCGTCTTCTTGAAACGCAGTTCACGTCGTAACTACTGCTTGCGTTGCTCTTATAATTGGTACCGAGTGCCCCCAAACCCCTCATCTTGCCGAGCTTTTCCACAGCTGCAGTGTATTTGCTCTTCACAGTTGTCCCTGCTGTGGGAGCCTTGGGTCTGAATCCTGCCTCTGGGTGATTGTGGGATGCTCACACCGTAACTGTGGTTACGGTGAGCCCCAACTCCCTCATCTGTAAAATGGGTATAGTAGTCTCACAGGATTGCTATGAGCACTTATTCATTCAACAAACACTTAGTAAGTCCCAACTCTGGTACATGGAACTGGGATGCAGCAGTGAGCAGACAAAAACATCCTGCCCACATGGAGTTCCTGTCATCACCCTGAGAAGACTAGTCTCCTGGGCTCAAGGGGTGAATGAAAGACCCTTACAGTAGGGCTGGAGTTTGCAAACCAGCTGCCCAAGGACCGACTCCAGTCTTCATGTGGAGCTGTACTCAGCCATCATGTTGCAGTACCTTTAAAAAAGACAGAGAAAACTTTAAAATTGCCTTAGTTGCTAACATTTAAAATTCAAGTGATTGAACAAATTTTTAAAATATATTTCTGATGGGCTTCCCTGGTGGCGCAGTGGTTGAGAATCCGCCTGCCGATGCAGGGGACACGGGTTCGTGCCCCGGTCCGGGAGGATCCCACGTGCCGCGGAGCGGCTGGGCCCGTGAGCCATGGCCGCTGAGCATGCGCGCCCGGAGCCTGTGCTCCGCAACGGGAGAGGCCACAACAGTGAGAGACCTGCGTACCTCAAAAAAACAAAACAAAACAAACATATATATATATATATATATTTCTGATTTCTCTTAAAAACCAAAAAACCTCTTGGAAACCAGGGCAACCTGGCAGTCCTGACCCACACCACAGCGACTGTTTGACATGGAGCAGCTCCCGAGTCCCCGCTGCACGCTCCCGTCTTACACCTGGGCTGCCTTCCTCATTACCTCTGCCTATCTGGACCATCTGGGTCAGAAGCCCTGCTGGTTTGGACCCTGCCTCATCCTTCTTTAGCAGTCTAGGCATTTTTCCAGACTTCCCAAGCTCTGCAAAGCTCAGTTTGAAACTTAATGCTCTGGATCGGTGGTTCTCAAACTACAGCACTGGTTCTCAGCTCTGGAGAGACGAGAATCACCTGGGATGCTTTATAGGAGCCCAGCGTCCAGGCTGAACAGACCAATTTCATCAGACTCTCCGGGGCATGGGATCAGGCACTGAGAGTGTTGAGAGCTCTCCAGGTGATTCTAACGCCTAGCCATGGCTAACCATTATAGCCAGCATCAGCATCACCTGGAAGGTTTGTTAAGACAGACTGCTGGGCCCACCCCCGGAATTTCTGATGCAGTGGGTCTGGAGTGGCGCCCATGAGTTTGCACTTCTAATAAGATCTCAGGCACTGCTGATGCTGCAGGTCCACGGGCCGCGCTTTGAGGACCACCGCTCAAGGTTGCCCCTGAGTTCCTGTATTAGTTTCCTATGGCCACTCAGTGGTCACATTGCCTTCTTCTTCCGTGTCAGTCTTCCTCTGCCTCTATCTTACAAGGACACCTGTGACTACATTTAGGGCCCACCCAGATAATCTCCCCCTCCTAAATTTCTTAATTTAATCCCACCTGCAAAGTTCCTTTTGTCATATAAGGTAACCTTTACAGGTTCCAGGAATTAGGGTCTGGACCTCTTTGCGGGCCATTAATCAGTTATTCTCCTACAGTTGTCTTTTTCACTGGGTCAAGTGTCCCCCGAGTGCTTTCTTTAAGGACATCAGGCAAGAATACTGTTGTCATTTGAATCCCTTTCCAGAGCAGACCCTGAGACAAGGATTTGGGTGCAAGTGGTGTGCTTGGGAGGTGATCCCAGTAGGGCACTGGGAAACCGAGACAGGGAAGGGAAGGCCGTCAGTCCTGGGGGCGTTCATAAGCCAATTCCTGCTGTGGGCAGCTGGGGCTCAGATCTCCTGGGACCTCAGGGAGAAAGGGGACTGGGATATTGATCCACCAGCTCCTGGGGACATGCTTCCCCAGGCACCTTCCATGACTGGGGATGCCTTCTGGCATAGTTACAGGTGCTTGTGACAGGAGCTGGCAGCCCACAGGGCCTGGCAATTGCGGAGGCCTATGGCAGGGAAGCAGCAACATCTGCCAGCAGCTGTGGTCCTGCTGGCCCTTTTGCAGTTGTTTGCCCACCCTCCCCTTCTGGGAAGCAGTGGTTACAGCTCAGCACCCCCCTGCTGTGATACCAGAGCTGGGGTCCAGTAGCTAAGGGAGCCCCCACTAACACTAATGAAGTTACCTTGCATAGAGCACTGCTTATTTGCTAGACTCTTTACGTACCTGACTTCTAATCTTCACAGCAATTTCACAGGACATTAGTACCCCAGTTTTACCAAAGAGGGAACTACCATTCAGAGAGATGCAGTCACTTGCCTGAGGTCACATAGTGCCAGGGCCAAATTTCCAAATCAGGACTTTCTGGGCCCCAAATTATTGCAGAGGCAGAACAGCCTATTGATTAGGAGTAGGACCTCTGGTGCCATGCTGCCTGGGTTCAAGTCTTGTGTCTCCCTTAGCCTTGTGATGTTGGGCAGGCAAATTGCCTTCTATGTGCCTCAGTTTCCCTGCCTGTAAAACGGGGCTCAGAGTAGGGTTTCACTCACAAAGCAGTCGTGAAGATTAAGTGGGCTAATTATGAACACAAAGAACTGTAAAAAGTGCCTGGTGTGTGATGTATAAACCTTTTCTCTCATTATGTCCAGAACCCCATGCTGTCTCTACACATGCCAAGAGGTCATGATTTCCCCTAAGGTGCATTTGTGTCAAAAGGCAAAAGTCCCAAATACAATACAGACAGTAACTTTTTGCTTAAAATATCCAGTGGGTTAAGGCCAAAAGAGGGGCTCAGCCTTTATCCGTTTTGCATTTGTGAACCAGTCCCTAAAGCAGGGACCCATTGACCAGGGAAGGAGGCTCTTCTCATGATGACCAGCTTTCCAGATGGCTTTAAAAATACACCTGGCCCTATTCCATCGCCCAGCCCGGAGACTCCATTCAAGCCCACCCTTATGTCTCCATGGCAACCAACATAAGCACAAGCCGGAGGCAGGTGCTGGGAGCTGTGACAGCTGCAGGGGAGGCCTGGTGGCTACTGAGGGCTTGCACCATGAACCAGCTGAGGTCTGAAAAAAGAGAGGAAAGAAAAGAAGGAACTGTGAATGGGAACGGGATAGGCTCCTCCCCTCCTGGGCCTCTCTGCTCCTTTCCTCAAGCATCCTGCCACCGCTCACCTGGTCTTCTTGGTAACTTTCTGAGAAGCCTGGAGAGAGCACTGGAGCTTTCCTGCTGCAGCTGGTAGATTTCTCTTGGGACACATGCTCCAGGAAGGACTTTCTGAGACCTGGCATGGGGGTCTTGGGGACCCAGGCAGAAGGGGGATGGGGTGATGATGGCCATCCTACCTGTGGAGGCTTACCTGATGGACTGGGGCTTTCTTACTTTACTGTGACTCAGGGTTTCTTCAAGTGTTTGAGGAGGTATGAGGGGCCTCTATGAGGGGACTTCCAGGTGCGTCATTATTGTTGAGAGTTCAAACCAGGCTGCCCTTTTTGCCCAAACTGAACTGGCTCGGTTTCTGAGATCATCCGCATTGGGGTGGACCTCACAGGGTGGCCCCCCAAAGGCCTCCAGATCCTCTGTGGTCATCCAGAAACCAGATTCTCCACTGCTGAAGTTAGTGTTCAGGATTTACGGGGGGTCCAAATGAGGACAACCCTTTCCCTCCTGTCCCCCTTCCTGAGAGTTGTGTCGGGCAGGTCGTGGCGGGGAAAGTCAACGGTGGGCACGAGTGTCCTGAGGGACGGCCTTGGGTCTGGGTGGCGCTCCCCCACGCTCCGTGGCTGCCCACGAAGTGGGCACCGGCAGGCCAAAAGGCTGTCTGGACGATTCAGGCCCTGGCAGCGCTTTCCCCAGTGTCTGAGTAAATGATTTCTTTTCTTTTTTCCCTTTAATATCCGAGTTGACTGTCCAGCCCGCACTTCCTCTGCTGCGTACTCAGGAAAGCGAGAGGGCACCTGCCTGACCGGCATAGGGCCTGCCGCGCAGCTTCTCTTGTCCAGGTCCAACTAGAAGGTGGCGGCGTGGGGACGGTTCGCCAGCGCGCTTGGCCACCTGCCTGTTTACTAATGTTCCCTGAGAGGGAACAGTGGCGGTGCTAAGGCACTGAGGTGGAACTCGGGAAACCTGGGTTCTCTCTCTTACCTGCCACTGACTCTGGGACCCGTGTACTGTTGGACCAGCCATTTGCTGCCTGTGAGACTCAGTTTTCTCATCTGTAAAATGAAGGGATGGACCAGATTCCAAAAATCCTTTTAGCCATAGACTTTCTTTGACTCTGTCGCTCGCAAGTCACTTGCTAATTTACAGAATTAGCTACTCCACAAAGAAGGGGTCTCGGCACATGTTTCTTTTCCGAGCATTGGCACCTGAGAACTCACGACGTGGCAGGAAAAGGCGTGGGGTTCACATTCAGACAGCTCTGGACTTGAGTGACATCTTTGTGACCCACTAGCTGAGTGATCTTGACCAAGTGGTCTTGGTTTGATTTCTTAACACCTCAGTTTCTACCTCTGTAGAATGGGGTGAGTAAGAGTACCTGCCTCATCAGATGGCAGTGTAGTAGGTACAGAGCTTTGCACTGTGCCCGGAACACAGTTAAGCTCTCGGTCACTGGTTGCAACCATTATGCCAAATGGCAGTGAGAGTGTTGGAATCCAGGCTGCTTGCCTTCTCCCGGGATGATTCATTTTTACTATAATCCCACCTGCTCTTATTCAGTGGCTGGAGAGGTTTGCTCCTGGTGCTGAAGTGTTTCAGAATTCAGAGTCTCCATCGAAAGCCTGCACTGAGCGGGAACCATCACAATGCATGGGCTTTGGAACCAGAGGTCTGGGCTCAGAAGCCCAGCTCCATAGGACCTTAACTGTCAGAGCCTCAGTTTTCCTCACCTGGAAAAGGGGGGCATAATAGAGGGTAATTCGAGGGATTGTGGTGAGAATCAAAGGAGGAAGCATGGGAGAGCACAGTCTGGAAAGCACGGGCTTACACCTGAGGATGATGCCTTAGCTACCGAGTCCTGAGCTGATGGGCAAAGCCCACCCACAGACGCCTCCCCGAGCTGTGAGGGAGAAAGCTCTCACCTCCCCAGACGGGGTGAGCACACTAGGTGCCCCCAGGGCACTGCAGCCTGGGGACGTTCCCTCCATTGGAAGTTGTACAACCCTGTGTGGATCCAGCTGGTAGACAAGTCACTTCCCATATCCAATTCATCCGAGTCAGGAGAATGGGGCCCTCTGTCCACGTGGCATCTGCCTTGTATTTCCATATAAGTCTTGTGCCCTTCAAAATGAACAGCAATGTCAAATCACCAGGCCTGCCAGTGTGGGTCCTCCTGGGAAATCAGAAGCAGATTATTAAACATGAAAATTTCAAACGGAATGCCAGCAGATGGTGTCTGACTTGACAAAGATGCTCATACCCATCTGCTGCCACTTTGCATTTTGTTTGATTTTTGTTCCTACATGAGGCAATAAAATCCATTTGAATGGATTCAGACCATCCTCCTCCTCATCATCATCATTAGCATGTTTAAATCTGTCTCTGTCTCTGAATTAATTATGACTGTTACTTGATAAATGTAACTTTTGATACACATCCCATCAATCAAATGACCAATTTTTATTGCACCTCCTACTATGTACTTAACTATTATATTGAACAAGAAGATTCACAAGACAAACTAACACAAGGAGCCCATAGTCTGTTTGTGACATTAAAATAACACAAATGGATGGGACTTCCCTGGCGGTCCAGTGGTTAAGACTTTGGCGCTCTCAATGCAGGGGGCACAGTTTTGATCCCTGGTCTGGGACCTAAGATCCCACATGTCTCATGGTGTAGCCAAAAAAAAAAAAAAAAAAAAAACCACACACACAAATGAAATAATAAATGAGAAGTGAAGTGGGTCACAGTAGCAGTATCTGGGGTGCACAGCTGGTTGGCATTTGAATGAACAGAGCAGTGAAGATAAGGACACAGTTGATCTGGGTTCAAGTCCCACTCCCACTGTGCACGTTACTCATGTTACCGAGTGTTGTGATAGTTGATGTTTGCAGGCTTCATAGTTTAGAGAATGTTTTTGTTTCCTGCTTTAGATCACAGATAAAACATCTCCTGGAAAACAAGCAAACAAACTTACATCTTATACCAGAATAAAGCACAAATCAATTAAGATTTAAACATAAGATATGAAAGCATAAAATTATTTTTTAAATTTTTATTATTTTTATTTTAAAATATATTTTATTTTTTTATTTTTATTACTTTTATCCCCCAAGAAGAAATCTTGGGGGATTTGGGGGGTAATTTTAGTGGGGGCGGGAACCCAGATGCCATAAAAAAAGGCTTCTACAATCGATTCTACCAGATAAAAAGAAAAAATGTGTGTATGGGAAAAACAATTAAAAAAACAATGGCAAAAGACCAAAACAAACTGGGGGAAATATCTGCAAGTCATATCATAAAATGATGCATTTAAAAAAATTTATAACGGAAGACCAACAACCTAATGGAAAAATGGAATAAATACATATGGCTCTAAAATGTGTGAAAATATCCCAGCCTCATTCACCGTAAGAGAAATGCACATTAAAACCACACTGAAGTGCCATTTTTCATCTATCAGATGGGTGACATTCAAAAGGTCCAACATCACATGTCCTGGTGAGGGTATGCGGAAACAGATACCCTCATCTTCTTCTTGTGGGACAGAATGTGAATTGATGGAGACTTTGTGGAGATGAATTAGGCATCATTTGTAAAAACTACAAATGCACACACTATTTTTGCGGTACGCGGGCCTCTCACTGCTGTGGCCTCTCCCGCTGCGGAGCACAGGCTCTGGACGCGCAGGCTCAGCCGCCATGGCTCACGTGACCAGCCGCTCCGTGGCTTGTGGGATCTTCGCGGACCGGGGCACGAACCCGTGTCCCCTGCATCGGCAGGCGGACTCTCAACCACTGCGCCACCAGGGAAGCCCGCACACACTATTTGACTCAGCGATTCTATTCTAGAAATTCATCCAATAGACATGCTTAACAACATATACAAAGATGCATGCAAAAGGTTATTCTATTGTATCATTGTTTTGTTTCGGTTTTTTTTGAAGAGTAGTTGATTTACAATGTTGTGCCAGTCTCTGCTGTTCAGCAAAGTGACTCAGTTATACACATTCAGACATTCTTTTTTCATATTCTTTTCCATTATGGCTTATCCCAGGATGTTGAATATAGTTCCCTGTGCTATACAGTAGGACCTTGTTGTCTATCCATTATGTATATAATAGTTTGCACCTGCTAATCCCAAACTCCCAATCATCCTTCCCCTCCCCATCCCCCTTGGCAACAACAAGTCTGTTCTCTATGTCTGTGAGTCTGTTTCTGTTTCATAGATAAGTTCATTTGTGTTATATTTTATTTTATTTATTTATTTAAAATAAATGTATGTGTGCTTTTATTTATTTATTTAAAATAAATGTATGTATGCATTTATTTATTTATTTATGGCTGTGTTGGGTCTTCGTTGTTGCACGTAGGCTTTCTCTAGTTGTGGCGAGCGGGAGCTACTCTTCGTTGCGGTGCACGGGCTTCTCATTGCGGTGGCTTCTCTTGTTGCAGAGCAACTGCTCTAGGCGCATGGGCTTCAGTAGTTGTGGCTCGCAGGCTCAGTAGTTGTGGTTTGCAGGCTCAGTAGTTGTGGCTCACAGTCTCAGTAGTTGTGGCACAAGGGCTTAGTTGCTCTATGGCATGTGGGATCTTCCCAGACCAGGGCTTGAACCCATGTCCCCTGCATTGGCAGGCAGATTCTTAACCACTGCACCACCAGGGAAGTCCCCATTTGTGTTATATTTTAGATGCCATATGTAAGTGATATCCTATGGTATTTTTCTTTCTCTTTCTGACTTACTTCAGTTAGTATGATAATCTCTAGTTGCATCCATGTTGCTGCAAATGGCATTATTTCATTCTTTTTTATGGCTGAGTAGTATCCCATTGTATATATGTACCACATCTTCTTTATCCATTCATCTTTTTATGGACGTTTAGGTTGTTTCCACGTCTTGGCTATTGTGAATAGTGCTGCTATGAACATAGGGGTGCATGTATCTTTTTGAATTATAGTTTTGTCTGGATATATTCCCAAGAGTGGGATTGCTGGATCATACGGTAATTCTATTTTTAGTTTTCTGACACACCTCCATACTGTTCTCCATAGTAGCTGTACCAACTTACGTTCCCACCAATAGTGTAGTAGGGTTCGCTTTTCTCCATACCCTCTCCAGCATTTGCTATTTGTAGACTTTTAAATGATGGCTATTCTGACTGGTGTAGGGTGGTACCTCACTGTAGTTTTGATTTGCATTTCTCTAATGATTAGTGATGTTGAGCAGCTTTTCATGTGCCTGTTGGCCATTTGTATGTCTTCTTTGGAGAAATGTGTATTAAGGTCTTCTGCCCATTTTTCGATTGGGTTGTTTGTTTTGTTATTGTTGTTGTTGAGTTGTATCAGCTGTTTGTGTATTTTGGAGATTAAGCACTTGTCTGTAGCATCATTTGCAAATATTTTCTCCTGTTCCATAGGTTGTCTTTTCTTTTTTTTTTTATGATTTCCTTTGCTGTGCAAAAGCTTGTAAGTTTGATTAAGTCCCATTTGTTTATTTTGTTTTTATTTCTATTGCCTTGGGATACAGACCTAAGAAAACATTGGTACAATTTATGTCAGAGAATGTTTTGCCTATGTCCTCTTCTAGGAGTTTTATGCTGTCGTGTATTATGTTTAAGTCTTTAAGCCATTTTGAGTTTATTTTTGTAGGGTGTGAGGGTGTGTTCTAACTTCATTGATTTACATGCAGCTGTCCAACTTTCCCAGCACCACTTGTTGAAGAGACTGTCTTTTTCTTGTTTTATATTCTTGCCTCCTTTGTCGAAGATTAATTGACTGTAGGTGTGTGGGTTTATTTCTGGGTTCTCTATTCTATTATGTTTATCTTTATGCCTGTTTTTGTACCAATTCCACACTGTTTTGATTACTGTAGCTTTGTAGTATTGTCTGAAGTCTGGGAGAGTTATGCCTCCTGCTTTGTTTTTTTTCCTCAGGATTGCTGTAGCAATTCTGGGTCTGTTATAATTCCATATAAATTTTTGGTGTATCATTGTTTATATCAGCAAATGTTTGCAAATCACCCAAATGCATATTAGTACAGGGCAGAGTGAACAAATTATGGTTCTTCCAAATGAAGGAATATTACATAGCCATAGGAAGGAATGTGTATGCATTTTATGCAATAATACAGAATACTCTTAGAAATACTGTGAAGTATCACAGGTATAGTATTATATTACAGGTAACCCTCTGAGCAAGAGAGGGAAATATTATACCTACTTATTTGCTTCTGTATGCAGAAAATATTCATGGAAGAATACACAGGAGACTAATTGATAATAAATAATTAGAACTGGGACAAAGTAGGAGAGTTTTCAAGTATATGCATTTATACTTTTTGAATTTTGAATCACATGAATGTATTACCTTTTCTAAACAATTAAACAAAGTCCCATATATACATGCAAAACAGAGCCTCTCATCTGGAGCAGAGGATGGGATTTTTCTGTCTTTAAAAGTTTGTTAGACCCATATTAACAAAGGGAATTGAGATCTCAGAGACTTTCCAGAATGGTAGAATCACATAATTATAGCAGTGTTTATAAAGTTCTTTTTGCCAACTTGTTCAGTCAGTAAGCTCTATTGCTCAGTTGAGTTCAAGAGGGTCAACCCAAGGTCCCCCACTTTCTGGAATCCAGGGATTTCAGTGACTCATGAGACCAATGGGTGAACACATGAGACCAGTGTTCACTGTGCCAGTGGGCAGCCACAGGCACCCAGGGACCCTGCTTACCTCTTCCCCACCTGCTGTGGACCCTCAGATAACAATTACTGGAGGTGATGGGGCAGGGATGGAGGCTCTAGGGAAAGGGCTAAGTGAGCCACATGGTTTTGAATCACAAGTGTCCATAAAGCTAAAATGTCACCATGGATCAATGAAGGCGTGGGAACATAGCTGGTGGAAATACAGGGTCTTTCCACTCAGCCCCAGTTGTCAGCACATGTTGGAAACAGCTCACCCTTTGGGCTCAATGCAGCTGGAGGGTTTCATCTCTGACCTGTGGTCAGATCTCCCAAATAACTCTAGAAACTTGGCATCCCCCATCAAGCCAAAGCAGAAGAGTTAATAAGATTCGCTGATTTATCCTGGTCGCCATCATCAAATTCAGAGCCAAGGCACAGCCAGCCCTGAGGAGGAGGTTTCTTTTTTTTTTTTTTAACTTGAGATGTCTGGTTTTCTTTTCTTTTCTTTTCTTTTTTTTTAAAACATCTTTATTGGAGTATAATTTCTTTACAATGGTGTGTCAGTTTCTGCTTTACAACAAAGTGAATCAGTTATACATATACATATGTTCCCATATCTCTTCCCTCTTGTGTCTCCCTCCCTCCCACCCTCCCTATCCCACCCCTCTAGGTGGTCACAAAGCACAGAGCTGATCTCCCTGTGCTATGCGGCAGCTTCCCACTAGCTATCTATTTTACATTTGGTAGTGTATATATGTCCATGCCACTCTCTCACTTCGTCACAGCTT
Source organism: Kogia breviceps (assembly GCF_026419965.1). NCBI lineage: Eukaryota > Metazoa > Chordata > Mammalia > Artiodactyla > Physeteridae > Kogia > Kogia breviceps. Next base: position 29,704,376 of record NC_081314.1, on the reverse strand, counting down.
ACCCTTCCCCCTCCCCATATCCTCAAGTCCATGCTCTAGTAGGTCTCTGTTTTATTCCTGTCCTACCCCTAGTCTCTTCATGACATTTTTTTTCGTAGATTCCATATATATGTGTTAGCATATGGTATTTGTTTTTCTCCTTCTGACTCACTTCACTCTGTATGACAGACTCCAGGTCTACCCACCTCATTATAAATAACTCAGTTTCATTTCTTTTTATGGCTGAGTAATATTCCATTGTATATATGTGCCACATCTTCTTTATCCATTCATCTGTATGGACACTTAGGTTGCTTCCATATCCTGGCTATTGTACATAGAGCTGCAATGAACATTTTGGTATGTGACTCTTTTTGAATTATGGTTTTTTCAGGGTATATGCCCAGTAGTGGAATTGCTGGGTCGTATGGTAGTTCTATTTGTAGTTTTTTAAGGAACCTCCATACTGTTCTCCTAAGGAGGTTTCTTGATGTTCCCTCAGCTCCTAATAACATTGCCTTCTTCTTCCTCTCCATTTACCACATGCCATTTGGTCAAATTAGAACTTGAACTCAGAACAGCAGATGCCTTCCTTTAGATAACATCTAGAAAATTCCCTCGTGGGAAGAAGGAGAGATGGGTTTGTCTCCTTAGATCTACACACAAAGGAGTCACTTCTGATACATGACTTACTACAAATTAATGGCCAGTGTGAGGTGATTTTCCTTCATCCTTGTGGCTTGGGCAGCCTTATTGGAGCACAGGGTGCAGAAGGGGATGTCCACCTCACATCTTTCCTGAGGATTTGGTTACTTGCTCAAGGTCTCCTGATTAATGGCTACAGGCTCCTCCAGGCGACACTGGTGTCCTGCTTCTGTGTGCAGCTCCAGAGTGCCCAGATATTTGCTAGCAAGGGTGTTGGATGGCCCACCCCCAATCCTAACCCTGTGGAGGTAACTTCTGGTTCTCTGTTGCCTACTTAAATCTTTTAAAGTTTATTGTTTTTTATTAGAGAAAATCCCAAACATTCAAAAAAAAGTGGAAAGAATTGTCCAGGGAACACCAGTATGCCTATTGTTATGGCCTGCCTTGCATCTCCCCCATCCCCCAAAATGCATATATTGGAGTCCCAACCCCCATTACCTCAGCGTGTGACTGTATTTGGAGATAAGCCTTTAGAGAGGTGACTAAGGTTAAGTGAGGCCATAGGGGTGGCTCTGGTCCAATCTGACTGGTGTCCTTATAAGAAGAGGAGATCTGGACACACAAAGAGACACCGGGGATGCTTGAAAAGAGCAAAGGCCGTGTGAGGACACAAGGAAGGAAGCCATCTGCAAGCCAAGGAGAGAAGCCTTGGAAGAAACCGAACCTTCTGATACCTTCGTCTTGGACGTGTAGCTTCCCAAACTGTGAAAAATTTATTTCTGTTATTTCAGCTGCCCAGGTACTTTGCTATGGCAGCCCTAGCAAACAAATACACCCAGCACATAGATTCTGCAGTCGTTATCATTTGGCTATATTTACTCTATCCTCTATCTGTTTATCCACCTTCTTTTATTCAATGAATTTCAAAATGAGTTGCAGACCCCTTGTCCACCTTGAAGAGTAAACTATTCAACAGAGAAAGTAAATGCACACATGACTGAACCCTCTCTGCGGCCAGGATAGTCAGGGAGGTCGGATTGCGTTTACCAACCGGGAAACTAGGACCCGAAGATCTGAAGATGAGTGATCGTGAGGTTTGGTTAGAAAGACATGGGACTGGGTGTTGGAAACGCCTCCAAGCCCAGCTGGCTGGGACACACCTGCGTTCGTCTGAGGTTCCCTGTTCATTCTCGCCGGCTGGTGAGGGTGTGGGGCAAGGTCACCACTTTGTGCTGGTCACCTCCAGAAGTCTCCAGGGTCAGACATCTGGATTCAGCTGATGTCTTCAATTCAAGACATCTGGCCAACTACGTACCGGCTGTGTGTGATCTCAGGAGCATCCTTAGATCTTGACCGTCGTCTGGAGATGAGGCTGATGATACTGATATCACCGTGTGCAGTGGCTGTGGGGTCCAGGGAAGGGTACCGAATGCTTACGAATGTTCCTGTGGCTGGTGCTTCACCCCCAGTTGGGGTAATGCCACCTGCTGTGACAAACAAACGCCAACATGTCAGTGACTTTGTCTAGTCAGAATTCATTTTCTGCTCGTCCAAGAGTCCAGTGGCCCTGGATGGGGGTGGCTGGCCTCCTCACTGGTGTCCAGAGATGCAGGCCCTTTCCGTCCTGGCTCCAGCATCGCTCAGGGCTGGAGTCTTCTGCATCCAGGAAGAACCATCGGTGAGAAGAGCCATGTAGCCACACGCCCCAGCTACCCTCACTGCGGGGGAGCTGGGCAGTGCCACCGCTTCTCAGGGATAGCTCTGGCCTGTGGGGTGGCGGGGAGCACACATTCTGGGGCAGTCCCAGCCTTCTCCTCACAGCCCCAACTCTGAGGAGGTCCTGGGATGTAAAGTCAGCGGCTGGGGGTTAAGAGTAGAAAGAGCCAGCAGCCACCAGGGAAGGGCCAGGTCGGAGGGCAGCCGCCCCGCCCACAAGAGAAGCAGGAGTGGGGAGGGCAGTCTGACGGGGAGCCATCCCCGGGGCTGGGGAAGCGGCCACCAGGAGCCCACCTTCTCCCAGGGCTGCATGAGAGTCCTGTTGAACTCTGACCCCAGTCCTAGCCGTGTGGCCTGGACCAGTCTGAAATTTACAGATTTCTCCTCTGTAAATCGAGGGTAATCGTACTCTGAGGATTCAGTGAGATAATGCGTGGGATGTGCTGAGCCCGGTGTTGTCACTGTTTCATGGATTTTGCTAAACAAGGCCCAGCAAGTAAGCAGCGCAGATGCCACTCCTTCCTCTCATCTCTGGGAGGCAATACCAATAAGTCGTGACCCTCTTTCCTCAGAGTCCTTCTTAACACAGTGTTCCAGGAAATCTGCACCAGTCGTTGGCGTTAGCAGATGATATGAAGACTCTTTGCCCTCCAGAGGCTAGACCGTGGGCGGTTTTTGTCTTTCCACCCTGGTGGCATAGCAAGGGCTTGACACATAGTACATGTTCAATAAGTGTTTGTGGGCTGAGGTAGGATCTGTTACAGGGCTCTGTTGTGGGCAAAACATTGGATCTGTGTCAAAGAAAAAATGATTCTGATGCTTGTTGAAAGAGTAAGGGAGACCTTGATGGAGGCTATTGCCGTGGGTGGCAAGACTCTCTCAAGAAGGGAGAGAGATTGGGCTCAATTCTGAATTGAACAGGAACAAGTGGGGATTTGTAGTCAAGGAGCAGATTGAGGGGTTGGTAGATGGAAAATTACCAAGAGACCTCAAGGGTAGGGGGGTCTTGCTAAAGCCACTTAACAGGATTCTCGCTGAAGGCAGGCCAGGTGATAAGGTATCAGGGGTGGGGGAGATGAGGAATTTGATCAGATATCAAGGGTGGCGATTCTCTCTAAACTGACTTAGCAGGCTTCTTGCTAAAACTGGACTCAGCAAGGAAGCCCAAGGTGGGGGCCTGGTTCAGAGCCTGACCAAAGTTTGGTCAAGGAGAGCATGTCTGGCAGTGAGAAGACAGACCCCAGGTCCTCCAGCCTACTTCTGGGGAGTCTGAGTCCTTGGGAAGGGTGCCGAGTTAGACAGGCCACACAGCCTCTCTGGGCAGCGAGGGTGGGAGACACGGCCAGGGGAAGATGCAAAGCAGGCTCCACTTTGGGGGGCTCAGCAGGAAACAGGCCTGCATGTGGCAGCAGTGGGGACAGGGGTGCTGGCCTGGGAGGCAGTATTCCAGAAAGGTCTTCTGGCCTGGGTGATGAATCCCAGAGCTGCAATTAAGACAAAGTACTGTGAATATGACACCTGCTGACAGCTGCAGGAAGGCCCCGGAAACTTTTACTCTGAATTAGATTTTGCAGGCAGCTCTGCTGGGCGAGCTAGTGCTTAGGCCAACAAGAGGCTGCGTCGAGGGCAAGGACTGCTCTCCAGGGGAGAAGAGAGAAGAGTCTCAGGAGCCATCTCCCCTGGGAGAAGCCGGGGCTGGAACGGACTTAGAGTGCATCTGGCCCAACGCTCCCATTTACATTTGGGAAAACCAACACCCAGAACGGGTGTGAGTTCTCCAAGGTCACGCTGCAAGTTACTGGCCACACAGGACTGGAGGCCAGGACTCCTGATCTCAATCTGGCACACTTGGCTGAGGAGAAGTTAGTCAGTGAGCACACCTCCAGGCGTTTGACTTAAGGAAATTCAACTGCTAAGTGCCTGGAGAGACGGAGACAGAGAATGAGACCAAGTCAGAGACAGCAAGACAGAGAGAGAATGGGGTCGAGGCAGGAACGAGAGTCGCAGAAAGTGGGAGACGGAAAGAGACATTGGTGAGCCTGAGATATTAGGTTGGGAGTAGAGACGCAGACACCTGCAGGGCTGGGCATGACCTCAGTGACCCTCTAGTCAGCTGCCTTCATTCTGACAATCATGAAACAAAGTAGACCTGAGTGGTTCATTGTGTAAACCTTTCGAGGAGAAGTTTGATGTGGAATGGTAAAAAAATAAATGCTTCAGGTGCTTAAAGTGGCAAAACTTCCGTCTCGAAGGGTTTTTGAAATGAGGCTTGAAAAATTGAAGAGCTGCAGGAACAGGCCCTGGCACCGGGGGATCTGGGTAAATGTGACGCAGAAGACCTTTCTGCCCTGGGCTGGGTTTCAGGACTCCGTGCCCTCTGTACTGTCTTCCCTGATGTTTCTGCGAACAGAGGAAAATGATCCAGAGAAGGAACAGAGCCTAACCCTCTCCCCCCTCATTCCTCTCATCATGACCAGTAGATATATATACTTTTTAATATTTATTTATTTATTTATTTATTTATTTATTTTGGCTGCACTGGGTCTTAGTTGTGGCATGCGGGATCTTTTAGCCACAGCATGAGGACTTCTTAGATGAGGCATGTGAACTCTTAGTTGCAGCATTTAGTTGTGGCATGCATGTGGTATCTAGTTCCCCAAGCAGGGCTTGAACCCGGGCCCTCTGCACTGGGAGTGTGGAGTCTTACCCACTGGACCACCAGGGGAAGTTCCCCAGCAGATCTTCTCTACTTTCAAAGCACAGCTCAAATGCCACCTCTTCCAGGAAGCTTTCCCTGATTTCTCTCTTGTATCCCCTGCCCCAACTGGTACCCATCACTTCTTATTGTAAATCCCTCCAGACACCCCAGCCCCATGTTAGCCGCTTTTATTTTTCCACCTCGTACAAGTTATCTATGAAAATGTTGATAAAAGAGCCCCTATTCTGTGCTAGGAACTCCAAAAGCCTTGCTCTAATCCTTATAACGAGTGAGCTAGGTGAGTTTCACCATATCCACTCGACAGGTAAGTAAGCCGAGACTCTGAGAGGGTGAGTAACTTCCTCAAGTTCAGATAGCCAGTAAGTGGCAAAAGCAGGGCTGCAGCCCAAGTTTGCATGACTCTAGGGCCTGTACTCTTTCCACAACACTGACTGAGATGTTCCGAGGGCAGGGACTGTGTCTAGTCATTGTGTCTTGGAGGCGTTTGGCACTCACTCACTGTGTATTTCTGAATGAATGAAACAGCAGATGAATGCATGAATACAAGAAGTATCCTTTCTTTTGAAGGTTGTAGCTCAGTGGTAGGCAAACTACAGCCTGGGGGCCAAATCCAGCTTGCCTCCTGTTTTTGTAAATAAAGTTTCATTGCAACACGGCCACACGCATTCCTACCTGTGTTATCTATGCTGCTTTCATGCACCACCGCAGAGTTGCATTGCAACAGAGGCCATGAGGCCCGTAGAGCCTAAAACACTATCCAGACCTTTCCAGAAAAAGTTTGCCAACTCCTGCTATAGATCATGGTCCTTACTAAGCTGGTTAAAACAACAGTGCTTACTGCTTTTATGATCTAGAATATTCTGTATGTGCACATGCTTGTGCATTGGGTGCCTATAAAGTGTCAGCTTTCCACGTGTATCTGGTATATGTCACTTAGTCATTTTACAGGGAAGCTTCATCTAAAAAAGTTTGCCTCATGGGCCCTTTGGAAATATATATATAAATGCATATTTCAAAAATTAAGTTTAGCTTTGTTGCCAGCACTGGCATAGATGTGGTGACCTTCCCTGGAGCAGAGGCAGGTAGACTCCCCCCCCTCCCCCACTCCCAACGCGGCTGGGGTGACAGTGAGGATGGCCCTGTGAGGCTTGCCAGAGTGCAAAGCAGCCTGTTTAACGGGTTACCCTCCATTTCCCCTCTGCTGCAGGGGCATCAGTATCCTGGACTCCAGCCCCACCCCCTCCTCTGGGCTCTCCCTGGGGAACTGTTCCTCTCCCAAGCCACCCCCAGTGCATCCTCCTGAGAGGCCAGAGCTCTGCCTCCTGTTCCCACTCCCGGGGGCTCAGGGCTGGCCTCCGGACCCCTGGCATCTGGGGCAGAAGCGACATAAAAGCAGGGATTGTCCGGCTCCCACCCCAAATGCCCAGCAGGCTAGGCGCTGGGAGCGCTGGGGGCGTGACAGATCTCAGCCAGCCTCCAGCGGGTGTCCCCCGGCCAGTCCGCCGGGGCCTTGCCCGTGATGATGGGGCCATCCCTCAGCCGCACTCATCTGCTCACCATTTCAGGACTGCTCTGTTACTCAGCCTGCTGCTTGGGTGAGTTGTGTGAGTGTGTGTGCGTTTGTTGCTTTGGAAAAAAGACTCTTGGAAAGCAAACTTGTTCTGGAGGTTTCAGCAGCCTTTAAATTTTAAACTCCTCCGCCGGTGCTGGAATTGCAACGTAAAGGGGTTTGACATTAGAGTGGTTGGAGATCTTGGCGCCTGTGTGTGTGTGTGTGTGCGCGTGTGTTTGTGTGTGTGTGCCTCTCTTGTGACCTTGAGTGGCAGGCTGGCAGCTGCTTCTCCCTCGGCTTTGAAGTAGCATGCTGTTCTGTGATCCGGGGCCACCCTGGCACTGGGTGGCCAAGATGCTCTCCATCTCTCTCCAGGCTGGCTGGCAGCTCCAGGCCACTGTCATCCCAGGGGCAAATGTCTTCTCTGTAGGCTGTGTCCTCACCTGCCTCCCAGGCCTGCTCGGTCAAATCGCAAGACAGCAAACTCCTAACATCGTCTTTCAGAGACGTTCAAATACCTTCAAGCTCTAGGATCAGAATAATTTTCTCAAGGTGTATGTGGTATGAGTGGGGTTGGTGTGAGGAAAGTTGTAAGGTGCAGCCTTCTCTGCAATCTGTGAATCGGAGAAAACCAGGCAAACTGCCGCTGGTCAGGGTGAGAACTTGGCTGTAGCTGAGCCATCTGACTCACGGTCAGAACCCTTAGTGATGCCACGAGCGTGTGCCCTCACCTCTCCTCTCCTCGGGCTCTTGCCAGCGCAAGTTCCAACAGGCAGGGGAGGCCCAGAGCGGAGGGGGCGGAAGCTGTGGAGCAGTTAGTGCATGGCTGCACCTGTGACTTTCCCAACCTGCTAAGTCAGGATGTGTGTGTCACCTCTTTCCTTTGCTGCCTTCTAATGACACATTTGCTTGATTTGAGGGGTTGCTGATTGATGCAAAAAAAGGGGGCAGAAACAGAAAAGGCTGTTTCTAGTGCCCTACTGATGGGCTGGTCTGGTGAGTGAGAGACCCAGCTGGACACAGTGGTGATCCTGGGGTCATATGTGTAAAAAAAGGACTTTGGAGGTGGTCTGGGCCAAATTCCTTGTGGTGCAGATGGGGAGCCTCAGGTTGAAGAAGGGAGTCGCGCTGGGTCCCATGGTCACTTGCACCTGGACTCACACTTTGATCCAAGTCCCTATGTTTCCAAGAGTAGGTCGGAGTGAATCACTTTCCAAGGATATGCACCAGACTCAAGTGCGTAGTTTGTCCAAAGGGCAAAAAACAGCATCAACAACAGCAAAAAGAAAAAAACCCCAAATGTTTGCCGAAAGCCTGCATTACACTCAGCGTTGTTTCTACCTGTGATGTGGCCCTGCATTGGCCACGCACAAAATGGCTTTGGTGTCTGTAAGTCAGGGCAGGCAGTCCCGAAATACCATGGGGGTTGGCATTTCCAAGGCAGCTGCCTGGGGCTGAGCCATGTGGGGCACCCAGGTTTCTGCAGGCGCCGTGTACCCCCCCCCCCCTACACACACACAGGATTGTTTCCATTACAACAGAGCCTCTGGGGCTTTCCAGGCTGGACCCGAGCTGAGACACGATTCCGCGGAAGGCAGCCTAGTCCGGAGAGACCCACAGGCCACTCGCATGACACCAAAATAGACACGTGAAGGCCTGTTTTAGTGATTGGGAGGAAGAGGCGAGGGAAAGCTGTTCCCAAACATGTCCACCTGATGGAAATATTCTGAGCTGGAATGAGCTGGAAATAAACTAGACGGCGCTAAAAACAAACCTCTCCAGGGAGCTGGTGGGCAGGCAGAAATAGATGGTCCTCACCTGCTGAAAATGAAGTGGGTGGAGGGGGAGGGGACAGAGGGAGGGGGAGGGGTGGACAATGTAGTAGCCTCTGTAGGAGGAGCAACTGATAGTGTGTCTTCCCTAAGGGAGCTCCAGCCTCCAGGAGGGAGTGAAGGAGGGACGGCTCTAAGGGGCCAGTGTCTTTCATCAGTGGAGGCTGCAGAGGGTGTGGACTGCAGGAAGCACGGGGGCCCTGTACGGTCTGGAAACAGGAGTGATGAGCAGTACGCCTTCGGCACGCTAACCTGCCGCCCCCCAGGTGCCCCTGGCTGGGAGAGGCCGTGCGGAGAACCACAGCTCAGCCCTTGCTGAGGCCCAACCAAGGCGAAGGAGAGGCTGCAACTGGGGCCGGGGAGGGGCTCTGGAGAGCTGCCCGCCTGCCCCAGGCCAGCCACAGCAGCTTACACTCTAGGAGAGAAACTTGGAGAAACAGGGAGAGGAGTGCCATTGCTGCTGACGTCAAGTCTTGTAACAACACGGCGACCTGGCTGCCTGCCCTCCGGCTCGGCCGCGGCTCCTCTTGTTGGACACAAACAACCTCACAGAACGACAGCTGACAAGGCCACTCTGTGACCGTGATGGATCAAGATAAAAACAAGGCTACTCTGTCACCATGCCAGACACGGACACAACAAGACTATCCCCCAGCCAGCAGGCCCTCTGTCCTTGCTCACGTGGGTAACTGTGCTGCTGCTTTATGCCCACAGCTCCTGTCTCCTCTTCTGGATGAGAATTACGATGTAGCCACAGGACTTCCCTGGTGGTCCAGTGGTTAAGAATCTGCCTGCCAATGCAGGGGACACGGGTTTGAGCCCTGGTCCGGGAACATCCCACATGCTGCAGAGCAACTAAGCCCGCGAGCCACAACTACTGAGCCCGAGTGCTGCAACTACTGAAACCCGCGCACCCAGAGCCTGTGCTCTGCAACAAGAGAAGCCACCGCAATGAGAAGCCCGCGTACTGCAACCAAGAGTAGACCCCGCTCACCGCAACTAGAGAAAGCCCACACGCAGCAACGAAGACCCAACACAGCCAAACAAACAAATAAATAAATAAATACATTTATTTTTTTTTAAAAAAGATGAAGTCATAGACTAACCCTCATGTCCTGACAGCAGCCAGTCCAGAGCAAGGCCAGACTTGGCTTCCCCATAAGCTCCCGCCAGCATCATGTAGCAAAAGCCCAACTCCTAGAATAAATCCGTTCTCATGGCCTCTAACCGAGATGCCGACGGGTCCCCTAGTGTGCGTCCTCCCTCATGGCGATGAGGCACTTTCTATCTCAGGTGGTTGTTCCAGGAACCCCTGGCCTTCTTCTTAGCTCCCGATCTTTCTTTCCACACACATGCAGTCATAGTGTCCAGATCAACAGGAAGGACTCTGGAACCAGAGTTCAAATCCTGGCTCTGTCGCTTACTAGCTGTATGACCTTGGGCAAGTTGCTTCACCTCTTTGCCTCAGTTACTGGATCTGTAAAATGGGGATGATGATCATGGTAATAACAGTACTTAACTCTCAGGGTTGCTCTGAGGATTAGGTGAATTTATATGTGTGAAGCATTTAAATGGTGCCTGGCATGTAGTAAATTTTAAAAATTAATTCAGCAAACATTTTCGGAATATCCAGTGTATGCCAGGTGCTGTGCTAGACCCTATGGATCAAAACTGATGCCCATCCTCACAGAGAGCACAAGGAAACACCCCATGGATAAGAGCTAACATGGGGTAAACCCGGAGAAAGCATAGCAGGATCCCTCCGTCTTGGCCTGGGAATCGAGGGAAGCTTCTCCGTGGAGGGTGAAACTGACAGTTCTTGCTGTAGAGTAAGAGTCTCCAGGATGGGGCTGGGTGTGGCAGGGCAGAGTGGGCCCTAAGCAGGGGCACATTTAGGCACCACTCTGGCCCCACAACGCCTAGTCCAGTGCCTGGCAAACACAAGCACAGATGAACAAATGTCTCACACTAAAGCTGGAAGCTTTCCTCCCAATCCAGTGCCTTCTCTGACTATTCTGTCTTAGACTCTGACCACTGTTGCCCCAGGTGCCCTGCAACATCAAAATCACCCTGATCCTTCCTCCTCGTTCACCCCTGCAGTGCACTGACCCCCAGTTTCTTTCTCCCCAGGATGTTTGTGTGGCCCCTTCCTTCCAGCCCTCACTGCTTCCATACCAGCGCAGGCCCTGACAGGACATCTCCAGCCTGCTTGCTACCTGCCGTTCTCTGAGCTCTCCTTGCCCACCTTTTGCCCCTACACCATCTTTCCCAGCACCGTGTTGACCCTATTACCCCTTCACTCAGCACCTTCTGTGGCTCCCTACTACATTAAAAAAAAAATTATGTTAACCCTCTTATCTATTTATTTATTTTTGGTTGCATTGGGTCTTCGTTGCTGCGCATGGGGCTTTCTCTAGTTGCGGTGAGCGGGGTCTACTCTTCGTTGCGGTGTGCAGGCTTCTCATTGTGGTCTCTTCTCCTGTTGCGGAGCCCGGGCTCTAGGCGCGTGGGCTTCAGTAGTTGTGGCTCGCAGGCTCTAGAGCGCAGGCTCAGTAGTTGCAGCGCATGGGCTTAGCTGTTCCACGGTATGTGGGATCTTCCCGGACCAGGGCTTGAACCCGTGTCCCTTGCATCGGCAGGTGGATTCTTAACCACTGTGCAACCAGGGAAGCCCCCCTACTACATTTTGAATAAAACCCAAACCCTTTGGTGGGGGATCCAAAACTGCACAATCTAGCCCCAAACTACCTTTCCAGCCTTCCTCACCTATGCTCTTCTTTCCAGAACCTCCTCTCCCATTAGACCTACACCTTAAAACTTCTTGCTTCTGTGCTCTATTTAACTTATTTAGAGGGTCTGCCTGCCCTTGCTCCCTTCCAGAGAACCTTCTCCCATAGCCTCAGTGGAGCTGGCAACACACTGAGATGCTGCTGAAGATTGGGCCTGGTCCCGGGCAGGTCTGCACAGCCACCCCAGGGACCTGTCACTTGGCTGGAAAAAATGTGTAGGGCCATCAGAGTCCCCATCATGGATATTTGAAACAAGAGCCACAAAGAGGTGTTCCAGGCAAAATAGATGCTGGAGGTAAAAGATTTGAGGTGAGACTGGGTCAGCCATCATGAAGTGATGGGGGAGTAAAGATGCAAAAAAAGACAGGGTGGGTCAGCCTGTGGCAGTTAGTGCCCATCTTGCTCTCATAAAATAAAGGCAGAGCCACCTGAGTGAGGATGACACCAGTAAACAGAGCCGAGAGGTCAGGAGAGACGATTCCTGCTGATGTCATTGAATTCCAGGTGCCCTGCCAGAAGCCATCTGCCTGAGGACTTCTTAGTTACGGCCAGCAAGATGGCAGAGTAGAAGGACGTGAGCTCACCCCTTCTTACAAAAACACTGAAATCACAACTGAACAACCATTGACAAAAAAACCGCTGGAACCTACCAAAAAAGATACCCTACATCCAAAGACAAAGAAGAAGCCACAACAAGATGGTAGAAGGGGCACAATCGCAATAAAATCAAATTCCATACTCACTGGGTGGGCGACCCACAAACTGGAAAACAATTATACCACAGCAGTTCTCCCACAGGAGTGAAAGTCCTGAGCCCCATGTCAGGCTTCCCAGCCTGGGGGTCTGGCAATGGGAGGAGGAACCCCCAGAGAATCTGCTTTTGAAGGCCATCAGGGTTTGATTGCAGGAGCTCCACAGGACTGGGGGAAACGGAAACTCCACTTTTGGAGGGTGCACACAAGGTCACGTGGGCACCAGGACCCAGGGGAAAAGGCAGTGACCTCATAAGAGACTGGGACAGACCTACCTGCTAGTATTGGAGGGTCTCCTCTAGAGGTGGGGGGCAGCTGTGGCTCACTGTGGGGACAAAGACACTGGTAGAAGCAGCTCTGTCATGTACTCATTGGTGTGAACCCTCCTGGAGGCTGCCATTTACTCCCCAAGACCTAGCCCCACCCAACAGCCTATAGGCCCCAGTGCTGGGACGCCTCAGGCCAGACAACCAACAGGTGAGAACACAGCCCCACCCATCAGCAGACAAGCTGCTTTTATCCACCACCCCCCCCCCCTTGTGGGCCTCTCACTGCTGTGGCCTCTCCCATCGCGGAGCACAGGATCCGGAAGCACAGGCCCAGCGGCCATGGCTCACAGGCCCAGCTGCTCCGCGGCACGTGGGATCTTCCTGGACCAGGGCACGAACCCATATTCCCTGCATCGGCAGGCAGACTCTCAACCACTGCGCCACCAGGGAAGCCCGACAAGCTGCTTTTAAAGTCTTCCTGAGCTGGGCTTCCCTGGTGGCGCAGTGGTTGAGAATCCACCTGCCGATGCAGGGGACACGGGTTCGTGCCCCAGTCCAGGAAGATCCCACATGCCATGGAGCGGCTGGGCCCGTGAGGCATGGCCGCTGAGCCTGTGCGTCCAGAGCCTGTGCTCCGCAACGGGAGAGGCCACAACAGTGAGAGGCCCGCATACCACAAAAAAAAAAAAAAGTCTTCCTGAGCAGAGCCCTGCCTACCAGAGGGACAAGACCCAGCTCCACCCACCAGTGGGCAGGAACCAGCCCCTCGCATCAGGAAGCCTGCACAAGCCTCTTGGATAGCCTCATCCACCAGCAGGCAGACAGCAGAAGCAAGAAGAAATACAATCCGTGAGCCTGCAGAGCAGAAACCACAATCACAAAAAGTCAGACAGAATGTAACAGCAGAGGACTATGTCCCAGATGAAGGAAGAAGATAAAGCCCCAGAAGAACAAATAAGTAAGTGGAGATAGGCAATCTGCCAGAAAAAGAATTCAGAGTAACGATAGTGAAGATGATCCAAGATCTCAGAAAAAGAATGGAGGCACAGATTGAGAAGATGCAAGAAGTGTTTAACAAAGACCTAGAAGAACTAAAGAACAAACAAACAGAGATGAACAATATAATAACTGAAATGAAAAATACACTAAGAGGAATCAACAGCAGAGTAACTGAGGCAGAAGAATGGATAAGTGAGCTGCAAGACAGAATGGTGGAAATCACTGCCACAGAACAGAATCAAGGAAAAAAGAATGAAAAGAAATGAAGACAGTCTAAGAGACCTCTGGGACAACATTAAATGCACCAACATTTGCATTATAGGAGTCCCAGAGGAGAAGAGAGAGAGAAAAGACCTGAGAAAATATTTGAAGAGTAATAGCTGAAAACTTCCCTAACATGGGACAGGAAACAGTCACCCAAATCCAGGAAGTACAGAGAGTCCCAGGCAGGATAAACCCAAGGAGGAACATGCCAAGACACACAGTAGTCAAAATGACAAAAATTAAAGACCAAGAAAAAATATTAAAAGCAATAAGGGAAAAGCAACAGATAACATACAAGGGAACTCCCATAAGGTTATCAGCTGATTTCTCAGCAGAATCTCTGCAGGTCAGAAAGGAGGGGCACAATATATTTAAAGTGATGAAAGGCTAGGACCTACAACCAAGAATTCTGTATTCAGCAAGGCTCTCATTCAGATTCGACAGAGAAATCAAAAGCTTTACAGACAAGCAAAAGCTAAGAGAATTCACCACCACCAAATCAGCTTTGTACCAAATGTAAATGAACTTCTCTAAGCGGAAGAGAAAAGGTCACGACTAGAAACAAGAAAATTACAAATGGAAAAGCTCGCCAGTAAAGGCAAACATAAAGTAAAAGCAGGAAATCATCTGCGTACAAATATGCTATCAAAACCAGCAATCGTGAGAAGGGAGAGTACAAGTGCAGGATACTGGAAATGCATTTGAAATTAAAAGACCAGCAACTTAAAACAATCTTGTTTATATACAGACTGCTATATCAAAACCTCATGGTAACTGCAAACCAAAAATCTACAATAGATACGCACACAAAAAGGAAAAAGGAATCCAAACACAACATTAAAGTTAGTCGTCAAGTCACAAGAGAAGAGAACAAAAGAGGAAGGGAAGGAAAAGGACCTGTAAAAACAAATCCAAAACAATTAAGAAAATGGCAATAGGAACATACATATTGATAATTACCTTAAATGTAAATGGGTTATATGCCCCAACCAAAAGACATTGATAGACGGGCTGAATGGGTACAAAAACAAGACCTGTATATATGCTGTCTACAAGAGACCCACTTCAGATCTAGGAACACATACAGACTGAAAGTGAGGGGATGGAAAAAGGTATTCCATGCAGATGGAGATCAAAAGAAAGCTGGAATAGCAATACTCATATCAGACAAAATAGACTTTAAAATAAAGACTGTTACAAGAGACAAAGAAGGACACTGCATAATGATCAGGGATCAGTCCAAGAAGAAGATATAACAATTGTAAATATATATGCACCCAATATAGGAGCACCCCAATATATAAGGCAAATGCTAACAGCCATAAAATGAGAAATCAATAGTAACACAATAATAGTGGGGGACTTTAACACCCCACTTTCATCAAGGGACAGATCATCCAGACAGAAGATCAATAAGGAAACATAGGCCTTGAATGACACATTAGACCAGCTGGACCTGATTGATATTTATTGAGCCCTCTACCCAAAAGCCACAGAATACACATTCTTCTCAAGTGCACATGAAACATTCTCCAGGATTGATCACATACTGGGCCACAAAGGAAGCCTTGGTAAATTTAAGAAAATTGAAATCATATCAAGCATCTTTTCTGACCACAACACCATGAGATTAGAAATCAACTACAAGAAAATAACTGTAAAAAACACAAACATGTGGAGACTAAACAATATGCTGCTGAACAACCAATGGATCACTGAAGAAATCAAAGAGGAAATTTTAAAAAGACACGGTGAACAGATGCACAGAAGGAAGCATAAGAGAGGAGAGGGGGAGGGGGAGAGAGGGAGAGAGAGGAGGTAGGAGGGGGGAGAGGAGAGAGGGGAGGGAGCGGAAGGAGAGGGGAAGAGAGAGGAGGGGGGAGGAGAAGAGGAGTGCCAGGAGTTTCAGTTCCTGCTCTTCCTAACATTTGTCAGCTCTATGATAAACCTCCCTTTTCTCCCACCTGAGCCGGTGTGAATGAACTTCTGCTTCTGGCAGTCAAAGTGGCCTGAATAGAATGTTGTCTCTACCTGCTGTTCCTCCCTGAACTGGGGAGCCTTCCTCCTCCATCACTCCTGCCCCATCCAGTCCTTCAAGGCCCAGCTGTAGTGCCCCTGACTGCCCTAGACAGTTCCTGGGTCTGGAAGACTTCCTGTCTGAATCTTCCCCAATCTTCCAGAGCTAGCAGGAATGCCACCTTCTCCAGAAAGGCTCCCATGTCCCTCCCAGCTGGACATCACCTCTTCCTTGCTTCTCTGAATTCCTTGAGTTCCTTGTTAACTTCCCTGGTCTGGGGCAGATGCTGCTTTTGTGTGGGAACCAGATTCTGTGGACTGTTCATGACCAAGCCAGTCTCCAAACATGGGATAAGCCAACAGTTTCTAATGGGGCCATTTTGTTTGTTTGTTTGTTATTTTTTTATTTTTATTAAAGTATTTTATTGAATTACAAAGTTGTGTTAGTTTTTGGTATACAGTAAAGTGATTCATATATATATGAATATGAATATATATTCATATATATATGATATATACATATATATCATATCCTTTTCTATTATGGTTTATTACAGGATATTGAATATAGTTTCCTGTGCTATACAGAAGGACCATGTTGTTTATCCACTTTATATATAGTAGTTTGTATCTGCTAATCCCAGAGTCCTAATTTATCCCTCCCCCATCTTTCCCCTTTGGTAACTATAATTTTGTTTTCTATGTCTGTGAGTCTGTTTCTGTTTTGTAAATAAGTTCACTTGTATCATTTTTTTAGGTTCCACATATAAGTGATATATTTGTCTTACTCTGACTTACGTCACTTAGTATGATAATCTCTACGTCCATCCATATTGCTGCAAATGGCATTATTTCATTCTCTTTTATGGCCGAGTAGTATTCCATTGTATATATGTACCACATCTTCTTTATCCATCCATCAGTGGACATTTACGTTGCTTCCATGTCTTGGCAATTGTAAATAGTGCTGCGATGAACGTATCTAGGTATATACCCAGGAGTGGGATTGCTAGATCACATGGTAGCTCTATTTTTAGCTTTTTAAGGAAACTCCATACTGTTCTCCATAGTGCCTGTACCCATTTACATTCCCACCTACAGTGTAGGAGGCTTCCCTTTTCTCCACACCCTCTCCAGCATTTGTTATTTGTAGACTTTTTGATGATGGTCATTCTGACTAGTGTGAAATGATGCCTCATTGTAGTTTTGATTTGCATTTCTCTAATAAGTAGTGATGTTGAGCATCTTCTCATGTGCCTATTGGCCATCTGGATGTCTTCTTTGGAGAAATGTCTATTTAGGTCTTCTGCCCTTTTTTTGATTGGGTTGTTTGTTTTTTTGTTGTTTGAGCTGTATGAATTGTTTGTGTATTTTGGAAATTAATCCCTAGTTGGTTGCATCACTTGCAAATATTTTCTCCCATTCTGTAGGTTGTGTTTTTGTTTTGTTTATGGTTTCCTTTGCTGTGCAAAAGCTTATTAGTTTGATTAAGTCCCATTTGTTTATTTTTGCTTTTATTTCTATTGCTTTGGGAGACTGACCTAAGAAAACATTGCTACAATTTATGTCAGAGAGCATTTCATGGGGCCACGTTGGAAATTTTCATTTTCAGTTGTCACAGTGGCTGAGGTGAGAGGTTTCCCACAAAGAGTGAGGCAGAGTCATACATGAAGAGTGGTTCCATGTCCCACATGACTCTGAAATGTCACATGGATGATACATACCCTGTATAATTATCTCATTCTAGAAACTAATTCTCTTTGACATCAAATTTGTTGAATGGTTGTAGTATGAAACTGAGTTTTCTGAGACTACAACTGCTGAGTAATGACTGTGCTTTGTTTGGTTGGGATCTTACGCAGTGTTTTTCATCATTTGAGAAAATCACATCGCACAGCAGGCAAGTCACTTGAAGCATTTGTGTTGCCCCTACTGCCCCTTGTGTTCGTAGCTGTTAACGTTCACTGCGCTTTCACATATAGGTGCAAGCGTCTAACTACATCATCATGTTTCCTGATGTGCTAGTGCCTGACCACTTATAGTCAAAATATGCATTTTTATATCATAAATCACTTTTCTGAGAGTTCTGTTTTATATTATATTCAGAGCATTATATTGATTTTTTAACTGTATAGGCATGTTGTATTATTTATGAATTTCATTTTAGGATAACAAAGGGGTCTTTAAAAATATTCCTTACCATTGGGGGCATTGCATCACCTGAGGGTGCTGAGGACCATTGGCCCTGCCAGCAGATGCTCCTCTGCTGGGTGTGAGGGTGTGGGTGTGCTCAGGGCGGTGATTCCAGGGCACTGAGCTGACTCAAGCCGCCCTACACCGGGTGCCTTCTGGGGAGCACCTACTGGTTGCCTGATGTGTGAGGCAAGTCCTGGATCACAGTGTGGAAAGAGAAGGCGAGCACTGTCCCCTGGGAGACAAGACTGAAAACTGGGTTCAGGGCAAGAGGAGTGCAGGGGGTGGGGGGAAACCCGCCCATGTTCTGTGAGATCAGAGGTTTGGAGAAAGGGTGGCGATGGAGGTACCATCACGAGACCCAAACTGGGAGCTGGAAAATTACAGCTTTGGGCGATTACGGATCTCACTGCTATGAATGTTCTAGTACGTGTGTTGGGTGACCATGTACTCATTTTTCCATCGGTAAACACCTAGGAGTGAGTTGCTGAGCTATCGTATGTGCCTATATTCAGCTTTAGTAGACAATGCCGAGAGTTTTCCAAAGAGGTTGAAGCAATTTTCACTCCCAATGGATGAGCATTCTGGTTGCTCCACGTCCTTCCCAACATTTGTTTTTTCTGTCCTTTTCAGTTTAGGCCCTCTGGTGGGTGTGTAGTGGTGTCAACCCAGTGTGCGGCGGCAGCAGGATGGACAAGTGGGTTGTGACCGAGTCCTGAATAGGAACCCTATTCAGCAGCATAACAATGACCAGCAATGACCAGGAAGCCCCTCACAGACACTATGTAGAGCAAAAGAAGGACACAAGAATTCACGTTCATATAAAGTTCAAATGCAGGCACAAGGACTCCCCAGGGCTAGCAGCCAGGGTGGTGGACAGGGAACAGTGCAGAGACTGGACAGGAGCTGAAAGGGCTTCTAGAGGCCAGGGAGTTCTGTGTCTCCACCCAGGTGCTGGCTTCTAGGGTGTGTCCACTTTGCAGGAATCCAGTGGGCTGTACACTTAGGATCTGTGTCCTTTCTGCCAGGTATATGTCAACACTGAACATTTACTAACATTGAACACGGGCATGTGAGAAGGAAGCTGTAAGTATCCAGGGCCCTCTCTTCATCTCCTCACACCTGTGTCTGGAGACATTAAACCTTAGCTCTCCAGTGAGCATGGGTGACCTCGAATGTCTGTGTAGAGTCTGGAGTCAAATCTATGTTTAAAATCCTGGCTCTGGGTCTGATCAGCGCTGCCCCCAGCCCTGCTGCCTCCCCCATCAGAACAGTTCCTTCTGGGCACCGCATCAAGGGTATTGACAGACACTGCCTTCTCCCCAACTGTTGGGGGCACCTTATGAGTAAGTTTGAACTTGGCATTCCTTGTCCCATCTACAGAGTGACCAGTCAGTGTCTGGAGAAGGAGCCCTGGACCTCCTGCTGGTCACAGTGGCCGCACCATCTGTTCATTTATCCAGTGAAGGCAGGGGAGGGCTAGGTCAGGTACAGGCAGGAGGTGCGCTCACACCCAACAGCCTGGAAACGAGACTCGGATGTCTGGAATGAGACTCGGAAATGAGACGTAGTCTTCCTGGGCGTGGTGGACACCCAGAGTCCCTAGCACTGACCCCACGCTAATGAGCATTGTTTTCTCTGAACAGCCCTTCCCGGCCTGGATCAGAAGAAGCGTGGCGGCCACAGAGCATGCTGCCTGCTGACCCCCCCACCACCCCCTCTGTTTCCACCACCATTCTTCAGAGGGGGCCGAAGTCTGGTGAGTAGCTTTGGGCTCGTGACAGAGCAGAAATGCAGGTCCCAGGGCCACCACACAGCTCACCTTCTCCCCCACTTCTCAGTGGGAGTCTGTCCGGAGGGATCTAGCTCTCTGCCCTCACGTGGCAGGTGGAAACCAGATTGGACATTTAGCTCTTTCTGGTACATGTCTGTTCTCCCACCGCCTTAAACAAGTGACGGAGGGAAATGCCTCTCAGCAGGGAATTGGACTTGGCAAAGTGTCCCGTCCTCTCAAAAACATTGAGGTGAATTTATAACTTTCTGGGCCCCTATCAGTGACTCGGACATGGAATTTTCCCTTCTGTCTTTCTTCTCCCCAAGTGCTTGTGAAATTCCATTCCACAGCCCGAATCCACACCCATATCCATGAGGTGGCACAAGAAACAGTCCTGTGAGAGGGAACGGAAGCGGGGAGAGAGGAAAGGGTGAGGAAAGAGCAGGATTGGAGAAAGTGACCTAGAAGACAACTGGCCAGGGCGTTTCAGGGATTTGAGATGCTCAGATCTTTCCAGAACCTCTTAGACCTATACCCTCCAGTACAGTAACCACTGGCCCTATGTGACCAGCTCCAGTTGAGATGTGCTGAGTATAAAATACACACTGGATGCATTTTATAAGAATGTAAAATATCTCAGTAATTTTTTTACATTGAAATAATAATACTTGGCATATATTGGGTAAGATAAAATACTTATTAAAATTAATTTCACTTGTTTCCTTTTACCTTTTTTATGTGGCTACCAGGAAATTTTGAACTATATAGGTGTCTCGCATTGGTGGCTCACATTTTATTTCTCTTGGACGGTGCTGTCCTGGACATTGGATAAAAGGCCCCTGAGTGAGCTTCCTCACTCCATCCGAGAGGTCATTATCTCTCTGTAATCCATTCAAACCAGGTTCGTCTCAGAGCAGATGAGAGAGTGGAAACTGGGCCAGAGGTTGCCTTCTTGAGACGCCCCCTGGGGTGTCAGGGAAACTCCAGCCTCAGGGGCTGGGCTATAGAACAGGTCTATGTCCAGGAAGTGACCATTCTTCTGTCCCCCAAGTCTGACCTGTAACCTGTGTCGCTTTGCCTTGAAGCTTCTCTCCCCAGACGTGAAGAATCTCGTCCTGGAACCGGAGACCACACGGCCCCCGTGCGTGCAAGGGTCGCTCAGTTCCCCCGGGCCCCCGGGGCCCCAGGTCGGTGCACCCCCCCAGGCCCTACCCCGCTGTCTTCCGTTCAGGGCAGGGATGCCCTCTGGGCAGAGCTGCCCCTTTTCAGGTGACATGGGGTTGTCTTCCTGCCCTGGAGGAACAAGGACAGAACACTGGTTCATCTCTGAGGGATTCTGCCTCCCAGTCTTTTCGTCCTCCTCCACACAATGGGGAAAATAACTCCCCTTTTGCAGTACTGGATTTGAGGGGTGACCAAGTGAGCTGCTTGGTTGCTTGGGCACCCCCCAAACTGGTGATAATGGGTGTGGTTATTATTATACTTATCATCAGACAAACGCTTGATGACAATGTGACCCCACCAGTGGACCCAGAGGTACCTGCGTTCAGGCCAGAAAAAAGGAGGTAACAGGGAACTTGTTACCCTGAGCTCAGTTTGGCCCCCAGATACGGGCACCAGGTAGCTCACCTCTCCCCACCAAAGCTCAAGTAAGGGTCAGGAGCAGGCAAAATGCTAGAGAAAGGATTTTCTAGGCAGACAAAGAGTACCCTCCAGAGACCCTGTCTCACGGACTCCTGGCCCCTCTGGCCGGCCTGGGAGAGGGCGTCCATCGAGGAGGAGCATCCCTCAGCCTTGGGTCTGGGCCTGCCATGGGGATGGGAAAGAGGAATTATGTCACCCTTCCAGGGGAACCCCTCCTGTGGCTTTCCATCACGGGAAGAAGACTAAGACAAACTCCTCCCCTGGGAGCAAAGCCCCACCCGCGGGGACCCGTTATCTCCTGCGTCAGCTCAAACGACCACCACTGCCCACTCAATGTAGCCACAGTGCACCTCTTGGGTCCTCAAGCGCCGAAGCTTGCTCCAGCCTTAGGGCCTTGAGGCTTGTGGCTCCGGCTGTTTGGCACGCTCTGCCTTCTGACTTTCACCATGGCCAGCTCCTTTGTTCCTCAGCACTCAGTGTGCCTGCCACCTCCTCAGACACGTCTGCTTGACCACTCCGCCTGCGGTACCCTCCCCATCACTCTCCACCCAATGACCTGTTTTCTTTCTCTGCATAGTTCTCTCACGTTGTTATGGTTTTCTTATTTTTTGTTCCTAGGCTCTTTGGTCTCCCCTCCATAAAATGTCAGTTCTATGACTGGGGTTGGCAAACTATGGCCAGGGGTCCAATCTGGGTTTTTTTTTGTAGTTAAATATTATCATCTCTGGCTGCTTTTGCACTAACGGGTAGAGTTGAGTAGTTGTGACAGAATTGCTATATCAGAGCCAAAGCCTAAGCTATTTCCTATCTGGCTTCTTACAGAACCAGTAAACTGACCCCTGGTCTTGCGAGCAGGGACATTGTCCACCTTGATCATGCTGTGTGCCCAGCCCACGCGAGTGCCTGGGGTGTAGAGCTTTCCCATCAATATTTTTGAATGCAATGCACATCTGGGGGGGCCCCCCTGATGTGGCGGGAGTGCTGTGAACCACCAGGTGACCAAGCCGCATGGGTATGCCTGCTCATCAGCCCTGCTAAGCCCTCTGATTCCACCTGCAATGCAGGTGGACCAGAGCTGCCACAGAGGGGCTGGGGAGTCCGCATAAAGGCATGGTGGGCACCCGAGGGTCAGCTCTGGGGGGATTTCTATCTTCCCAGCCTTGAAGTCCATACTGACAGCATGTGATAGCACATGAGAAACGATGCTGAAAGCTCAGCCTCCCTGCACTGGTGCCGAATCAAATCTCAGAGACAGAGTTTTGGGTGAAGTAGAAGAGGACAGCTTTATTACTTTACCAGGCAAAGGGGGCCACAGTGGGCTAATGCCCTCACAACTGTGTGTCCCAACCCCAGAGAATTGGATGAAGAGTTTTATGACAGTGGTTCAAGGGTGGGGTCTCTGACAAGATTAGGGTGTGAGCAGGACCTGCCCTCCTTTAACCTCATCTCCTCATCTTGATGAGCTTCTCTGGTCCCTTTAATCTTGCCTCATCTCAGGTGGTCTCTTGGCTGCTCCTCCTTTGTTCGAATCCACCCTTTGGAACTCAGGGAAGGTCATAGAGGCTGGAGTCTTGCCTACAAGAAACAAGGGACAGTAAGGCCAGACACTATAAAGCTCTTAGAGGAAAACATAGGCAGAACACACTATGACATAAATCACAGCAAGATCCTTTTTGACCCACCTCCTAGAGAAATGGAAATAATAACAAAAATAAACAAATGGGACCTAATGAAACTTACAAGCTTTTGCAAAACAAAGGAAACCATAAACAAGATGAAAAGACAACCCTCAGAATGGGAGAAAATATTTGTAAATGAAGCAACTGACAAAGGATTAATCTCCAAAATTTACAAGCAGCTCATACAGCTCAATATCAAAGAAACAAAAAAACCCAGTCCAAAAATGGGCAGAAGATCTAAATAGATATTTCTCCAAAGAAGATATACAGATTGCCAACAAACACATGAAAGGATGCTCAACATCACTAATCATTAGAGAAATGCAAATCAAAACTGCAATGAGGTATCACCTCACACTGGTCAGAATGGTCATCATCAAAAAATCTACAAACAATAAATGCTGGAGAAGGTGTGGAGAAATGGGAACCCTCTTGCACTGTTGGTGGAAATGTAAATTGGTACAGCCACTATGGAGAACAGTATGGAGGTTCCTTAAAAATCTAAAAACAGAACTACCATACGACACAACAATCCCACTACTGGGCATATACCCTGAGAAAACCATAATTTAAAAAGAGTCATGGGGCTTCCCTGGTGGCGCAGTGGTTGAGAGTCCGCCTGCCATCGCAGGGGACGCGGGTTCGTGTCCCGGTCCAGGAAGATCCCACATGCCGCGGGGCGGCTGGGCCCATGAGCCGTGGCCGCTGAGCCTGCGCGTCCGGAGCCTGTGCTCCGCAACGGGAGGGAGAGGCCATGGCAGTGAGAGGCCCGCGTACCGCAAAAAAAAAAAAAAAAAGAGTCATGTACCAAAATGTTCATTGCAGCTCTATTTACAGTAGCCAGGACATGGAAGCAACCTAAGTGCCCATCGACAGATGACTAGATAAAGAAGATGTGGCACACATATACAATAGAATATTAGCCATAAAATGAAACGAAATTGAGTTATTTGTGGTGAGGTGGATGGACCTACAGTCTGTCGTACAGAGTGAAGTAAGTCAGAAGGAGAAAAACAAATACCGTATGCTAACACATATATATGGAATCTAAAAAAAAAAAAAAATGGTTCTGAAGAACCTAGGGGCAGGACAGGAATAAAGACACAGATGTAGAGAATGGACTTGAGGACACGGGGAGGGGGAAGGGTAAGCTGGGACGAAGTGAGAGAGTGGCATGGACATATATACACTACCAAACGTAAAATAGATAGCTAGTGGGAAGCAGCCGCATAACACAGGGAGATCACCTCTGTGCTTTGTGACCACCTAGAGGGGTGGGATAGGGAGGGAAGGAGGGAGATGCAAGAGGGAAGAGATATGGGGATATAAGTAAAGGTATAGCTGATTCACTTTGTTGTAAAGCAGAAACTAACACCATTGTAAAGCAATTATACTCCAATGAAGATGTTAAAAAAAAAAGAAACTGGGGACAAAAAAAGGCCTCCGTGCCTGGGACCGTCACAGGCCCCGCTCGGTTTCAGAGCCCACAGAGAACCCATGGGAAGGGGTCCCTGCTGCCCCCAGACTGCGGTCTCCAGCCCCATGTGCATGCCTCCAACCTCGTGCAATCCCACGTGTGTCACTCCGAGGCTGTGCTGCCGACTCTGGGACACAGTGTGAGGACCAGTCAACACTGGCATCACCTGGGAACTTGCTGGAAACGCAGAATCTCATCCTCCCCTCCTCCATCCCACACCCTTCAATCAGAATCTGCATTTTAACAAGACTCTCCAGAGGGAATCACGTCCACATCGAAGTTTGGGAAGCCCTGAGCTAGGGAGAGCACAACGGCCTGATAAATAGTTCTAATTCATTTCAAGAAAATGGAAAAAAGTGAGGCTTGGAAGAGAACAAAGAATGGAACTGAAACTCTCCCTCCTCCCCTCCCTAAAACAGAAGGAGAATAAACCAAAGATAGTGGTTCCCAAACTTTTCTGCACATTAGAATCCCCTGGGATGCCTCTGTCCCTCGCGAATTTTAAAAGATCCCCAGGGGTTTCTAATGTGCAGAGAGGCTTAGGAACCCCTGGATGAGGAGTTGTTGGTCATTTGGACAAGCCTCATAGAAATCCTGTTTCAGACAGGCTTTGCGTGAGGCTTGCTCACCTGCAGATCTTGGGGATGAAGTGGTGGCCTGGGGGTTTGGGTGGATTCCTCTCTGCTCTCCTGGGGAGCTTGGAAGACAGTTGGCCAACTGAGCATTTCATAGGCGCGTACAGTGAAGGCAGCCATGTCCTGCCGTAGGGAGTGTCAAGCTTTAGTGCGACGGGCCCTGGAGTCCCTGAGCTGGACTCAGCCCCGCTCCCATGGCCGGGCCGTGGGACAAAAACGCACTCTTCACATCTTAAAACAGAAGACTTTTGCTGTACCTGGTACCCATAGATCCACCATGGGAATTTCTGTGTCAGCTGCTTCTGCGAGCAAAGCCTAACTTCTGTCTTGTCTGGGCCCCAGGGAAACTTGGTAAGAGCAGCCCCAAAGACGTGAGAGGTGGTGCAGCATCTCGTTGTCAGCAAATAGCATATCTTCACGTCTCTTTAGCTGCTCTCACCAAGCACTCAGGATGTTTCGGGCAACCCAAGAATTCCAGGGAGAAAATGAAAATCACAGAGAGTAGGTGTGTGAACATTAATTACAATAATGGTGCTGCTGGAGAAAGCAAGAAGAGGGGGCCTAGGGAGGAGGAGCCTGGGCTGGAGAGTATGGAGTGTCCTTCCTGCCATTCCTGGAGCCCTGAATCTGCAGAGAGAACGAGGCTGCTGAGGAGCTAGGGCCCCAAGATCCCCTCCTGGCCTTGGCTCCCTCCCACCGGCCTGCTTTGGGCTCATGCATGCTTTCTTCACTTCTTATCTTGATCGTGTAGGGCCCGCCTGGGCTTCCCGGCAAGACAGGACCAAAGGGAGAAAAGGTACGAACCACCTGTATCTTCACCCCACCTCTCCTTGGTAGTTCCAGCCTGTTTTCTGGGGGCGCCACTGAGGGTTTTCAAGTTCAGATTTCAAAGCACGTGCTAATCCTGCCTTAGTGCGTGAGGATGGGCTCTGGGGTGACTGGGCTGCTGAAGGTATGGGACCCCACCGGTGCATCTGGGGGGGCCCCCTGATGTGGCGCGAGTGCTATGAACCACCAGGTGACCAAGCCGCATGGGTATGCCTGCTCATCAGCCCTGCTAAGCCCTCTGATTCCAGAACTTTTCCTCCAAAGCAGCCTCTGCTTACCTGTCTTCTCCATCCACAGGGGGAGCTTGGCCGACCGGGAAGGAAGGTATGGTCCATGCTGTTCTGTCAGCATTACGCGGGCAGCTGTGCTCGGTGTGCGTGAGTGTGTGCACTCCTAGGGGTGGGGACCAGCCGCGCACCTCAGCGGCCCTGATACCCAGATGGCTGATGACAGCACTGCCATCCTGATGAGGACAGTATTGACCTCCTCTTTCTGCCCACTTTTCAGTCAGGAGCTGCAGCCTGCTACTGGTGGCATTCGGACTTCTGCCAGAGGCTGCCAAGCCTGGCCAGATTTTCCCCAGCCTCACACCACCTCATCCTGCCATCCATCAGAGAAACCCTCCAAGGCCTCAGCCAGCGGCACCAAATGAGTCTCACTGTCAATTTGATTAAAGTGGAATAAAGTGTCAGACAGAAACAAATGGCTTTGCTTTAAGGCCCAGCTGAAATAAATGGGAGTTACTTCAGGTCACAGGGACTCAGTAAACCAAACACATGTTATTAAGGTTCTCATTAGTGTCAGGAAGGAGTAAACCCCCTGCCGCTTGCTGTAGTCAATGGATGCTGGCACTGAAATTGTAGATCTTGGTGATATAGAAGTTCAAAAGTTTGGCCAAAAAAGATGCCTCTGGTTCTAAATATAAATTACTATTTTCCCAGTTAAAGGTTTTATTCAAATACTTTCACTATCAATAAGAGCCTCAAACAGAACTTTGTAAGGCAAAGTTCCAACCCTTTAAGGCACAGCTGACCACTCCAGTCAAGGCCCAGTGGTCAACTGAAGTGCTGGGCTGGGAGGATTCTGCCATCATCTCCATGCTCAGGACTAACAAGGACCATGATTTATTAGTGATGTCTGCCGTGGATGAGGAAGGCAGGAGTAGGAACTGTGATGTCTGGGTAGGAGCTGAGCCTTCCACATCTCCAGCTTGGCTAACTGAAACTAGCCAGTGGGTGCAGAGGTCCACATAGACCCCAAGTCACTGCTCCCATGCTCTCTTGCAGGGCTTACTCTTCCATAGCTCCTTGGCTTATGTTGGGTTCCCTAGACACAGAGAGAGAGATGGTCCATGCCATGTGCAAGTGAATTAATGATTAAGGGAGCTCTCTCCAGAGGAGCCTGAGGGGAGGGGAGACCCAGATGGGGCAGAGAAAGAAACCCAGCATGGGGTGGTATCAGATGACATTCAACTTCAGTCTGAATCCTAGGGGAGCCCTGGAGTGTGAACAGCACCAGAGAATTTGTCCTGCCTTACCTTGATGTAAGGGGGCTGGGCTGTTGGCTGCAGGAAGGGGAGGTACATCAATTGCTGGGCAGCTCCAATTGCCCCCAGCAAACCCACACTTGCAGGTTGTAAGAAGGAATGTGTTGGTACAGCAAGGAAGGTAGCGCCTGGGAAATGGGCATGCTGAGCAGGGTGGAAAGACCTTGAGGGAGTACCCCCAGCATCTGCTGCTGCTCTCCAAACAGAATCCTCTCCCCTCCTACATTGCCTCCTTGGGGAGAACCTATGGGAATGCAGGGGACATTTGGGTGGATGGGTAGAAATGATAACAATCGAAGAACCAAGAAGTTTAGAATCCCTTCCCTACCACCTTCCATTTCTCGAACAACACAATCTTGTGTGTTGACATAATGTGACACCAAGGGCTTTAACTCATACCCGAGTGGCCCAACTTTCTAGGCCATCAGTCTTTGGAGGGTGGGGATGAGGGTCCTGGGGCAATGCTTGGAGGCCCCATACACCCCTCTAGGCCACAGAGACAAATCTGTGTTTTTAGAGGGAGGGAAACCAACCCAGTTGTCCTGACTTTTGTTCTCTGTCTTTGAAGGGCAGACCCGGCCCCCCAGGTGTTCCTGGCATGCCTGGGCCTGTTGGCTGGCCCGGCCCTGAAGGCCCCAGGGTAAGTGTGGCAGCTCTCAGGGCTCCAGTGGCATCGGAACTGGAGGGGAGAAGATGGCGGCTCCCTAGGCCCCTGGCACATAGTCGGTGAAACTCACTTCCCCCAGATGGGGAGGAAGGAGAGAACCTGAGGACTGCCCGGAGGTCCCTAAACACTTCCTCCTTTACTTGGACTGCAAGACCTTGGTCAGTCCTGCAGCTCAGCTTCTGTGGGAGGAGAAACGAGGGGCTGCCGCCTCTTTCCCAGGGGCCCTGTCCTCCTTTGTCCTGAGAGTTAGTGTGCAATTCTTTGGTTCCCTGAGATGATGCAAGAGGGGCTTGTGTCTGGAAAGCTGTTGACCTGTCATGCTAATTGGGCAGGGTGTGGAGGGTGAGGGCAAGGGAGTTGGGGGATGGAACAAAGGAAATCCTGTATTCACAGAGGGATTGCCAAATGCTGGTGAAATCCCCGTCCTCAGACAGCTTAGGAAAAGCTAATACATCCACACCCATGTCTTTTTACACACTTTGGTCATAGACTATTGGGTGTAGAGGCCACCACTCAGGACTTTGACCTGCAGAAGTCAGGGGTGAGCAGGTGAATGTCACTGTCTGCTCTGACTCACTTATTGGCTGTATTTATTGTGAGAATTGAAAATTGTTCCCAGTCCTCTTAGGAAAAGTCCCAAGGATATTTCTTAAAAAATCCACTGTATAGGGGCTTCCGTGGTGGCGCAGTCGTTGAGAGTCCGCCTGCCGATGCAGGGGACACGGGTTCGTGCCCCGGTCTGGGAAGATCCCACATGCCGCGGAGCGGCTGGGCCCGTGAGCCATGGCCGCTGGGCCTGCACGCCCCAAGCCTGTGCTCCACAACGGGAGAGGCCACAACAGTGAGAGGCCCACGTACCGCAAAAAAAAAAAAAAAAATCCACTGTATAGAGCTGAGCCATCCAATATGGCAGCCACTAGCCACATGTGGCTACTGAAACCTTGAAACATGCCTAGTGCCACTGAGGAACTGAATATTTAATTTTAATTGATTTAAGTTTGAATTTCAAAACCTGTACTCAATTCAGCTAGTTGAAAATATTTAAGTATTTTGGAATAAATTGAGTATGTGAATCTGCTTTTTTAACTAAAAATTTTATGAACTCTAAATACAGATCAAGTATTTTAGATGAAAGTTTAGCACCTGAATTGAGATGTGATTTAAATGTAAAATATACAACAGATTTCAAATATTTATTATGAAAAATGGAATGTAAACGTCTCATGAATAATTTTTACATTGATGGCATGTTTAAAATGCTAATTAGATTAAAGTAATTAGAGTAAATAAAATATGTTGTTAAAGTTAATTCCATCTGTTTAGTTTTACTTTTAATGTGACTTCTAAAAAAAGTTTAATATTAAGCACGTGGTTCACCTTATATTTCTACTGTTTAGTGCTGGTTAAAGTCTTTTAGCACAAAGGGCACTGAAAGTTCCAACTGTAAACCACTCTGAGGGGTAACAGATCCCACCCATGAATCCTAGTCCCCTGCCTCCGTAGTATACACCCAGCGGCTGATGTTCACTCTGCTTGACTGCAAACGTAGGGTAAGAGTATATGGAAACATCAGAAAGGGCCTCACTATGCAAAGAGTAGAGCAGATGTAGTTTTTTGGGGGTGCGGATACCTTGTCCTTTGAGGCCCCAGTGCCTGCATGCTCCCTCCTCCTCCCTTTCCCAGCCTTCTCTGGGAGAAGATCAAACATCAGTCAATTTACAACATGTTAGTGAGCATTTAGTTTGAAGATCTACTCTACCTTGGACAGTTTCATTCTATGTTTCATGTCAAATACCAGAATGAAGTGTGGAGTCTGTACTCTTGGGCCCCTGGGAGCCAGCAAGGGAGGATTTGGGGTCCTCAGATTCACAGGCCAGCCCCAGTGTCCCCACTTCCATCCTGATCTTGCCCACGCCTCTCCCAGTTCAGTTTCTCTAGGAAATGTCACTGTAGGTCTTTTTTCCCCCTTCTTCTGATTCCCACAGGGTGAAAAAGGTGACCTGGGGATGATGGGCTTGCCAGGGTCAAGAGGACCAATGGGCTCCAAGGTCAGTGTGTTGGTTCAGATACATTTTTCCAGGTCTTCTTACTAAGGTTCTGGAGCAGCTGATGTCTATAAAGTGGGGACTGGGTGGCTGCCGTCCTGGGCTGGGGATTGTCACAGATATTGGAGAGCCCCTTGCCAGAGTGTGCTTATCTTTACCAGCCCTTTGGGGGACATCGTGTCCTGGGACACAGGGGCAGAGGATGCCATTCCTGCTGTTACCTTGGGCAGCGAGGGTCAAGCCTCTGGACAGCAAAGCAGAAGGAAACCTTTGTTCGGGCCTTTGGGAGAGTAAGAAAAGCAGTGTTCTTTTTAGGCCTGGTTTAAACACAACCCTCAGGGACATCTTTGTATTTACTGCTGCAACTCCCCCACCCCCAAAAAAAACTTGCAGCTCAATGTGGAGACACATCTCGCCACCACATACAGGGATGGCTTCCACTCTTGCACCAAACCCAAAGGTCCTACAGGGCTGATTGTCAATTCACCTTCTGCTTTCTTTTAGGGCTACCCTGGATCCAGAGGGGAAAAGGTTGGTGCTTGTCTCTGATGGCTCCCCAGAGCCTGGTCTGGGCTGTTGGGTCTGGGGTCAGTGATGAGCAGAGGATGGGCCCAGGGGTCTCTTTAGTCAGCGACTGCTGCCACCACTCCTAGATATTACCCTGTCCTTTGTCAGTGGGCTGCGAGACAGGAGTGAGGGGCCTCCTAGCCGGGGAAAGTGGGTTAGGGAGGAGCTCCCGGAGGAGGTGGAGGCCCCTCAGGCAGGGCAGTGAGAGCTGAAAGTTGTGCCAGGTGCAGCGTGAACACAGCGGACATGGGGTGCTGCGCAAAAATGGCAGATGTGTCCTTAGAGCAAGCTTCTACCACACAACCTTCTTGTCTGTCAAAAACGGAGCAAAAAACAAAAAACCCAGCCACACCCTGGGGACAAATTTCCTAGAGGATAAGAGAAAATCTTGCACCCGGAATTTTCTGTGGTTTGTCCTTTATTAGTGTAGAGGTCTTTGAGGTCCAAATAGAAGGTTATCTCACAAAGCTTGCCTTCCCCGGGCCAGTCTCCTAACCTCTGAGCCTGTTTCTTTGCCTGGAAAGTGAGGGTGCTGACCTCTGGAGCTTTCAGTTTGAAATGCTCCAGTTTCCCCTCCCCCACAATGGAGTTAACTCATTGACTCTCTCCTGTGGTTTCCTCCTAGGGATCCAGAGGTGAAAGGGGTGACTTGGGTCCCAAAGGAGAAAAGGTAATGGGCATTGCATAAAAATGATAAACTTCAACAGGAGTGGCAGCCCCTGCCCACCCCCATCTTGCAGGCTGACTGGCTGAATAAATGAATGGCTGACTGACTGATTGACTGACTGACTTACTGTTGGAATAATTAACTAACTGGCTGAGGCTCTGACTGGCTGGCTGGCTGGCTGCTGACCAACCAGCTGACGGCTGGCTGGCTGGCTGGCTGACTGACTGGTTGTCTGTCTGACTGACTGGCTATCTGACTGACTGACTGACTGACCGACTGGCTGGCTGACTGACTGGTTGTCTGTCTGACTGACTGGCTATCTGACTGACTGACTGACTGACCGACCGGCTGGCTGACTGACCGACTGGCTGTCTGTCTGGCTGACTGACTGGTTGTTTGTCTGACTGACTGGCTATCTGACTGACTGGCTGACTGACCGGCTGACTGACTGACCGACTGGCTGACTGGCTGGCTGGCTGACTTACAGGACTTTATCTTGAAGAGCTGACCAAACTCTTCCTCAGCCCTTTCAAGCATTATTTCAGAGGCAGTCACTGTGTTTGTTGTTCTCTTCACAGGGTTTCCCAGGACTTCCTGGAATGTTGGGGCAGAAAGTAAGTACCTAGAAGTAGTAAAAATAGGTCTCAGTAACAGATTAGACCTTCCACGCACAGCGAAGAGAGGTCTGCCTCTCCATTCATCAGGCATGAAAAGTGGGTTTCGCTGTGGAAGTTTCTGGTTTGAAAGGGGAGCAAGTTGTTGAATGCATCAGTGGGACCTCCCTCCAGCTCAGTGGGGGGAAGGGATTCCCCACCTGAGTGGAGAGAGGCGTTCCCTGCATCTTCTGTCTGTCAGAGGGCTAGGGGACTGTTCAAAAGCAGAAAGCTTTGTGCCCGGGCACTCAGACTGGAGCAGCAGTGGTCAAAGGCCCTGGCGTGGGTTTGAGACCACTGCTGACTGCACCCAGCTCAGTGCTCCTTCAAGGGGGCACATGCACTGCCGGAGACCCACAGAGTTATTTTAGTGGGTGACAGCTAAAACATTTTTTATTTGATAGGTAAATTTATTATCTATTTAAGTATTTAGTGGGATTTGCTTGGGACAAGGCTTAATAAAAAAGGAGTTAATTTGGTTGACTTAAAGGAAAAATATTCAGTGAATAACAATAGAATGGTGTGCAGATGTGATAAAACCTGTGAAAGTGACAATTGAGTGACAGACTTTTTTTAAACTTTTACTTAAGTTTAGGGAAGAGGTATCGAGGGGTGAGGGGAGTGTCAGAGAAAGGGTGCTTGAATGATCACTTAGGACAACACCATCACAATGGTGGTTCCTCATGCTGTAAGGCACTGACATTGGAAACTTATTTTTGCCTAAGCCTCAGAGCATGATATTCTTCAAACAGGCAAATGGGATGCTTTCTTAGAACTCTAAATTGTTTTCAAGTTCACCTTAAAATTTTATTTTCCAAACTTGAATGAACAATTTTTATCTGACTTTCTCTTTTCAGTAGAGCATATTTAAATAATTTCAATCATCCGACATGATTATAATTTATTGCTGCCTAAAGCTGTCAAAAACTCTGTCTCTGCTACCTACATAGAATGTTGGGTTAAAAATAGAGTAATTATATAAGCACGTGAAAGGAAGCATTAAGAGAGACAAATAATTTTATTTTAAAATACTTAGTTTATGTTTTCATTCAGTGAAACAAGTTTAGGTTTTCATTCAGTGCAACAGCGGACATACATTCCTGTAAAATTAAGTATGACAGCTTCTCTGGTCTCTGTACCATTTATTAGACTTGCTGTATAGAGTTCTCTCTCCCTCCCAGGGCGGCCTGTTTAAGACAGAGCTGATGTGATGACCATAATTAGGTCTTTGGAGAGAAATTAGATCAAGGCATTACTGGCTGCTTCCAGCTGGTGAAGAGAAGGACCACACTTTCTTCAGACGATCTTTTCCAAAAAATTATGCTGTTTATGCTGCTGTTTTCTCTCAGCCAAACAAGATACCTCTCAGCCCCCTCTAAACAGCCAAGGAAAATTATGCAAACATCTCCATGGCCACAGAGAATCCACCCTATCCTAGCAGGCCGAAGGACATAATGAAAGGGAAAGAAATCGTAGGTTTAGGGACAATTCTCAGTGAGGCAAAATGTTGGTAGCTTGACACATTCATTATACTGGCTGAGCCAACAGGTAATTTCAGAGCTTTATGCTTGACCCTTACTGTGTATTGGTGTTCCCTGGAATTTTCCATCGTGTTGTACCTCTTCTGGCCTCCCTGGGAGGAGTCGTCTGGGTGTTTATCCTCGTCTGAGTGGCTGGGCCAGCTCTTCACGGGCACCAGCTATTGCCTAACAGGAACTCTCATGGCTGCTGTTGCTAAGCTTAGCTTGTGTGGTGCCTTCTGGGCTATGGAGGCGTTACTGGGGGTAGGAAGGATGCCCTGTGGAGTGGGTTCATGAGCTGAAGAAGCCACCAGTGGGCCTGGAATCCTGGAAGAACACGGGGAAGGAGGGGATGAACCAAAATGGAGAGGTGGGTTTTACAAAAGAGGTGGGTTTTTAAACTCTGGAACTCTGCAGTTGGTACATTTGGTTCCGATGGTTCCAAATAGAGTTTTTCAATTAGGACTGTTACTTATGCTGCTTTCCGTGCCTTTTACAATAACTAGATTGAGTCTGTGAACGTGTGTCTGGAACATCTCTCCCACTAAGAGTTTTTATCTGAATCAAGTGGGAGTGAGGTGGAATTCAAACCATTTTTTTTACTGAAGAGTAGGGAAATGTATAACGTGAGCAGAAACACCCCAAAGATGATAGTTGTCAAAACTGCGTCCAATCATTCAAAAACCCATAGATGTGAATTTGTGCTAAAAACAAAACAAAGCACAGCATAAAATTTCAACTAAGAGAGAAGGCATTTCCCCCATTGGTGTCCCAGGCACAGGGGACTGAAATGCTGGCGCCTCCCACCCTAGCCGCTCTGGATGGGGATTTAGGAACCAAAATGTGTGCTGCACGGCAGCTGTCTCTCTCAGATAGTAACCTCCCCACCCACGGTAACATTCTCCTTCCCGTCCTCTTCCTTGAAAAACCTCTCTCCCTTCACACGACCTCATCGCTCTCCCAACCTCCCAGAGCAGCCCGCCTGGAAAAGACTGGGAGTGGCCAAGGAGAGGCCCCGTGGCCGGAGATTGGATCTACCTGGAGCTGAGTCTGATCCTTGTGCCCTCATTCCTCTCTTGCTTCTCTTTCTTCTTTCCAGGGTGAAATGGGACCAAAGGGCGAGCCCGGGATAGCAGGCCACCGGGGGCCCACAGGAAGACCAGGAAAACGAGGCAAGCAGGTATGGCTCCCAGGGCTCACTGGACCTCCTGACCTGGGGTGCGGGCGTAGAGAGGTGGGCAGGTGGGGCAGATAGGTCAGGGACGTTGCGGGGACACAGTCTCCAGCATCCTCTGGGCTGGGAGGCAGCAGCAGCACCCCTTCCGGGGTGCCTGGGCTCTCCACCAAGGCGGGAGTTAGAGGCGGATGGGGTAGGATGCCCATCCAGCTGTGTCAAGGCTAGAGACAGGAGTGGGTCTTCAGTTCATAAGAACAGGTCTGTCTTATCCAAGGCAACTGGGAGTGAAAATCAGGTCTGCTCGTTCGCCCAGAAAACCTGCTTTTTGCCTCAGTGCCCCAGATGCAGATGAAGTTCTGGAATCAGCCCAGATATTTCCCTGCTGTTCAAGGATCTGCTGGGTCTCAACAATAGGGTGCTTTCTCCTCACTCAAGATCCCCATTTGTAAATGACCCCTTTGTTGGCACTATTCAGGGTTCAGGGAAAGTTTTCATTCTGAATTCCCCTGGTCAGCAGGCTCTTGTGTCAAACCATGTGATCTGAGCTGTCCCCAGGGCCTCAGAGAACCTCTCCCCTTTGCTCGAATGAGACGTGTGCCCCTTACTCTTTTGGTTGCCAGTCTGTTGGCTTTTTACCTCCTTTCCCATTATACATGTAATATGTGATCATCACAGAAAACAGGAAATTCAGAAAACTAGGAAGGAAATCATCTAAAGACCTAACACCCAGGCACAGCCATGTGACCATGTATGTACACTTGCTTCCAGTATTATTGCTTCCGTGGACTTTCTAGTCGTTTGTTCCCTTTATATGCGATATATACTTATTGTATCCTAAATTTTTAACTTAAAAATCACAACACACACATTTTAACTTGTTACTGCATTCATTAAGCACTCTTACTCTTAAACATTTTTTTAAATCTCTGCATCAATTTTGATAAATGAGTAACCAGAGTAGATAGCTTGGACAAGAGAAGCCTAACCAAATTATAAACAATGCTGAGAAGTGAACGTGTCTGGGCACATTTCCATTCTTTCCTTAGGCTAGATCTGTGGCTTTCAGACTCTAGCTTCCATCAGAATCATCTTGGGGGCTGATTAAATACAGATTCCCTGCCCCGGGTGCACTGGTGGTGGTCCCAAGTGTGTCTCTCCTCTTCCCCAATGTCGAGGCCTTACTTCCCAAAGACTCTGATACAACTGGGGCTGCAGCATGGGTTGTTGTTGTTTCTGAAGCCCCACATGAGTCTAATGTGCACCGGGATTCAGAACCACAGCAACACTACAAAGCCAATTCTGGTCTTTTCGAAATGAACTTAGGAACGACATAGACTCTAACCTGATGAATCAGATTCCATGATGACTTTTGAAGTCACAATGTTCCAGTTTAATTTTTAAAGATTTACAGTTGGCGGCATGGCCGTGGGTGGCTTCACAATGATGCCACAGATACCGATTTCCTAAAAACTAGGCTCAGAAAAAGAAGAAAAAAAAGGAAAAATCTTTTCCAAAAAATCGTTTTCTCCGCTACTGCTGCGTTCCATCCAGAATGTGTTATGCTTGGGGTTCGAGAAGCCGGTTGGCTTCTGTCATCTAATTCTTTCCTTGGGCAGTGTTTGTCTTGTCCTCGTTAGGGCCGAAGCCAAGAAGGCTCTTTCTTGATCCTGTTGAGAATGATTCTGTCGGAGCAATCTTAAAAACGACACCAGAACCACATCTGGGAGCTCAGAGAAGTTAGGGAAATGAGCTCATCTTCCTCCAAAGATGTTATAGGCACCTGAGTGTCCTCCAGCCGGGACTGGACTCGTCAGCCTTGGGAGCGGGCCATGGTACTTTCTTTTTGTCATGAATTACTCGCCTAGCAGAGTCTTACATACAGAGTGTTTGCTGAGCCATGGTGCTAAGGGCCTCTGGAGGTTATGGAAAGTCAACCCAAATCCTGGAATCAGAAACTGGAAGGGGATCCAGGAGTAAGAACTTCAGATCCAGAAGGACTTTAAAGACCACCGACCCAGTTCCCTGCATGTAGTCACCAGAAAACCAGGGGCCAGGGAGTGGCCTGACCACCCAGGACCCCCAGCCAAGCCAGCTTCCAAGCAGGGTTAGAACCTGGAGATCTGAGACCAGCTTCTCCACAACAATATTCACATCACCCACCTGCTTCAGGCCTGGCCTCCGGGCAGACCCAGGACAGCAGCTCTTGACTTTATCACACAAATCTTCAGTCATGGAGACACAGCTTCCTTGATGGGAATCACCAGACTTGGTGGCAGTAGAGGAATAAAGAATGCTTTTCCTGGAAAGCGCTGCTCAGTGCGTCCTGCTCCGAGGGACAAGGCTGTTCTGAATAGGTGACTGAGCCTCCACGTATCTCATTACCGCTGAGGTCAGAACAAGGAGCATTTCCAGCTCCTTCAAACTGCGGCACTTCCTGTGCTCAGAGCCAGCTGATGTGGCTCTTAGAAAAACGAGCCTTCGCTGTGGCTACATTAAGACGGTGTGACTTCCTTTGCCATCTGGGACCCATCTTGGTTGCCTCATGGAATGCTAAGGCAAGGCTTAAGACTCCCTCCATGAGGGTGGAACTGGAGACAAACTCTGACCTCACGATCCCGCATTAAGTGTTTAAGAACTCCTCGGGCATTGCCGAGAGAGCCCCCAGGGCCATGTTGACAACGTGGCAGGTCACACATCACATGGTGGTGAAAGGCATGCCTGGCCTGCCTGTTCCCCAGGCTTGGGGAAGGTTACGTTTCATTAGGTGGGCGAGGGAGCCACAGCACAAGGGGATGAAGGGGACCAGGCCAAAGCCATCAGGCACCAGTCACCGTCCTGGTCGGGCCCCGGGCACGAGTGGACAGTTAGCAAATGGCTTGGGGGAAGGATCTAGAGGTGTGCCAGCCTTGGTTTCTGGGGTCATTCCTAAGGGCAGCTCTGGGGGGAGATGTGTGCTCTTAACCCTCCCAGAGCAGACAGCAAAGAGGACATGCTGTGTGGAAAGACTATACCTGCGGGTGTGCCTCTTGTTAAGAATTAGGACTTTGCTAACTGTGGGAAAAAGATGAAACCAAGCCAGTTGCTATGGTAATCAGCTTGGCCCACAAAGGCCTTGATTCTGTGCAAACCACTTTTTCACCTTTGAGATCTCTGTTAGCCTCACAGCAAGCCTGTGCAGGTGTATATTGCCTGGCCCCATTTCACAGATGAGAAAACTGAGGCACAGAGCAACAACGTGAGTTACCCAGGGTCTCATGGCCAAGAAGAAAACCTAGATCTCTCGACCTAGAGCCAACAAACTACATCCGCTTTGTGTGTGCAGCTTCTCCTCCTTCCCCATTTGGTCTGGGGAAAGGAGATGAACAAAACAGATTCTGGCTCGCAGGGAGCTTCTGTCTCCTGGAGAGACACAGTGGAAATGACCACACGAACAATGGTAGTTATGATCAGGGATAAAGGCCGTGAAGCAAAAGGGCCTCTGACAGGGAGAACGGACTTGGTCAGGCAAGGTCAAGGAAGGCTTTGCCGCAACTGTATTTAGCTGGGAGCTGAAGGATGGGAGGGAGTTAGCTAGGCAGAAGGGTGGGATGAGGGGTTTGGGGCCGAGAGAAGAGTCTTGAGAAGGGAAAGTAAAAGCATGGTGCCGTTGAAGACAAAAAATGCCAAAAGGCTGGGACATGCGTGGAAAGCCTGGCTGTGCAGGGCTGTGGAGGCTGCAGTAAGGAGCTGGGTCTTTATCCTGAGAGCAGCGGGAAGCCACAGGGCGGGAACAGCTCTTGTGCTGAAACAGAAATTGAGCAGGCAGAGGCCTGATGCCAGGTGACTGGCCTAAATCCCTGCTCTTTCCTGAGCCTTTCTTTCCTCACCTGCCCAGTGAGGGGTGTGGTTTGGATTGGTTCCTATTCGCTGTCAGGTGCTATGTGTCTAGGACAGAGCGAGAAGTGATGTCTGTAGAAAACAAATTTACTGTTACCAGAGGGGAGAGGGATGGGGGGAGGGGCATATTAGGGGTATGGGATTAACAGATACACACTACTATACATAAAATAGATAAGCAGCAAGGATTTACCATGTAGCACAGGGAACTATACTCAATATTTTGTAATGACCTATAATGGAATATAATCTCCAAAAAAACCCCACCAAATCACTATGATGTACACCTGAAACTAACACCATATTGTAAATCAACTCTACTTCAATTTTTTTTAAAAAAGTAATGTCTATAAACATGCATCCATCACGGTCTCAAATGTCACTTGCCCTGAGGTTTTTAGGAGCTTGCTGGTCCCTCTGGGACCTCTGGGACTGCATCCTCCCCCTGGCACTTGCTCCAAAGTGCAAGGTGGTCCCTAATTTAGAGATGAATGGGGGAGGAGGTTTGCCATGTCCTGCTTTTATAACGGGCTCTGCCTTTCTCTTTGTCAGGGGCAGAAGGGAGATAGTGGAGTTATGGGCCCACCAGGCAAACCTGGGCCTTCTGGTCAACCTGGCCGTCCGGGCGCCCCAGGCCCCCCGGGTCCCCCGTCTGCAGGTAAGAGCTACACTGCTTCACCTGATCCACACTGTTGCCGTCCTGGCCAGCCTCCCAGAGAGCACAGGGAGATGTCAGCAGAGGCCTGCCTTGTGTTCTGAGTTGGAAAATGCCTGAAGCATTTCAATATCTTTCTAATTTATCCACAATTAGGCCCATTCAAATTTTACACGAGAGAGATAAACACTATTCTGGCTTTGTTTTTGCATTTTGGAGAACAAATAGGAGTGAAAAAGAAAAGAAAAATCACATTGGTGATGTCATTTACACTTTAAGTGAAAAATAACAGGCAAGTATTTCATCAACTCACACCCTTTTCTAGAAAAACGTTTCATGGCTCCAAGCAATGCTCTTAAACCTAGAAGTAAAGATGACATTGCATATTTTTCTGTCTTACACAGTGTTATAAGAGTCCTTACAGATTTGCATCGAATATAGAAAGAAATCACTATAAAGGAATAAAAGTCTACCGTTGAAGAGGGTACAGGTACACTGCTACCTTGCTTTACCTAGTTTAATTTGAGGAGCTAAGCCTTTTATTTAGCTTGTCAGCTCAAAGGAAGGCCTTCATAGCACCATCATCTATATAAGCACAGCATCTCTAGGTCTAAGAATACTGCTTACTGACTGTTCAAGATTCTTTGTCCTCAGTTATACGAAAGGAATCAAAATTTTAACTTTTTTTTTTTTTTTTTTTTTTGTGGTACGCGGGCCTCTCACTGTTGTGGCCTCTCCCGTTGCGGAGCACAGGCTCCGGACGCGCAGGCTCAGCGGCCATGGCTCACGGGCCCAACCGCTCCGCGGCACGTGGGATCTTCCCGGACCGGGGCACGAACCCACGTCCCCTGCATCGGCAGGCGGACCCTCAACCACTGCGCCACCAGGGAAGCCCCCTCAAAATTTTTATTCTAATTCTTTTCTTAAGAAAATGAAGGGATTTAAAAATCCCAAAGTGCACTTTTCCCCACTGTGGCGAAGTGTTTACAACCACATCATGGGAAGGTCAAGAAATGTCATTTTATTAATCCTTTAAACCAAATGAAAACTGGCTCTGAGACTCCAACCTGCTAGGATGCCAGGGAAATTCAATCTCAGGCATTAGTGGGGTTCTCTCCACTTCTTCAACCGCCACAGAACCGTGGGGCAAAGATCCTGGGGAGTTATGGCAGATAAACATCAGGGGAGGTCCCTCCAGCCCTTGATCTGCCCCATTCACCTCTGAAACGCCTGTTGCCCCAGGCCCCACGGTCAGACATGTGACCACCTCCCTCACACCAGGCTTGGTTATCAGATCATCTCCAAGCCTGAGAATCCCGCTCCCCAAGGTTCAACCTTCCCAGGAAGGCCCCACAGCCGTTGCTCCTGAGACCTTGGCTCTCCTCCAGGATTTGGGGGTCCCGGTCCTCCCACATCTGGGGTGATCCTTCCTTTTCTGTCCTCCAGCACCCCCCTCCTCACACTCCTCATACAGCGCCGCCCCCTTCGGAGCTTTTCTCTTTTGAGAACAGAAGGCAGAAGTCTTCAAACAGTACGTGTTTCTCAGCAAGAGCAAGAAAGCACAAAGTCTTGCCACCTCCATGAAGTCAGGAAGGAAAAAATAACGGAAGAACAAACATCAATTGCTGTGACGAGTTATCCTGCCACCCTTATTTCTAACTGTTAGGGGAGCTGGATTGAGATGCAGCTCAGGCCCTGTGTCCATGCCCAGACCCTGTTTCCCTGCATTGACTGGATGATCTGGATCAAGGTTCTCCCAGACAGTCCTTTCCCTCCTTGGTTCGGACGCATAACGTTCCACTTGAGCCCATGACCCTGAGCTGCCAACACCAGAGAGTGGGAGTGTGTCCTGAAGCCCGGGGTTTGCCTTTGGAAGGGATGCTCTTGACCCTTGGGGTATTTAGGAGCTCACAAAACTGAGGAATAGTCGGGAGGCGTGCGGTTGGGGGGCGTCCTCAGCAAACTAAGACCTCATTGGTCTCACTGTGTGTATCTGACTGGAATCCTGGTTGCCTCCTAGGGCCTGGGGTGGGGTGAGAAGGGCAGGGCCTGGAGACCCTCAGCAGCTCCCTCAGATGCCCGCTGTTTTGTCTTGCCAACCCCATCCCTGTAGCAGGGCCAACGTAACCCTATTTTCTCTCCTGGGTCCCCTAGCACCCTGTCTTTCAGCCTGGTATGCCCACCCCCTTCCCTCTCTACCACCCCATCCTCTGCGAGATCCCAGCCTCAGCGGCCTCTGCCCTCCAGTGGACTCTGCGGTCTGTTGAGCTGGAGCATATTCCTACAGTCCCTCTGGGTCCACGTGGCCCGAAATAGTGTTCCCGTCATCCTCTGGTCCAGGGGTCCCCAACCCCCAGGCCTGTTAGGAGCCAGGCCGCACAGCAGGAGGTGAGTGGCGAGCGAGCGAAGCTAATCTGCCGCTCCCCATCGCTCGTATTACCGCCTGGACCATCCCCCCACCCCTACCCCCCGGGTCCGTGGAAAAATTGTCTTCCAGGAAACCGGTCCCTGGCGCCAAAAACGTTGGGGACCGCTGCTCTGGTCCACCCCACCAAC
Source organism: Kogia breviceps (assembly GCF_026419965.1). Lineage (NCBI taxonomy): Eukaryota > Metazoa > Chordata > Mammalia > Artiodactyla > Physeteridae > Kogia > Kogia breviceps. The sequence goes on along the minus strand of NC_081314.1, from coordinate 29,662,685 downwards.
TCCTCTCCTTCCTTCAAAGCCCTCTCTTCAATAAGGCCTTCTTGGTCCCTAACGGATGAGTCTCCTTCCCTTGGGCCCCAGTCCCACGTTGCATCTGCTACGGCCCCTCCACTGTTAACTGTTTTCTGCAGGTGTGTTTCCTCTTCCTTCTAGATGGCAGGTCCTTGAGGCAGGGTCTTGACCAAGTCAGCTTTGCATCCGCATGGCATGGGGCAGGTGGGGTGTGTGGGGCTTGGCCCCCGCAGGTGCTCACACACCTGGCCTACTTTGACTCTCGGGCTGTCCCACCTGGATTATTGCATGGCAGCCAAGCAGGATGCGGGCCAGCTCTTTGACTGATGTCCCCTCCCTGTGCTTTCCTTTGGGTCATTTCCCTTCTGGGGAACCTCCCAGAGTGAGGCTGCTGAAGAAAATGGGGCAAGAATCCTGCTCTTTAGAAATGTTTTTGGGGGGATGGGTAGAGAAGGAAAGGGAGGAGTTTAAAAGAGACCTTCCTGTGCCCGGGACCAGCTGGATCATCATCAGGAGTTGGAGCAGGCCTCCAAAGCGATTTCTGAGACTACCTTTGAGAGCCTGATAAAGTTCCACTCTCAGGAAAAAAACGTGTCTACCTACATCCAAGATTCTGCTCACGGCTTCTCAGAGTTCCAGACCCCCTGCCCCCGATCCATCTTGGGATATCCTCAGGCTCTGTGGACCCCAGGTTAGGCTAAACTGCCTGGTCTGGTCCATCCCTCTCTTTATAGATGAGAACTTTGAGCCTCAGAGATCACAGAGATTCCCCAAGGTCACAGAGCTGACTGGTGGCCACTCCTGGTCCAGAATCGGTCTGTGACTCCTGGTCCCGAGACCCTCCCACGTAGCCATGCAGCTTCTGCAGGGGCAGAGTGGGATGGAGGTGACATGGAGACGACTCCATGGTTCCTCTGCCTTCTCCCAGGTCACCCCTCGGACCTGCTCCCACTGCAGCGGCCAGTAGAGATGGGAGGCTCCCTGAGCAAAGATGCAGAGCTGGGTCCTCCGGCTGCCGGGGATGGGGGAGAGGCTGCCCGCTGGACAAGCTCCGAGGGGCTGAGTTAGGGAAGTTTGGGTTGCTGTGCCCTTCGGTGCAGCCTGGCAGGAAGCAGGCAGGGGTAATGGATGCCCTTGGACAGCTGGGAGGAAGCGGCAGGGAAATGATGGCGGCGGGGAGGGGGGCAGGAAGCAGGCTCCCTGCCACATCCTGTCGTCCTATGTGGAGGCCACCTCTGCTTCTGGTGCCTGGTGCTGGGGGGCAGGACGGTTCTGGGGAGGTGGAGGGGGCAGGAGCTTCTCATTACCCAGGGTAACCAAGAAAGAGGGGCTGGGGATGGGGGAGGGAACCATGGCAAAATGCCTTTAGGATGTAATTTGCAATAACCAATTTACAAATTTGGCTGAGTCCTTCCTGACCCCAGACAGGGCATAAGTGAATCATTGTGGTACCTGGGAATTGCCAGCTTCCTGGGAGCATCAGTATTCCTGGACACATGTCTTTTGAATGGCATAGTGTTAAATCAAACATGAACTCAAATCTCAGCCTCACCACTAATTAGCTGGATAATGGGACAAACTCCTGAGCCTCTCTGAGGCTGTGGTTCCGGAGGAGAAGTTGGCGGTCACAGAGCCTGCTGGAAGGCGGCTCCCATGCTCTCCCGTCCTTGGTTAACTCCCCAGAACATTCCTGAGCTGGTGGGGTCTCTGTCCCTCCAAGCATGAGACTGGCGTTCCTCCCAGATTGTATTTGTATTTCTTGTTAGAACGAGCGACCGTAACTTGGTGTGAGATGCTGGCAAGCCTCCCTTCCTGGCAGGCTGGCAGCATCCGCATCTTGGACACGTCTGTCCACCGGCTCAGGAAGACTCAGGGTGTGGGCATTCCCGCTGGGGTCTCCTCCTCCAGCTGCAGCTGCTTCCTCGGGGTTCTGACCAGACCTCTCCCCCTGGGGTCATTTTTTCCCCACCCTTGTGGAATCTACAAACCATGTCCCCAATTGCTGACTGCCCTCGATACAGTAATACAACCTGAAACCAATGACTGGCTGATCTCCAAGCTCCCCCTTATTTTCCCAGCAGGAGGGTTACTTACTTATTTCTGTTTTCGGTGCCCATCTTTTCCTCTCTTTCTCCTCTCCCTGTTGGTGGCTCTGGCTCTTCTCTGCCAGCCGGAGTGGGACCTCTAGTCTTTTGTGAAGACCTTCCCTTTCCAGTTAGTCTGCATTCATTCATTCAGTTATCAAACATGTACTGTGGCCCTACTTTATGCCAAGCCCTGGTGAGTGAAAACAGGCATCCACGTGCCTTTGTGGAGCTGACATTCCCCTGGGGGAGATCCAGCTGGCCTGGATAATCTCACAGTGAATAGAATCACAGAGATAAGTGCCAGGAAGAAAAGGCCGGGGGAACTAAGAAACTGTACTCAGTGTGAACAGGATGGTGCGTGAGGATTCAGAAAGGCTTCCCTGAGGAAGTGATGTAGGAACCCGGGGCAGGAGTGAGCCAGGAGGTGCCTGGGAAGGGAGGGATGGTGGGTCAAGACGAGGATAGTCTGGTGAGGGGTTTTGTGCAAAGACCATTTCCTGAGACCAACGGCTCTCAACCTCGGTACTCATTTGTGAGAGCTTTGAAAAGCACGGATGCCTGTGTTCCATTCTCAGCAGTCCTGATGGAATTGGACTGGAGTGTGGCCTGGGCATCAGGGCCTTTATAAGTCAAGATGAGAACTACTACCCTAGTAGGCCTCCTACCTTTCAGGGAGTGAATTTCCTGATCATATCTTTTCCGGACACTTTTTTCAGAATCAGGTAAGAGCAAATAGGCTGAGCATTTTCAAACATTCCATTTCTTCCAGAAGAAATCAAAGAAACCCACATTCAGAAATCCCTTTGTTAAATTCCTATATATAAGAACAAAATAAAATGAGTAAAAAAAATAATGGAAGTTATCAGCCAGCAATGCACTCATCAGGAAGAAGTCCCCATTAATAATGGTCTAAAACATAAGTAGGGATTGTTTCCCTCCTACAACAAAGAAGTCCAGAGGTGGACAGTGGCTGGCTTTAGTTCAGCCTCTAGGTCTCGCTCTCAGGGCCCCAGGCCCCATGAGGCCCTGGTCTTCCCTGCGATGTGGCTTCTCTTCTCACACTTGTTACTTCATTGTTGCAGCGCAGCTGCTGCAGCACCAGACATCTTGTCTGTCTTCCAGACAGGAAGGAGGAACTGTGTCTCCCACCAGCTATGCTTCTCCCTTATCAGGATAGACTTCCCCATCACCCTTCTCCCACCACGGCTGACACTGTGGCACCTGGTCACCTCTAGGAGCAAGGGGGTCTGGGAAGTAGAATGCCCATCTGTCTGGTCTCTAAAGTATAGAGAGAGGGAAGGGAGGAAGAGGGTTGGGAAAGGTGTTGCCACACCCAGTGTGGTTAAGGGACCCACACCTTGGATCAGAAATGTCTCTCTGGATCTCTCCTCCAGGCCTCCCTGAAACACTGCAGACTTCAAACTTCGTTCTCTCATGAAGGTTGCTGACATCTCCCTGGGCTGTTTGGTTTTCTCTTCCTTTGCTAGTAACAGCAGTCTGTTGCTTCCTAGGACACCTTGTAATGGGACCCAAAGGGGAAAGAGGATTTCCCGGGCCTCCAGGAAGATGTCTTTGTGGCCCTCCCATGAATGTGAATAACCCTTCCTATGGGGAGTCTGCATATGGGCCCAGTTCCCCACGAGTTCCTGTGGTAAGGCTCTTCTGGGTAGAATCTGGGGTGGTCATCCTTCAGGACTCTTCACATGATTGATGCTCCCCGGGCTTTTATTTTATTTTATTTTATTTTTTGTGGTACGAGGGCCTCTCACTGTTGTGGCCTCTCCCATTGCGGGGCACAGGCTCCGGACGCGCAGGCTCAGTGGCCACGGCTCACGGGCCCAGCCGCTCCGCGGCATGTGGGATCTTCCCAGACCGGGGCATGAACCTGTGTCCCCTGGATCGGCAGGCGGATTCTCAACCACTCCGCCACCAGGGAAGCCCGCTCCCCGGGCTTTTAGTAAAACTTATTTCCTCTGTTATACTGGGCACAAGCTTGTTACAGGAAATTGGAAAATAAGGGAAAATCAAAAGAAGAAAATCAAGGTTGTGGGTCTATTTTGGAGTATTTTCTTTGTTTTTTTTTTTTTTTTTTTTTGGCTGTGCCATATGTCTTGCAGGAACTTAGTTCCCCGACCAGGGATTGAACCCAGGCCTTGGCAGTGAGAGCGCAGAGTCCTAACCACCGGACTGCCAGGGAATTCCCTTCTTTGTCTTTTCTAAGAAAAAAAAATTATAGAAAACTTCAAATAAATACAAAAGCAGAACTATTTAGCGTGAGGAACCTCTCTGTACTCTTTACCCAAGTTCAACAAGTATCAACTCCCGGCTAATCTTGTTTCCTTTTTACGCTTACTCACGACAGCCTATCTACCTTAGATTATTTTAAAGTAAACCCGGACATCAATTCATAATTTGAATGGGTACGTAATACTCTGTCCATCATGTGGCTGTGCTGTGATTTATTTAACCAGAGCCCAATTGTCAGATGTGTATCAGATGCTCCCAAGTTTTCCCTGATACAAATAACTTTGTAATGAACACTTTGAGTATAGGATTTTTCTTAAGAATCATTTCCAGATGTTGAATTACTTGATTAGATGACATCACCTTTTTATTTATGTCTTTGTAACTTTTTAAAAAAAATATTTATGTATTTGGCCATGTCGGGTCTTAGTTGCGGCACGTCGGATCTTCGTTGCGGCGTGCAGGCTTAGTTGCCCCACGGCATGTGGGATCCTAGTTCCCCAAACAGGGATCGAACCTGCGTCCCCTGCATTGGAAGGCGGATTCTTAACCACTGGACCACCTCGGAAGTCCCCAAGTCTTTGTAACATTTTAAATGTTATAAATTTTAAACCATGGTAGATATTTTTATTTCAAACTCAGACATTAGGAACTGGATTGGGAAGATGTGGGAATCAAGACATTGGTCCCCACTTTAGGAGGGATGCAGGAGCAAACCCCCCTTCCCACTGATCACCAGCCCAAGGTCAGGAATTGTGTCCTCCTCTGACTCTTCCCCCACCCTCCGTAGAAGTGTTTCCTGGAATCCTCACCAGTGCTTCCTCTGGCAGATATTTGTGGTCAACAACCAGGAGGAACTTGAGAGATTGAACACCCAAAATGCCATTGCCTTCCGCAGAGACCAGAGGTCTCTGTACTTCAAGGACAGCCTTGGCTGGCTCCCCATCCAGGTACTGGGCCCTCAGCACACACCCCATCAGCAGAGGGACTCATCTCCAAAGGAAGGAGAGGCCTGGCGCAGAGCTTTCCATGGAAGTCTGAGCGCCCTCCCTCAGCCTGCCTCTGAGAGCTCTCCATGCCCCGGCTCCCCACGCGGAGCTCTGCTCTGGGCCAAGGCTCCAGACAGGCTCCCAGCCCCGCACAGCCTTCGTGCCAACCACAGAGCTCTGGCTACAGGGGAGGAGTGCCCTTCCCCCACTGCCCTGCCCCCACCCAGAGCCTCTGTCCCCGGTGCCCGGCTACCTGTCCCACCGTACCTGTAACCGTGCTGTGTTTCTCTGGCCAGCTGACGCCTTTCTACCCTATGGACTACCCCGTAGACCACCGCAGCTCCTGCGGGGACGGGGTCCTGCAGCCGGGGGAGGAGTGTGATGACGGGAACGGCGATGTGGGTGACGACTGCATCCGTGAGTGGCCCCAGCTTGAACCGCCGCCGGGTGGGGTCAGGCCAAGCCCTGGACAGCAGCTGTGCTGCTGGTTTGGGACAGTTCTAGAGCCAGAGCTGGGCTGCTGGGGGGATGACCCTCCCCACTCGGGCCAGACGTGAGCCCTCCCACCGTCCAAGCATGGCGATGGGGTTGCTGTCAAGGATCTTGGCCCCTGAGAAGCCACCAGGCCCTCCCTTTCTTTTGAATCCTACTTTTTGGCAAAACCCACGTTCTAATCCAAATTCTTATCGAAAGATAAAGGTGATGCACGACTGAGAGGCAGACGGGAGAAGGCAAGAATCTGAATCAGGACTCATTTTTAGCAGACAGAGTCCTCATAGCAGAGCTCTGTTTGGGGGATTAGGCGGCTGGGCTACCTTCAGGCTTATGGATGCTACCAGGACAGGCAGGCAAGCATAGGGCTAAAGCGTCGCTTTTCTTTCTTCTTCTTCTTCTTTTTTTTTTTTTTTTTTTTTCCGGTACGCGGGCCTGTCACTGCCATGGCCTCTCCCGTTGAGGAGCACAGGCTCCGGACGCGCAGGCTCAGCGGCCATGGCTCACGGGCCCAGCCGCTCCGCGGCATGTGGGATCCTCCCGGACCGGGGCACGAACCCGCGTCCCCTGCATCGGCAGGCGGACTCTCGACCACTGCGCCACCAGGAAAGCCCTCTTCTTCTTTTTTTAAAAAAAATCAAGTGACAAAAGCAGGAGGTGAGGTGGAAAGCATGAGCTTTAGATTCAGATAGAGTTTGGATGCAGGCTCTGGAAGCCACTGAGTCACCCTCAGGCTCAGAGAGGAGGCTACACAGTGAGTGGGGTGATGGAGGGCCTCACTTTCCCTAACTGAAAAATGGGTACGACTGCACCGAACGCTCAAGCCTTTAGATTCTGTGAGATTCTGTGAGCTGACGTGCGCATGGATGGATTGTCTGGGTGCCGTGAGGGCTCGACATCCCTTCACTGCATTATTTTTAAAGTCCTGCTGTGAGAAGCCAGGGCTGGGGACGTGTAGGTGCCAAGGCAGGTTCCTCGCCAGCAAGGAGCTCAGAGGAGGATGAGAGTGCACAGGGGCAGCGTAGGATGAAGCGTCTGGTTCTCTCCGTGTAGCTGCACTTCCCGCAACAGTTCCTGGGCGGTGACTCCTATGATGCTGGAGTCCCCCTACCCCTTGTGGAGGTGACACAGCAGGAAGGAACTAGTAGGGTCTCAAAGCCCTATAAAAATGAGGGTGGGTTCATGCTCCTGGCCCCTCCCCTGGTGTGAGAACAGAGACCCCGTGGAAGACAGTCTGGCTTCCGAGGGACACAGGAAGCTCCCTGCAGACAGACAAGCGCCACCGAGGCTGTGACGTGCCCGGTGCTCCCCGTGTCCCTACGCTCACCTCGCCGGAACCCGCGGTGGTCCTGCGACAGAAACAGTGTCCTCCCGTGGGATTGGGGTCTGAAGCTTTGTGGACGTCCCTGCAGGAGGATTCAGGCTCTGTGGGATGGTGCGGGGGCTCCTTCAGGCCACATGGTCCTGCCAGGCTGTCCCCACCCCACCCCCCTCTCAGGGCTTCACCTCCTGTGTCCCCTCAGGCTGTCGCCGGGCCTACTGTGGAGATGGTCACCGGCACAGGGGCGTGGAGGACTGTGACGGCTCTGACTTCGGCCACCTGACCTGCGAGACCTATCTCCCCGGGTAGGGACCGCCCTGTGGGCTGTGTCCACACCCCGGCCTCCCTCCCTCCTGCCCACCCCTCTTTCCTTCACAAATATTCCTGAATGCCTCCGTGTTCCTGGGGCTTTCTGGACTATGAGGTATGGTGACACAGAACACATGCATGGTCCCTGCTCTCGTGGGGGAACAGTGCTAAACACAGAAACCCACATGCCACTCAGAGCAGTCGCCCGCCCCCAGCTCCACCTGGGTCCTGGGCTGCAGCTCACCGTGGCCCCTGGATGAGCAGCTCCATCCCCCGTTGCTCCCGTGACCACACTGGTCTCCTGGGAGGGGGCCCAGTGGAGGGTGGAGGTATCCCGGCATTTCAGAGAATCTAAGCATCTGTAACCTGACTTCTCTGGAACCACCGGGCAGGCCTGCGGGTACACATGCGATCCCACCAGGATTAGTGTCTAACTTTGGTGGCTCCAAGCTCCTCCCAGAAAACCCCAGGAATGTAATCTTCCCTTCAAGCACCCCCTGCAGTTGTTTCTGAGACCCCTCAGTATCCTGAGTGTCCTGGCCTCCACGAGGACATCTCCCAAGCCCGCTGAGGGCCTCTGCCCTGTGAGGCACGATCCCATGCCCAGAATGGGGTCTCCTGGGCTCCGTTCCCCCAGTGCTCACAGGACCAGAGTTGCGTAGCTTGTAGGGAAGGTCGGGAGGCCGCTCCTCTCCCAGTCCACATCCTGCTTCTCCCTTGGCCCCAGAGTGGATCCCTGGTTCCCCAGGAGTCCACCTGTCCAGCCGTTCCCTCCGGTCCCACTCCTCTGTAGGCTTGGACCCAGGCCCTCGGCAGGGCTGGGGGACAGACACAAGGCCCGTCTCTCTCCTCCAAGGGGGTCTCCTCAGCGCCCACCCCCAAACGCAGAGCAACAAATCAAACCAGGCCGGGGGAGCTCAGACCCCAAACTCCAAGCACTGTAGGCTGGGCCACGACCCCACTGCATCTGTGTGTCTGTGTGCACTGCCCCTCCCTGAAGTAGGGAGGCTCCTGCCAGGCCTCTGCCAAAGAGTTGACAGAAGGAGACCACGGAGTGTAGACACTCAGACCTGGGGTAGAGGGACACGTGGAGCCCAGGGCTTACCCTCGCTCTCTGTGGTTACTCTCTTAATCCTGGGACCCCTCAGGGGATGCTTGCGAATGTGGGCATGGTGTATCAACACAACACAGTCTCGGAGTCAGCGCTTGGGCTTACGGACGTGTAGGCTGTGCTCTCCAATATGGTAGCCCCCGGCCACATGTAGCTATTTAAATAAAGTTAAATATCCGATTCTTCATTCACACTAACCTTATTTCAAGAGTTCAGTAGCCACATATGGCCAGTGGCTGCCACAGAAACTGGACAGCGCTGGAGAAAGGGCAGATTCTCTCTGAGTGGCTGCGTTCAGAGCCAGGCTACGTACAGACCCCTTTCCCCCAGATCGCTCAGATGGACTCAGGGGGAGAAGCCCCAGAGGCCTGGACTCAGCTGCCCCAAGCCCCTCACCTTGGAGCCCCTTGCCCTTAGGAGGGTGGCAGTAGGGCAGCTCTCGGATGAGATTTGACCAGAGTCCCGAGAGGCGGCCTTTGAGAACATGGCTGTGTCCTTGGGGCTCCTGCCCACCCCCGTGTCTGGCCCCTCAGGTCGTACGGAGACCTGCGGTGCACCCCGTACTGCTACATCGATTCCACGCCCTGTCGCTACTTCACCTGAGGGCCGCCGGGAGGAGGCGGCTGCACCCACGGAACTCGCAGCAGCTTCTCCAGCCTCAGCAGACTGACCTCGCCCCGTCCTGGTCCGGTTTCCACCACCTTCATGCAACAGAAACAAGGACAAACTCTTGCTGCTAAGATGTGCTTTTAACGCAGTCCGACTGGAAGAACCTAGGACCGCTGCATCCTGTCTTAACCCCGAGTACCGGGCCTCCTCCACACGCCCATCGCGACCCTCCGGCCAGACCGCCGGCCTGCGGGGCCCTCCCTTCCGAATATTGTGGACTTGGCTTTGCACTGTTAGGCACACAGACTGTTGGAGATTGCTCCCGTCCGCTGGGGGCATCTGGGGCGCAGGCCTCTCATCTCCTCTGACCTCTGGAAATGTGGGCATTCTCACCCGGCAGCTGGCCGGGGCTCCCTGGGCCTGGGAACCACAGAGCAGGGAAGTGGGCCTGTTCTTTGGGGGTGGCCCCCAGATCTGGGCCCATCTAGGGACCCACCCCCACCCTGCAGCTGGCCACAGCCCAGCATGGCCTGGTGTGGATGCGGCTTCCCCAGGCAGAGCCCCAACTGTGAATAAGTACTGAGACTGCCTCCAAACCCTGGGGTGCTGGGGTGCTTGCCGTGTAGACAAAAGCAGAGCAGTGGCCTTCTTTTCGACGTTTCCCGAAGGGGCTGCTCTCGGGGCCTCCCCATCCCCGGCACCATCCTGACCTCCTGGCTCTGTGCACTTGGACCTCCATCCTGTGAATGTCCCTCGTGTCCATTTCTCCTTCAGGACATTGGCTAGCAGGCCGGCCACTGGTGTTTCCTGAGTCCTTAGGAAACTGCCGCCTGGTTTCCCATCCAGGCCCCACAATTGAGTACATGCTCCGGGCAGAAACGGCATCTGTCCTGGGCGCCAGCTCCTGGCTGCCTGCTGAGTCCCGTGAGCCCTGTGACCTCCCTCCCTGTCTTCGTGGTGCATAGTCTTGTCCTCATGTGCGTGCGCCCAAGACCCTGTTTCTACAGGATCGTTAGCCCTGCATGTCTGTGAGCTGTCTTTCATCACCATATTTCCTGAGTGAGGCTTAGCTTTGTTTGGGAAGGACGTCTTCTCCACGGCAGACCTCAGGTGGGATTTGCCCATTTGCTACCAAATGGAGGGACACTCCTGGGCCTAGGTACAAGGCCTGCATCTTGGGCACTTGGCATTGTGCTGGTGGCCAGTCGTGGGCAAATCAGCCCCGGGGTGGTGGACACATGGGTCAGTCTGGCCCCCTCTGCCTCTACTGCAAGTCCTGGGCTGATGTTCCATGGCCCACGTCTGTCCCATGTGAAGCCACCACCTTCATCCTGGCATCTCCGGATGGGAAATCAAGAAATAAAGGTGGTGTTCCTCCCTCCTGTGGCTCTCTCTTCCCCGGGGGTTTGGGGATGGTGTCCCAGAACTGCTGGATGGGTTAAGCACTCTGAAATCCAGTCTGCTTCCAGGCTCTACAGAGGGTTCTAGAATGGGAAGTAGTCCTGTTCTCTCAGGGACGAGGGAGGAAACTGAGGTCCAAGGTCACCAAGCCGGGCCTTGCTCTCCCCCAGCCTTGCTTTATGATCTTGCATAGGACAGAATGGAGGTCCAGTACTGCCCTTGGACCTGGCCAAGAGTGGCCCAGTCCTGGGTCCCACTCCTTGGAGGGCACTACTCTGGCCTTCCTCTGACCATGACCCTCCCCACGGGGCCACGGTGACACTTGCACACCCCATGTTGCAGGTCCCAGGAAACCCGAACTCTCCACCCGAGTGGTCCTGAGCCTGCTTCCGGGGCCGCACAGCCCTCTCTCCGCGCCTGTCCTCCTGACTGTGGCTCGCACACACCTGTAAGCGTGAGGGGTGGCCAGGGACAAGCTGTTTGCAGGGGTGGTGGATGGAGCTTGGAGACACAGGCCGCACATCCCAGTGTGAGACGGGCCAGGGGCAGGGAGGCCCACTCTCCTGGTGCAGCCACAGAAAACTTTGAGGAATCTAAAAATTCCAGTCTTCATGAAAGTGTAAGCAGAACCTATTTAATGCATAACAGTTTGTCAGTTTGATCCTAATGTAAATACTCAGACATTTCGCGTGGGAGCCACCATCTGTGTTCTTGTCCCTGGACCCCGCAGTATTAGAGGGGGGCCCGCCTCCAGCTATTTCTAGGGAGTGTTCTGAAAGGCTCAGGAAATGAAAGGATTCAAGGTCACATGTATCGAGAATATATATAGTAATAGTCATTCTCCCCCTTCAGCATTCTGAAATGAAAAGATGAAAGATCGGGGAAGGTGGACCCATGCCTCCCCTGAAACGTTAATTCCACGGCGTAGGGAGCAGCTTTGCCAGGAGCATGGGCACCTGTCAGCAGGCCAGGCAGCCGCAGAAACACCTCCTGGGATCATCCGCTGGTGGGAGGCCCCTTACGTGTTCATACTTGGTTCATCACTTCCCACAGCCTCAGTTTCCTCACCTGAGAGACTTGAGACAGAGGTTGAATTTTCTTCCAACTCTAACCGCTGGTGAGTGTGGATTCTGCCCTCCAGCTGTGACAGGGTATGTCCTTGGAGGGGTGATGGATTCCTTTGGCTACTCTCAAGCTGTCATGTGGCGTAGCTGAGAATATGACAGGACCTTCAGATATTGTCACCAAAGGGGTCACAAGCTGACTACTACAGTTTCAGGCTTACATCTGGACCTTGTAACGTCCACAGGAAGAGAGAACATCTATTCCAGTTGCTCTCAAGAAGATTTTTTCCCCCCCAGGAGTCCCCAGCAAATCTTGCCTTGAGCCTTGTTGGCCTCTTTTGGGTCACATTCCCATTCTTGAACCAGTTCCTGTTGTCAGAACGCTGCCTACTGATCAGATCACAGCTGGGTTCCTGAACCCAGGGTGGCAAAGGTTTTAAGATTACCCTTAGCCCACCCCCTGGGGATTCACCAGAAGCATATAGGCTGTGTGGGGAAGGGGTGGCTGCTGGACCGGATATTGGGGAGCAGGAATGGGGCAGATGTGACAAACTTGTAAGCAAAGTAAGTTCTCTGAAGGGAACTTGGTAACTAAGACATAGGAACCAGTGCCTGGGAAGACGGTAGGACAAAGTTTCTGAGCGTCTTGGGGCAGACACATGGGTCCACCCATCACTCTAATAGGTAGGGGTGTGGAGGGCACATATGGGTCAAATTGCTTAAGATTCTCCAAACCTCATTATCATCAGTGGGCCAGCTTACACCTCCAGTGACTGCTTTACTTGGGTTGTCTGCCCCAGTCCTCCCCTGTAGTGGAGTGAACCAATTTAAATGTTCAACGAAACGCAGATCTTCCATTTGTGTGGCAGCAATGGGCTCACACACAGCTCGAGGGCCCTGGCAATGCACCAAGATTATTACACTAGAGCAGCCCTGTTACTACCATGTGCAGAGGCTCCAGGGTGTGGGCTGGTCCCCCACCCGCATATTCATTCTTAACCATTCTGGGAGGGGTGCAAACCACACAAGAGTGATGAGTTAAGGATTCCCCATCCCACCTCATCCAACCCACCCACCCAAGAAATAGAGGAAGAGGACTCACACTGCCTTTATTGGAGGGGCTTTCTCTCTTGTGGCTCCGTTGAGTTCCTTTCAGCCCCAGGCAGCGGACTTTTAGACAAGTCTCCGAGAAACCTCACCAAAGAAAGGAAGCAGCTATTTCCCCTGCCCTCTCCTCCCCATGCCTCACTCCCTTCACAGGAAGGTAAAGGGGCCCACGTCACCGCGAACTTCTGCCCCCAGTAACTTCTTCAAAGGCAACGATGAATTTTGTCTTTGATGTTCCAACCCATACACAGAACCACACTCCATGGGTGCCCCACCCCAAGTCACCCTCATCCAACACCTACCTAGATGGGAAGTTCAAGGCAGTCATCGTGGTCATGGGTCATCACTTGAGGCTCACCAAGGGTGTTGTGTCCTGGAGCAGTGGTTCTCAAGCTTTAGGGCTCATCAGGATGACCCGAAGGGCTTGTCATTCTGACTCAGCAGGTCTGGGGTGGGGCCTGAAAATTTGGGTTTCTAACAAGGTCCCAGGGGATGCTGATGCTGCTAGACCAGGGACCTAAGAGCCTGCTCTGGGGAGATGTCTCATCTGAGGACAACTACAGAAGACTAGGCAAAAAACACAGGGAATACAGCTGGGGACTTCGGGTGGGTGGCTTTTTTATAGTCGTCATTAAAGCTGGGGGGAGGTCTATGTCCCTTCCTCCTGCATCTAGGTGAGCTTTTTTTTTTTTTTTTTTTTTTTTGCGGTTCGCGGGCCTCTCACTGTTGTGGCCTCTCCCGTTGCGGAGCACAGGCTCCGGACGCGCAGGCTCAGCGGCCATGGCTCACAGGCCCAGCCGCTCCGCGGCATGTGGGATCTTCCCGGACCGGGGCACGAACCTGTGTCCCCTGCATCGGCAGGCGGACCCTCAACCACTGCGCCACCAGGGAAGCCCCTAGGTGAGCTTTTAACCAATAGAAGACTGCGGTGGTGATGCCGTGTGCCTTCTGGGCTAGGTCATAAAAGGCCACGCAGCTTTTCAGAACACCTGTCCTAGGGGGAGGCAGTCAGCATGTAAGATGGCCTCCCTGAGATGGCCTTACTACAGAGGCCATGTATGGCCCCAAATGAGCCCGCTTCCAGCCACCCACCCAGACATGTGAGTGAGGCCAACTTGGACTCGCCACACCTGCCCATCTGCCAACTGAGTGACCTCAGTTGAAGCCACAAGAAGCAGAATTGCCCAGCCGAGCTCTGTCCTAATTCTTAACTAAAAGATTCCATCAGATCAGATGGTGGCTGTTTTACGCCACTAAGTTTCAGGGCAGTTTGTCGTTTAGCAATAGGTAACCAGAGTGGTGCTTTGGGTTGGAAAGGGTAGGTTAGCAAACTACATGCAGTGAACAGTGAAGTGCCCGCCTAGAGGAGCCATTGGCTTGGGCTTGGCGCCCTCTGCAGGAACCACGAACACAAAGCTGTCTTTCTTAGCTCTTCTGGACTTTTATCCCTCTGGCCAGGAGAAAAGCCCCCAGAGCCCAGAGGGGCCTTAGTGATCTTGTAGCCCAGGATTCACAACCAGGGTGGAGACATGGGGCCCATGGAGGCAGCAGACTGATTTCAGTAACTGCCCCAATTCCCACACCTCCCGGGATCCAAAGAACTTTGCCACTCCTCACATCGATTGCTGGAGTGTTATCTGCCCACCTGTCCCTCGATTCTGAACTTGGCCCTGTGACTCTCTTTGGCCAATGAGTTGTCAGCAATTGTGATAGGGGTAGTCTCCTCTCAATCAGCTCCTCTGCTTCTGCTGTGACAACATGCCCAGGCCAGGCTGCTGAGGATGAGAGACATGGAGTCGACCTGAGCTGCCCTAGCTGTGAGGGCTGAGACCATCCTAGACCAGCTAAACCTGTCAAATCCCAGGCACAGGAAGGAGCCCAGTCAAGACCAGAACTGTCCAGCCACGTCCAGCCTAAATTGCAGAATAAACGCTTATTATGTTAAGCTTCGAGCTTTGGGATGGTTTGTTACGCACCGTTGTGGTGGCAATAGTTACCTGAGGGTCAAAAGTCCCTTAGGTGAGGGACATGCACCACCGCTTCCCCACTGAGAGTCCTGGCTCAAGTCTCCCATTTCCACCGGAAGACATGGGAGCTGGGTGTAGGGTAAGCAGCAGAGGATCCCTGGCCTAGTTCTCTGAATGCGTAATTGTCTTCAATCCAAATCTACCAAGCACCTAATAGGTCAAAGACACCACAGAGAATTTAAAAGGAACATGGTCACTTCCCACGTGGGGATTTACAGCTATCAGGGCGCCAAGACCACAAGATAGGTGTGGGCGTCGCTGTATCCAAGGTGAGGAGGGCAAGCAGGAGGCAGGACCATTTCCAGACTGTAAGTGTCAACTGGGGGTCTGAGGTGTACACGTGTCCTTCCTTCTGTGCAGCGTGGCATTCCAGGTGGAAGGACTCTAGCGAGCTAAAATGACTAGGATACATGTCTAGGGATTCAGTTTAACCCCTGCATGGTTCCCAGACCCAAAGCTAAAAGCCTGCCTTTCCAGACCCAGTAAAATGGCCTCAGATGCCATGTGGCTTGCTAAAGCCACCCTTTAGTTTTGAACTTCACACCTTTTAAAACTGAAGTGTACATCCTAATGATCATAAACACCAAATTAAGAGGGAATCAGGGCTTCCCTGGTGGCGCAGTGGTTGAGAGTCCGCCTGCCGATGCAGGGGACGTGGGTTCGTGCCCCGGTCTGGGAAGATCCCACATACCGCGGAGCGGCTGGGCCTGTGAGCCATGGCCGCTGAGCCTGCGCGTCCGGAGCCTGTGCTCCGCAACGGGAGAGGCCACAACAGTGAGAGGCCCACGTACCACAAAAAAAAAAAAAAAAAAAAGAGGGAATCAATTTAGGTAATTAGGCTTAAGCACAAAGGATTCTTAAAAGAACCCTACATTTTTCACTGATTCCTAGACTGATTACCAGTAAGAAAATAAAACCCACCAAGACATGAAGTGTATTGCTGACCTTCATTTTTTACTTAAATATAGTGATCTTTTAAGAGAATAAACCAAATACACTTTACAGCAAATACTTTACATAAATATAAATGTGCATGTCTACCTCATAATTAAGCAAAATAAACTTTCAGGCACAAGATTTTAATAATCATTAAAGAATGAGACAATGAATCCAAGACAAAAATAACAGGAGCAACAAAAAGACATTTTGTAACGCTTCAGTTGGTCTTGTCATCCAGCCTACTGGTTAAGGCCTGAGTTTCATGAATCCTACCTTCCTCGCCAAATGGAAATATTCAATTTGGCTGTACCCAATGTATATCCACATAAAACGGTTACTCTCTCAAAATAATGTAATAAATACATCACACGCACACACACACACACCGCACACACACCCTGCTTAACCAGCCTCTCAAATAGGGAAGTAATAAGGATTTTGGAATTTTCAAGTTTTCCCACCACTGAAGCACATACATATTAATACCACACATAGAAAAATATGACTCTGCTACAGAAATGAGTGGCATCATGAGAAACCTCTAACTTGTTAAGTTTCCCCAAATCACGTCTTTACTGTGGCTTGCTTGCCATGGCTCCTCAGGTGCTTCGGACTTAAGTCTTCACACCTCGCCGTTCCAACCACAGCACAGCAGATGTTACACAGAACAAAGAAAAGGCAATTTTAACAATTCAATTAGAGACTTCAAAACCACAAAAATAAGCATGGATAGCTTCCAGCTGTCTCCAAACACCTGGAATGTTTCCTCTACATCTGCCCTCTGTGCTCCACTGGCTGGTTCTCTGCCCTCTTCCCACCAGGCTGTGAGCATCTACAGGTCTGTTCCTGGACACCCTCCAAGGAATAGAGATGACCACGACGGTGCCTGCTTTGAAGGAGTTCACACCAACCAGAGCTCGAGCAAGAGGAAGGTCTGTGTGTGCACACAGTACTCCAGCTGGTGAAACCAACAGGAGTCCATGAAGGGGGCACCCACAGAGACCCCTGAGTGCGGCTGGGGGAGGGGAGAGTGACAAGGCACGGAGGCAGGAAGAACAAGTCCAGTTTGGCTGGCAGGTGGGCACTCGTGAGAAGTAGTTTATGAGGCCAGATTCTTCATTTCCAAAAATAAAAGATTCCTTACTCTGCTGGGTAAAGCTGGAGGGCTTGGGGAGGGAACCGCCAAAGGCTTTTGTGCATAGAACAAAACGGGAGCTGTGCTAGCAGATGTTACGACTGTGCAGGGCCGGGCAGGATGGATGACGGGGAGAGGGTCTGAGCTCACAGAGCCTAACTCACCAAGCCCACTGCCACCTGCAAGCACTTCTTATAGAAACAAACATCTTGACCCAACAGGCCCCAAGTTCTGTCTACATATATCAAGACTCTGGGAGGGGAAAAAAAAAAGAGAGAGGCTTCAATAGATATTTATAGTTCAAGTTCCTGGAACCTGCCCCAGCTTGAGCAAGTTAAGAACAGTGAAACAATTCTCACATCCAGTAACAATTCAAGTCTCCCAACCATGACCTTCGGCTTCCCTGAGCTTTCATTACCAAGGAATTAAAATGCAACGATCAATTCATTATAAGTAAGTTCCTACCTGCCATGAAATCCACTGAAGTTTCTGAGTGAGTGGCACCTGGCAGAGTGGCGTCAGCGTGCTGCCGGCCCCCCTTCTCCAGCTCACTGGGGTCACTGTGTGGGTCAAACAGCTGACTCTGCAAGGCTCAACTCTAAGCCCCCACTATGGATCATCTAATTTCTTTCTAGGTCCAGACTGCTTCCCTCCACTAGCTGGGGAGGGAGAGGCCACCTCGAGGAAGAAAAATCACTCTTAATGTTCTTGATACCACTGAGCCAAAGGAGACAGAAATTTCTCAGGACACAGTCATTCAAATTACAGAAATGGGCTACTCCATACTAATTATGGGATGACTTATCACACATTTGCTACATACGGAACATTTACTAGTCACCAGTTTCCTGCAACAACAGACTCATCTGGAAACTGCACACTGCAGAAGGCAATCCTGTGACTTTCTTCTAGTTGCATATAAAAAAATACAAATCGGTTTAGGAGTCAGGCACAAACAGTGGTACAAAAGCATGAAGAGAAAAACCTTATCAAAACTTGTGCTCGTTTCACACTGCACGACTCCTACCCAGATTCTGGTCTGGAAGTCGGCTGCCAGCTCATTTGCTCAAAGAGGCTTCTTCACCTCACCTCTCTTCCACTCCTAGTCCCCTGCTGAAACCTACTGAAAGAAACACACTCATTATGGATCCACATGGAACTAAAAGCCTCAATTTAATCGAGTCACATGCATCAGCACAGCAGCTGCTGGTTTAATCTGCTCCCCCAGCCTCGTACTTAGGGACTGTTTGGATCTAAACTGGAGCTAGAAGTAGCCAACACTTCTTTCTTTTGGAATCCAATAAAAGCTCCAATGCACAACTGTCAAGTCCCATGTGTACTTAACTAGAATCTCTGGTTCTAGTGAGATTCAGGGGCGGGAGCGGTGGGAAAAGCCCAGACTGGGGGCAAGACACTGGCCCTAAACCAGCACTGCGCAGACGAGGGGCTGAGCCAACAGAGCTCCGAGGTCCCCCCAGCTGACACTCTCGGACTCCATCCTGAAGTCCATTTCTACACAGGCTTCTCAGGCTGGGTCAGACAGAACTTCCTCACCACTTTGTGTCAATAGTTGAAAGTGGTTTAAACATGCGTCTATGCTGCAGTTTGAGGTTTCCCTCTCTGCCCACCCCTCAAAGACTGCATTTCATTTCACTGGTGCAGACCATTTGGCCAAGCTGGTGGCTGCTGAGGTTTACAACTGCATCACTGGCTAGGTGAAGAAATGGCCTTTGAGTAACCTAATCCAGGGCACGTTTGTCTGTTTTTCGTTAACAGTGTTAACCAAATAAGAGATATAATTCTGTTAGTTTTGCTATAGATCTACTTAAAACTTTGAAACATGACATTGTTCAAAAATTACACGAGAAAATCACCCATCACCGCTATGTTAAAGATATGCACATCTGAGCGCTTCAGAGCCTCCAACTCCTCCTACAGTCACTGATCCCCATATTTTCCTCTCGGCGTGGACTCCACGCTAAAGCAGCCCAGTCTCGCAGCAGATCTGTGCACAAAAAGTTGATTTCGAAAGATCCGGCTCTAGTCATCACTGTCACTGCCAGACTCACTCAACTGCAAGTCATTTCCTATAAAGAGAAAACAAAATCAAACCCAAAGTACACAATTTAAAAATGACTTCCCCACGGTTCTTTGGTTGACTGCCTGGGCTCTCACACGACAGTAAAACCAGGCCAGTTCCATTTAATTAGGGAGGAAAACCGATTTGGCTCAGTGACAGAGCTGGTGCAGTCAACATTTTATAAGAATTGCTATTTTTAGTATCTGCAAAGCACAGCAATACTGCTCTCTGGGATAAAACAGGGGAGGGATAGGCTAGACATACATGTGTCAATAAATAACAAAAAATATTTATAAATAACTGACTCACTGTCTAGTAGAATTGTTCATATTAAGTTGCTTTTTTTTTTTTTTTTTTTTTTTGTGGTACGCGGGCCTCTCACTGTTGTGGCCTCTCCCGTTGCGGAGCACAGGCTCCGGACGCACAGGCTCAGCAGCCATGGCTAACGGGCCCAGCCGCTCCGCGGCATGTGGGATCTTCCCGGACCGGGGCACGAACCTGTGTCCCCTGCATCGGCAGGAGGATTCTCAACCACTGTGCCACCAGGGAAGCCCTTAAGTTGCTTTATAAAAGTGAAAATAACACCAAGTTGGGCTTCCTGTTAAGGAAGCTGAATACTATTTATACTGTGCATACCAGTCATGTACTAATCCAGTACCCCCCTGACCCCTCTGGCCAGAATCTTCACGTTACCTTACACCACAAATCTGAACTAATGAGCTCTGTAAAGCCTCAAAGTTTAGGTTTTAGGAGTGAAGAATGTAAGTTTTCCCATCTAATATGATAAGAATAACAGGACCCCCGTTGATACCACTTGGAAAAGAAGAAAAGTGAACTTCTGTATTTCTGGATTACTAATCTCTAGGCCACCTCTCCTCAAAGTTTGTTCTGAGAACTCTGGGGTCCCTAAGACCCTTTCAGAAGGATTCGACCTGAAGGCCTCTCTTTTCTAACTATATATCTATGTGATGCCACATTTTCTTCATATACTTCAACCTAAACAACTTACGGCAACAGACTGAATGCAGAAGCAGATGTAAGAATCCAGCTTTGTACTAAGCCAGATGTTAAAGAGATTGGCAAAATTTTAAAGCAATGTTACTCTTCATATTAAATATTTTTTTATTTCGAAAATTTATTTTTCATAAAAATGTTATTTTTGTTAACAGGTGATGGTTTACTGTTGTTCTTTTAGACGAATTACTATTTTAAGTATTTCTCAGTTTTAATTTCTAATATGGTAAATATTGATAGATATAAGCTACACACACAAAAGCTCTCTGGGGTCCTCAATAAGTTTTATGACATGAAGAGGTCTGAGACCAAAAAAGGTGACATCTGCTGTTCTAGACGTGGGGAAGGCGATGGGATCAACACCAGCTGACAACCTCCAATCAGCAGAGCTAAGTGCCATCACTTACAAAGAAGGTGACATGCACATAAACAGGTCCATGTAATGGAGCTGAAAACCCAGTTCTCAAATTTCTTATACAATCAATGTGACCCAGGTTCAAACTGATCCATTTGGTTTTTTTTTTGGGGGGGAAATATAATACACATTACCATTCAGAAAAACAATATTATCATTACTCTGTAGGTTTGCACATTAGGGTTTACCAAATTTGCGCTATTTACTGTTATTTTAAGGTTTATAAATTGGTTCCAGTTGACGATCCTGGTTTAAATAACTCCAGTACTTTACTGTATATGAGGTATGCAAAGATTAAGGTCTTGCCATGGAAGAGCTGTGGGCCAGGAGGACTTGGAGCTATGAAGAGCTAACAGAAGTTTAAGGCGCTGGTAGGTAGGTAAGATGCACTGAGCCATTTTTGGCTCTTTTCTTCTAAGGAATAGTTTAGCACTGACTGGGCAAAATGAAGAGCTGAGTTATAGCCACAGTAGCTGTCTGGTCGTTCTCTACTGTGAATTCCAAACTCACCGTGTGAAACTTACTATACCAAGCCAACTGAGAAAAGCATCAACTATACCCTGATATCCAGAAGCCAGGCCTGTGTTAACAGGATAGCAGATAACAGCCTTAACTGATGTCACAACAGTGCTGAACTCACTCAGATAGTAGAGCAAGGCCCAGAACAGTGGTTCTCCACTGGCACTGATTCCAACGCCACAGGGGCACTTGGCAATGCCAGGAGACATTCTGGGTTGACACACTGGGGGACAGCAGGAGATGCTCTGGCACCTAAGTGGGTAGAGGCCAGGGATGCTCTTCACCGTCCTACAAAGGCTGGGGCTGGCCCTCACATCAGGGGTTTACGTGACGTCTACAGTGTAGAGCTGAGAGTGACCTCTGCCTGGCCCACAGGAGCAGAGTTACCTAGGCTAGCTTCCCCGCCACTGCCTCCTTATCTTCCAGCCTCCTCACAGGAAGTCAGATGGGAAGAGAACATCCAACTCCAGGGAGTCGGGAGAGAGGAGGGCGCAGAGAACCTGCACTCTCCCCACCTCCAAGACAAAGACATTTGTTTTTGTTCTCCCCTGCTTTGCTTTCCTACCAACTGCACTGAAAGCCACCAGACACTATAATGTCCCTTCCTTCCCTCCTGCGAAGGCTAGCTGGTCGCCAAACACCTTCTAAGGGCACAGGTTCCCAACTCTGTGGGCTGTGGGATACCGCACTCTGATGGCACTGGGCTCTCAGGACTGTACAAAACCTGGAGGTGGGGGCAGGTGGCACCCCTAAAGTCTGGTATATGCAAAAGTACAGAGCCCTGCGGCTCACGTTTCAGCACTTTCCAGAATTCACAAAACCTAATTTGTGCCAATAAGGAAAAGAAAAGAGATGGAACACATTTCTAGTTTTGTGTTCTTTTTTTTTTTTTTTTTTTTTACTGTTTGGTGACTTACTCCTTTTTGCCTCAAACTGTCTTTGTTAGGACCCTTTCTTATGCCTTAAGTACCGTCAGGTTTATGGACTCTGGTGTAAGATAAAGAGAAGCTCCAGCTCTGGTTTGACACTCCCTCTCCCCAGCCCCAAGCCCCCACCTCAGCCCAGAAGCAGGAGCGCGCACTTACTGAGGGTGCACATGAGCTGGCTGCTTGCTTGAGGCCGGCCGGTTCCGTTGGCGATGGCCGGCCTGCTGTTGTAGGGCTGCTGGTGTGACGGCTGCGGAGGGGACACGGGGCCACTGTCCTCGCCTCCGCTGCCAGAGCTGTCGTCATCGCTCCCTGACGAGCTCTCGGAGCCTGAGGAGCTGCTTCCACTGCTGCTGCTCATCTGCTCAATGACGTCCACCTCGGCCCTCAGCTCTGCAATAAATGAGGGGCAGGGGTCAGCGCATCAAGCCTCTGTGAACAGTAAGCTGGCAAAACCAAGAGTGACGAGGAATAACTGAAAATGAACTCCTGTTTCTTGAGTCCTTAAAAACAAACAAAATGACCCAAACCAAAAGCAGCAAACAAAACATCTAACATGTCTCCAGAGAGACAACGGAAACATTTAATTCACCCAAAATAACCAAAAAGTGGACTGCTCCAGGATAATGATTCTTCTGAGAAATGAATTAAGTCTATTTTGCCTTTATCTACTTAAAAAAAAAAAGAATTATGAACTATGGGATTAAACACCAAATAAGAGAAGAGCAACGTTCTACTCATGGGCTGAGAAATACCTGACCAGGAACTGGAAGGTCTGAGCGCTTGCTTTGGGTCCACCTCTAACCAGCAGAGAGACCCAGGTGGAAGGTAATGAATTTTCCAAGATGCTCTGGAAAAAGGAAGGGCCACAGCAGACGGCCTCTGGGGGCCTTTCCAGCTTTCACATTCCACAGGTAAACAAGGCTCGCAGGAGGAGCCATGATGGCTGAAGAAAGATGGTGGGCCGACATCCCTCCTCTGTGCTTTTACACATTTGACTTACAGCCATGCCTTCAGGTACCGCAATTTTAATAAAGGTAAAGCAGGGAAGGAAACACATGTTCTACCAGACCATTTTAACGTGAGTGAGTACATTAACGATTCACCATAGACTACATCAAGGAAGATGCCAGATTTTCCTGTCCAAACCTACCATGAGGCCTTAAATGACTATGGTTCCTTTAAGCATAACTGGCAACAACTAACCACTCATGGTCCAATTCCTGTTCGACTAAAGTGAAAACTTCCATAGACAGCATTCCAATATCCATGAGAAAAAAAAAAAAATCCAGAGGCTTAAGAACATGTACCACACAGAGAGTGATCTCGTTTGTGAAAAGACAGTATTTCCACAAGGTGGAAAAGGCAAACTTCCCAAGGGCAACTTTTTATCTTTTCCTGTTTACTACTGTTATGGTTTAATTTTGTTTCACAGAAATCCACAAATATGAAATATAACACTTTCATAAATTCCTAAGTGTCTGGACAACTAAAACCATCCACTGTGTGGGGGAGAGAGCCAAGGTGAGTGCCTGTCTTGGTTTTACCTTGGAGAGCCTGACCAGACCTCTAAGTCCTTCTAGGCCAGCGTCCCCAGTGTCCCAGGCACTATCATATTTATGCACTTTTGTTAATACAAAGCTGTGGTTGTGGAATTTAACCTAGACACTATGCTAACATTGGCACACTTGGTTTTTACCCCCACTACCTTGTAATTTTCTTCTTTCAAAGCCTTAAAAGGTGTGCTGTATGGACCTTTATATGGCAGGCAGGCTTGTTTAAACCTCAGGCCTCTAAGCAGAAAGCTGCAAAGACAGCCACAGCTCAGGTCACTGTCCCGGACTCTCCTTTGTCAAATGAGCCAAGTGGTAAACCTCGCCTCTCTGCCCCACCCCGCCGTCACCTGTGGAACAGCGGGCCCTGTGGAAACTGTTACGATGGCGGAGAATGCCCACGCCGCCATGTACGTGGCTTTGTGATCTCCACAAAAACATCAATACCCTCCTCCAAGTTGCTACCATGGCTCCAAAAAATGCTCTCTACCTCTTTTGATATCATCCAGCTGAGGTTCAGGTGAGGGGTTATCCTTCAAAGGAGAGGTTTTGGGTCCAACCGGAGGCTTTGTTGGAGCTCTGAATGGCACAGGTGGCGGAGGTGGTGGTGGCTGTGATGGCTGTGGGGGACGTGCGGGCTGCTGTTCCATTCGGGCTTGGATTCTACTGCTCCCCTCGGCTCTGAAATGAGATACGGACTTTAAAGTGGAGGGGCAACAACAGTGGTTCTCAGATTTGCCTCGCTTACCAAGCACCTGGAAGTCTCTGCAGAACCCCAGGCTCTTTACAGACAGCTTCAAAATACTGATATTCGTTAATTTTATCACACAAACTACTCATTCTACTGCATTCCAGTTCTGCACCGTGTACCAGAGACACCAAGACGAATAAAACAGACTCGCTGCCCTCACGGAGCTCACATTTTATATCAAGCAGCAGGTAAGACACAGAGGTGGGATATAGTGTGATTACGAGAACCCATTTTAATAACTGCTAACTATTCTGCTAACTATTTAATAACTGTTAACTATTCACCTTGTGTGCAGTATAAAGTTACAATTACACATGAATTACTAAACTAGCTCTTGAAATACTGGCCTGTTAGCAATTTTTTCCATTATCTATTTACTGCTTGCTCATTTTGTCACAGGCCAGCTCTTGATGGCAGGTAGGCAGAGCACGCCACCCCAGACCAAGGAAATGCTACCCATTGACAATTTCTTTTGTGAATGGACTAGCTCAGCATTTTTCAAACTTTTGTGTCCACACAGATCACCTGGGGATCTCATTAAAGTGCAGAATCTCACTTAGTATGTCCTGAAATTCTGTACTTCTAACAAACACCTAAGTGATAAAATACTGCTAGTTCCCAGATGACACTGAGTAGTAAGTCAAACTCCCACAATCATCAGCTCTCAGAGGCCTAACAGCAGCACCTGGTTGCTGAAGGTAATCAACACAAACACACTGTGAGCCACAATCTCACTGATCCTCAGTCTCGTCATCTGCGTGTGCGTGTGCGTGTGTGTGAAAGGGTAACAACACCACCTTTTCAAACGTTATTTGTAAAGATTAGAGAATGCACGTAAAACATCTAGCACAGTGCCTGGCACGTGGTAATAAATAAAGTACCCTCAATAAATGGTAGGTACTTTTACTTTTTGTGGAATGAGTAAAGAAAAATGGCTTGAGGAAGCATAAACAGAAAAACATCAAATACTCTCTTTAAAATTTAATTACTCTATTACAATAATTATTGTATCACGATATAAAAATAGAACCACTGGGTTACTTCTATTTATAGAATGAAATTTGACTTTAAAATAAAATCTAATTGGCTTCACATGATACATGTAATGTCTGTTGAATTAAAAATTAAAGAGAGCTCATTATTCAAAAAAAAGAATAGACAAAGCTTTACTTTGGTGTAATAATGACCTCAAATGTACCTTGTAAAAATTTAACGTTTTCACTCTAATAAAGAATATATATTATTAACTTATTCTTTCATAATTTTAAGTCTGTAAATTTAAACCTTATCCCTTTGGTGGTACTATATCAACAATCACGAAATTAATAAAATTGATTTAATCATACAGTACACTCCTTTCCCCAATGTTTTCTGTTTTAGGTCTTAAAAGCATTATCTCTCTTTATTGCCTTTGAGGAAAAGATATTTTATTGACTTGTCTGAGAAGAGAGAGGTGGAGCTGCTGAGACTGCCAACAGGACACGAAGCACCCAGGTTCTCACATCCTTATAAAATAACTGAATAGATAATGTAAATCTATAGAAACGGCACATTGATCTGTATCTGCTTCTTCACATACCTTGTTTTCTTGACCTGGATGCTGCTGCTGAGCTTTTCCAGCACATATTCTCCGGTGTCGTGATTGATAATAAGCACACAGTCCTTCTGGTAAGGCCGCTTGTTCCCCTTGAACACAGTCATCGGTGGTGTGGATCCCTATACGCCACAAAAGTACAACTCAGACCATCAAACCAAACACACCAGTTATGCATATCAAAACTGAATTTACAGGTGGCTTTACCTCATCACATCTTTAATCAGAGCTACTCAAAAAGGAACAGAATGAACCGATTTGTATTTTAACTCCTGCTGGCTCCCCAAGCAAAAATAAAGAGGAAATAACAATACGGCAATAATCTGTGACTGTGCAACTGGCTCTAAATAATCAAGAAATAAATATAAAATTTTTAAATTACTGTACATTTTTCCAGGGATTTGGGAAATGTTACAAATAATGGTAAAATGTGAACTGAGAAACATAAATTATGCATTACTTGTCTGACACTGAGAAGAGCTCTCACTATGAGCAGTAAAGCTAGTGAGTGACCTCCGTACTTCCTTGCGATAGGAGAGTCCAGGCTTCCCCCCATGCCAAGTAACCACAGAGCATTCTCCAACGGCAGCTCGTTATTCCGGCTGGTTCAAAGTACATCATTCCACTCACCCGCTTAAGCCTTTGAATCACTACCCATCACTCTAAGGCCAAAGAAGAAAATCTTTAAACGAGCCACCTGGCCCTTCCACCATGCTCAGTCCACTCGCCGCTGGCTCTGAAGGCTGCAGAGCAGGACGAGCTGGCCTTCTCTCAGACCCAAGCTCTTTCTTACAGGGATTTAACAGGGCTTCTGCCTGCAACATCCCACACTCTCCTTCCCTTTAATTATTCAACATTCAAATCTGCTCAAAGGTCACTTCCTCAGGGAAGCCTTCTCAGATTTTCCAAAATAAGTGCTACCTTTTGTTATATTTATTTAAACTCTCTGAGGGCAAGAAACGTGCTTGTTTTGTTCAAGACTGTATGTATTCTCAGTACCTAGTAGCCAGCCAGCACCGAGTAGGTGGTCATTAATATTTGCCAAATATAGCGTTTAATCCTCTGTATGGAATCAGTAACTGCTTGGCTGCTTGACTCCTTATTCATACAGTAAAAATTAAGAGTTGGAATAGACCTTAGGGACGATTTATCTAACCTCTTCATTTTACATTTGGGAAACTAAGGTCCAAAGGGAGGTGATGTTAACTTGCCAAAGACAACAACTAATGAGATAGCAGTTTGAACTAGCAGACAATAAGTTTTCCCCAGCACAAAGCTTCCCAGGTCTCCCTGTCCAGAGCCTTTTCATTCTATCACTGGTTATGGAGAAATGATGTTCCAGGACAGGGCTGGGACATGCACTGACCCATGGTCATTAAGAGTATTTTGTCTGATCCTTTGGGCTTTGTGATCAGAGCACCGCCTCGGGCAAGGCTTCTCCATTCAGCTTTGAGCCCTAAAAGGGCTGAAGGCTCTGCACCTCTGGTTTCTGCCTGAAACCACCAGCCTGCACATCACCCCTTGCCGGACTCACGACCCGTGTCGACCCTGCTCCTGCCCTCTGCACTCCTAAGCTGCTGCTTTACATCCACAGGGCACCTGGGCCTTTCTCTCTGTACCTGCTGGGGGAGAAGCTACGTGTGTCTAAGGGAGGGGCCAGGTGTCCACACAGGAACCTTGTCTACTTTAGGACAAATGGGGGAAAAGGGAACTTGGGGAAAATGACAAAGAATTATTTTTACTCAAGTACCTGGGAAGCATGAATTCTACCCCACCCTACCCCCAAAATTCCTTTTTCCCTTATACTGGCACTTCAGAAATCTAGAAATATTTAAATAGGAGGAAAATCAAATTGCAGTAACATAGAATATAAGGATACACTGTGATTCCACATTAAAAAAAAACAACAGTGGGATAAAACCTACAGGGATATGTGGCAGCGTAATTGTGACTTCATCTCCTTTGCCGACCTGAAGCTCTCCTTCACAGGAAGTGTCTATAGATGCCGGCTTAAAGTCATCTAAAGGGAAAGGAAAAAAGCATTTATCCACCAGGTTACTTATGCTAAGGGTTTGCAGGGCATTCCCATGTAAGAACTGAAATTTTTTATAACTTAAATAAATGGAAAATACACACCATTTAGAATTTTTCAAAACGCTATTTCATTGTGGGCAGCTTCGCATATACAACAGCAGACAGAATAATACTATGAGCCATGTGTACCAACACCCAGCTTCAATAATTACCAGCTCTGGGACAATCTTGTTTCACCTATACCTCCACATACTTTTCTTCTCATTCCCAGTGGATTATTTTGAAGAAAAAAGGCTAGAATTTACACAACATTTTATTAAGCAAAGATATCCCCTTCCACCAAGTGACAGATGAAAAATTAATGTCTTATGATCTACAATGAGGTGTTTTACTAGGGTTATTATACGGATCAAAAGGAACAGAGCATATTTTTTAAATCCTGTGTTTGTAAAACCCAATATGAAATATGAAAGGCCACAGCACCATATAAGCTGATTTCATTTTGATAGGAACTGGCAAAGTTAGGATCTGCCACACTCCAGTTCCATAGCTTTAACAAGGATTACTCCTGTAGATGTTTCGAGCAGAAGGTTGAACTGTATTTCCAAAGGTTAATCCTGCCCATGTTTCTGAATTGCAGTTAAAGCACAGCATGAACAGCCAGGTTACTCCCTTTTAACACAAACCTGCCTCAAACGGCAGGCCAGCTGCTTCTGTGAACTATCTTATTTACATTCCACATTGCCCTTCACTCTGCTAAAACATCAACTCAGTAAACTGCTCAGGAAATGACACTCTTATATTCCCAATACCCTCCCTGTGAAAGGGCTGACCTGCTGTCAGTAGGAAGCAGAGTAATGGCCTGGCAAGTGACCACAGGAAGATAGAACTGCATTATCTAACACACCCTCTTCCAAGGTGTGGAGTCACGTGTAGGAGGAGCTCCTCTGACAAAAACAAGTCTTAACCAGCATTGGGGCTACCAGGAAGGGAAACCAGGAGCCTGCGAATCACAGCGGGATGCGCAGTCAGCCAATTCTTCACCCAGGACAAAGAGTGGAAGAGCTCTCTCTCAATAGAGTCTGTAATCATGGAGAAAAAGGAGGTCCAGCATAATGACTATCTATCTCTACATTCCTTAGGCCTGCTCGCTCCTGCTTCCAAACACAGATCAAGCGCTAACTTATTCCTGGCTCTCAAATCCTAATTTTATTCTTCACCCACAAGGGACTTGGTCCCGAGGAAAAGATGGGGTAGTCCAGGTGACCTCAAAAGACATCAAAATCACACGAAAAGCTAGCATGGAGACATGGACGAGGAAGACTGATGAGGCGCAGAGAGGATGTGGATTCTGGGGCTGTAAAGGGGATGAAGCACTGCGTCAGGGAGGCCAGAAGCAAAACGGACGAGGGAAGAAAAGTGAGGAAAGCAGGGGAAAAGAGAATGGAATAGGAGGGGGTGGACGCGGATCCCGAGGAAACGACAAGCGTTTCCTTGAAGCGTGGAGACCCTCAGTGGGGTCATGGCGGGAAGAGGGCTACAGTGAAGAGCTGGAGCCTGATGTGGAGCCTTTCAGAAATAAGAGGGGGAGCGTCAGCGCGCGGTAGGGCTGGACGCGGTAGGAAAAGGGGCCTATGGTCTCCGGAAGAAGAGTTTGGTACCACGAGACAGAGGAATAGTGGGAAGGGAGTGAAGTTCTGGTTGGGAGTGAGCTGGGAAAAACCCAAGGTTCCTGCGGATCCGGGCTGAGAAGGGAGCTGACGTTGGCAGGGCTACCTGGACACCGGAGGGGCTAAGGGCGGCCAGGGGCGGCCGTGGGGGCGCGGACTCACAGCGGATGGTGTGGAAAGAGGCCCGCGGCCGCTTCTCGAAGCTCTCCCCGAGCCGCAGGCAGTGCTCCTCGCGGTCCAGCAGCGGGTTGGCCGTCCCGTTCATGGCCCCCTCGGGCCTCGCGCCCGCACCGGTGCCCTCCTGGCGCGCCCGCGGCCCGAGTTGCCGGTACCGGCGTCCGGGGTACCCGCGCTCCCGGAACAGGGCTCCCGGTCGCGCGGGGCTCCGAGCCGGAACCCACCCGCGGCCGGAAGTAAGTCCTGGCCTCCGCGTCCGGAAGGTGGACGACACCGAGGGCCCGGAACTTCCGGTGCCGAGGAGGGACTTCTGGGCCCGGAGCGGAAGTGGCGGGGGCGGTGCCAGGGCCGAAGGACTCCGTCTGAGAAACCAGATTCGAGGTCTTCACGGGGGGGGCGGGTGTTTGTCCAGTGGAAGGGTTTTGTCGCTGTGGCTCCCAAATTTTGCTTGCGAGGCTGGCCTGGCTGAGGGCTCAGTGCGCCCGGCCCCACCCTCCAGGTGAGCCTAGGAACTGATGACGGGGCCCCAGCGCGTGACGGACTAGGTTCACGCCGTCCTCTCAGGCCTTCGCGGCCGGGCGGCCCGGGTTATCCCGAGTATCCTGGGGACCCCACGCCACGTGCCGACGGCGACGCGAGGGCCTCAGTCCCCGGGAAGTTACGCCCCTTCTGGTTCGTAAGACTCAAGAGTCTCAGGCCACCCGGGCTTAGCTCTGTTTTCCCCGAAAAACACCGAGTCTCCGGTCCTTGGAAACGGTAACCGTCCTTCTTTCTGTGAATTGACCACCCGCTTCCAGTTCGTGCAGCCGTTTGGTTGTTTGTAAGACACCCCTTTCACGGACACCGAACATTGATGAACCCAAAGTTTATCAGTTCTCGGCAGTGACCTTTTTCTAAACCAGAGCGATTTTTTGTATTAGTTAACTTACTCTGGTTTGAATTACAGTTCTGTCCGTGAGGGCCCTGGCCGCTGAATGTCAGCCCTGTGAAGGCAGGGGCTGTGTCTTGGTCTTTGTGACCTCTTCTATAGCGGGGCAGGGATTTGTGTAAGGTCAGCACCTAGTAAATGTTTGCTGAGTTGAACTGTTAGGTGAAAGAACTGTTGTAGGACCACTAACTCAGCATCTTTAAAAAACTGTTCTAGAACCTCCCCCCACCCGGAGTCTCATTCTTTTTTCTGCGAAACACTCAATGCTGCCTGAGGCTTGGACCCAACCTGAGGGACCACATCTGAGAAAACCCAGCCTGTGTCTGCAGTATCCGCTTGAATTCCTCAGGTTGTTCAGGAATGGAGAATCTCCAGCAGTGTTAAATATATTACCATCAACTTAGGAGATGGCTGCTTTGCAAAGGAAAGGGCTTCAGGCAAGGATTCTCAGCTCTGAAGAAGAGGAGAAACTTAAAAGAGACCAAGCTTTAGTGTCTGATTTTAAACAGCAAAAACTGGAAAAAGAGGCTCAGAAGAACTGGGACCTTTTTTACAAAAGAAATAGCACTAACTTCTTCAAAGATAGACACTGGACCACCAGAGAGTTTGAGGAGCTCAGATCATGTAGAGAGGTAAACTAATATTACACCTTATTTGAGCTGTTCTTCATTTAAAATGTGTAGAAGAGGGGTGCTTTATTGCATTCCCAGGGGGAGTGTGAGATAATTTATGAAACCTCTCAGAGGCTTCATAAATTTTTGTACCTTAGCTATACACTGTTTGTCTCAAGTAGTTTTAGCAGTTGCTGAGTTGTATAATACAGAGGAGAAAAGACGCTGCAACTGCAGTCCTGTTGTCTAACAAAGGCCAGTCACAGAATTTTGAAATCAGTGACTGGTGGGGCTTTCAACCACTTCACACTGACACATCAGGCCATCAGCATCATGCTTCTGTATTATGGCAAGAGAAGGAGAAATAGATAAATATATGCTTTTTTGGTAAGTTAAAAAAAGGGGGGGCATTTTCTGTTTCTTTAAAGCTAATCTGAAAGTTGTAAATATTAAATTCATGAATGATTTCAATGACACGTTCATAATAATAATGATGATGAACACATTATCACGCCCGTTTTCTAGAAGTTTACATGTGTTCTGTAACTTAAGCCTTATAATAACATGGTGAAGTTTGGCTTTAGTATTATCCCCACTTGCTGATGAAATTGAGGCACAAAGCTGTTTAAGTGATTTGTCGAGTGATAGAACCTGGGGTGAGGGGAGGAGTCCGGATTTGAGTACACGTGGTTTAACCTCAGAGCCTATTCTGAACTATTATGCTGTGTTTTCTCCACACCAGACTGCCCAGTGTTGGACGAGGTATCAGTGGCTTTGGGTTATCAGTTCACTTAATTGTCTACTCCATGGGGGCAGAGACCTTGTCTTGTGTTCTGGACCTTTTAGTTTTTTCTTCATTATGTAGATGTAGTGTACTGTAACTTTGGGTTCTCTTTCCTCAGTTTGAAGATCAAAAATTGACTATGCTTGAAGCTGGCTGTGGGGTTGGGAACTGTTTATTCCCGCTTTTAGAAGATCCGAATATCTTTGCCTATGCCTGTGATTTTTCTCCAAGAGCAGTTGAATATGTCAAGGTTGGTGCACCAGCTGTGTGTTTTGTTATATTTTCCTAGACTTGTTGGACCTGGCTTCTACACCCATTTGCCCAATTTCAGTCCTCTCCCTGAAGCTAACCAGCTGTGATCACTGTGAACCTAGTTTTCCTGATTACATGCATGTATAATACATACAGAAACATAGCAGTATTCAGAAAAGTAGAAAGAAATACCAAACAACATCCTTATCCTTGTATCCAGATTTAATGATTGCCAGCATTTTGCTATGTTTCCTTTATAGACTTGCTGAACTGTTTTAAAGTAAGTTACAAATGTTGACACGCTTCACTCCTAAATATGTATGCCTACATCTTCAAAGAAAATAAGGACTTTTTCTACATGATTACAATATACTTATCATGTCTGACAAAAATAACTGTAATTCCCTAATGTCATTAATACCCAGTCTGTATTCAGATTTCCCCCAGTAGTCCCAGGTGTCTTTAATAGCTATATTTAATTAAGGACTACATCTTACACTTTATTATATACCTTAAATCTCCTTAGCCTAAAACATTCCTGCCCTTCCCCTTGACCTTTTCCCCACTGACATTGAATTTTCGGAGAGCAAGCATTTTCTGTAATGAGGTCCCACGTGCCAGATTGGGTATGATTGTTTCTTTAAATCATTGTTTAACTTGTTTCTGTATTTCCTGTAAACTAGAAGTTAGATTTAAATCAGTAAAATACTTTGGGCAAAAATACTTTAATAGCTGATGTTTCTTTCATATTGCATCCTATCAGGAGGCAGTAGTGTAATCTTGCTGTAAGTGATGCTAGTTTTGATTGCTGGGTTAAGGTAGTAACTACCTAATTCCTTTGTTTCACAGGTATTTTCTTTTTGTCACTAACAGATATGTGGGGGATACTTTGGCAACATGCAGATATGTAGTTTTCCATCAACCTTTCACAGTTTTAACATCTATTAGATTTTTAAAATAGTGGCATCACATTGTACTATAACCTGCTTTCTTTGCTCTATGTTATATCTTGCCGAGTTTTTCATCCTATTACATGTAGGTCCACTGCATTTCATTTACCTGTTGTAGTATTCCATAGAACAGATATGCCATACTGTAACAATTGCCTTGTTGATAATTGTTGGAATTGTTTCTAATTTTTTGCTCTTACAAGTAGGGTTAATTAAAATTGTACACATGCCCCAAAACACATGTGTGCACTTATTTCTGTGGTGAATAATAGAATAGAATTCCTTGGAGAAAGGATACATGTTGAAATTTAAGTAGATAATGACAAGCTTCCATCCAGAAAATTATACCAATTTATAATTTCACCAGTAGTATAAAGGTATTTTTTTCCTCTATGCCCATAACATTTGACATCAGTCTTCTTTATATCTCCCAATCTTATGGGCAAAAAGTACTCCAATTATTTATTTATTTATGTTTGGCTGCATCACATCTTAGTTGTGGCATGTGGGTTCTTCGTTGCAGAGCACGGGCTTCTCTGTAGTTGTGGTGCGCAGGCTCCAGAGCACGTGGGCTCAGTAGTTGTGTGTGGGCTCTCTACTTGTGGTGCTTGGGCTCGGTGTTGTGGTGTGTGGGCTTAGTTGCCCTACGGCATGTGGGATCTTAGTTCCCTGACCAGGGATCCAACCCACGTCCCTTGCTTGATCTGTGACCCAGGATGTGATCTATCCTGGAGAATGTTCCATGTGCACTTGAGAAGAAAGTGTAATCTGCTGTTTTTGTATAGAATGTCCTATAAATATCAATTAAATCTATCTGGTCTGTTATGTCATTTAAAGCCTGTGTTTCCTTATTAATTTTCTGTTTGGATGATCTGTTCCTTGGTGTACGTGAGGTGTTAAAGTCCCCCACTATTATTGTGTTACTGTCAATTTCCTCTTTTATAGCTGTTAGCAGTTGCCTTATGTATTGAGGTGCTCTTATATTGGGAGCATATATATTTATAATTGTTATACCTTCTTCTTGGATTGATCCCTTCATCATTATGTAGTGTCCTTCCTTGTCTCTTGTAACATTCTTTATTTTGAAGTCTATTTGATATGAGTATTGCTACTCCAGCTTTCTTTTGATTTCCACTTCCATGGCATATCTTTTTCCATCCCCTCACTTAAAGTCTGCATGTGTCCCTAGGTCTCAAGTGGGTCTCTTGTAGACAGCATATATACAGGTCTTGTTTTTGTATCCACTCAGCGAGCCTGTGTCTTTTGGTTGGAGCATTTAATCCATTCACGTTTAAGGTAATTATCAATATATATGTTCCTATTACCATTTTCTTAATTGTCATTGGTTTGTTTTTGTAGGTCTTTTTCTTCTCTTGTGTTTCCGCTTAGAGAAGTTCCTTCAGCATTTGCTGTAGAGCTGGTTTGGTGGTGCTGAATTCTCTTAGCTTTTGCTTGTCTGTAAAGCTTTTGATTTCTCCGTCAAATCTGGATGAGATCCTTGCTGGGTAGAGTAATCTTGGTTGTAGGTTCTTCCCTTTCATCACTTTAAATATATCATGCCACTCCCTTCTGGCTTGTAGAGTTTCTACTGAGAAATCAGCTGTTAACCTTATGGGCGTTCCCTTATATGTTATTTGTCTTTTTTCCCTTGTTGCTTTCAATAATTTTTCTTTGTCTTTAATTTTTGTCAATTTGATTACTATGTGTCTCGGCGTGTTTCTCCTTGGGTTTATCCTGCCTGGGACTCTCTGCCCTTCCTGGACTTGGGTGGCTATTTCCTTTCTCATGTTAGGAAAGTTTTCGACTCTAATCTCTTCAAATATTTTCTCAGGTCCTTTCTCTCTCTCTTCTTCTGGGACCCCTATAATGCGAATGTTGTTGTGTTTAATGTTGTCCCAGAGGTCTCTTAGGCTGTCTTCATTTCTTTTCATTCTTTTTTCTTTATTCTATTCTGTGGCAGTGAATTCCACCATTCTGTCTTCCAGGTCACTTATCTGTTCTTCTGCCTCAGTCATTCTGCTATTGATTCCTTCTAGTGTATTTTTCATTTCAGTTATTGTATTGTTCATCTCTGTTTGTTTGTTCTTTAATTCTTCTAGGTCTTTGTTAAACATTTCTTGCATCTTCTCAATCTTTGCCTCCATCCTTTTTCCGAGGTCCTGGATCATCTTCACTATCATTATTCTGAATTCTTTTTCTGGAAGGTTACCTATCTCCACTTCATTTAGTTGTTTTTCTGGGGTTTTATCTCGTTCCTTCATCTGGTACATAGCCCTCTGCCTTTTCATCTTGTGTGTCTTTCTGTGAATGTGGTTTTTGTTCCACAGGCTGCAGGCTTGTAGTTCTTGCTTCTGCTGTCTGCCCTGTGGTGGATTAGGCTATCTATGAGGCTTGTGCAAGTTTCCGAATGGGAGGGACTGGTGGTGGGTAGAACTGGCTGTTGCTCAGGTGGGCAGAACTCAGTAAAACTTTAATCTGCTTGTCTGCTGATGGGTGGGACTTGGTTCCTTCCCTGTTGGTTGGCTTGAGGCGACCCAACACTGGAGCCTACCCAGGCTCTTTGATGGGGCTAGTGGCAGAGTCTGGGAGGGCTCACGCCAAGGAGTACTTCCCAGAACTTCTGCTGCCAGTGTCCTTGTCCTCACGGTGAGCCATAGCCACCCCCCGCCTCTGCAGGAGACCCTCCAACACTACCAGGTAGGTCTGGTTCAGTCTCCTATGGGGTCACTGCTCCCTCCTCTGGGTCCCAATGCACACACTGCTTTGTGTATGCCCTCCATAAGGAGTCTCTGTTTCCTTCAGTCCTGTCGAAGTCCCACAGTCAAATCCTGCTAGCCTTCAAAGTCTGATTCTCTAGGAATTCCTCCTCCCATTGCCAGACCCCCAGGTTGGGAAGCCTTATGTGGGGCTCAGAACCTTCACTCCAGTGGGTGGACTTCTGTGGTATAAGTGTTCTCTAGTTTGTGAGTCACCCACCCAGCAGTTATGGGAATTGCTTTTATTGTGATTGCGCCCCTCCTACCATCTCATTGTGTCTTCTCCTTTGTCTTTGGGTATGAGGTATCTTTTTCGTTGAGTTCCAGTATCTTCCTGTTGATGATTGCTCAGCAGTTAGTTGTGATTTCAGTGCTCTCGCAAGAGGGAGTGAGCACACATCCTTCTACTCTGCCATCTGATACCAATCTGATAATCTTTTAAGGTATGAAGATTTTATGTCTTGTTTAGAAGTTCTATAATCACATAGGTATGCTTTTTAAAATTTTGGTTATGGTTTTTAATCAGTCTGGAAAATGTTTGGCCACTTTATCTTCAAGTATTTCTTCAGCTCTGTTTCCTCTTCTCCTTCTAGGATTCCAATTACTTGTATGTTATACCATTTGTATTGTCTCACAGCTCTTGGATGCTGGTTTTTTGTTTGTTTTTAACTTTTTTCTCTTTCTTCAGTTTGTATAATTTACTGTCCTGTCATCAACTTCACTGGTTCCTTTTTAGGCAGTAGGCATTCCTATTGATGAGCCTGTCAAGAGCATTCTTCATTTCTGTAACTAAGTTTTTGGTTTTTAGCATTTTTTGTTGATTTGTTTAGTAGTTTCTATCTCTCTGTGAAATTACCTATATGATCTTGCATGTTGTCTACCTTTTCCTTTAGAGCCTTTAATATGTTAATCACAGTTTTTTTTTTTTTTTTTTTTTTGCGGTATGCGGGCCTCTCACTGTTGTGGCCTCTCCCGTTGCGGAGCACAGGCTCCAGACGCGCAGGCCTAGCGGCCATGGCTCACGGGCTTAGTTGCTCCGTGGCATGTGGGATCTTCCCGGACCAGGGCACGAACCCGTGTCTCCTGCATCGGCAGGCGGATTCTCAACCACTGCGCCACCAGGGAAGCCCTATCACAGTTATTTTAAATGTCCAAACCTGTAGTTCCAACGTCTGTGTCATATTTGAGTCTGGTTCTCATGATTGACTGTCTCTTCAGACCATATTTTTTCTTGCCTTTTGGTATACCTTGTTCTTTTTTGCTGAAAGCCAGGTATGTTATATAGGACAGTGGATACTGAGGTAATAAGGATTTGTAATAATCTAGACAGGAGTTGGGCTCTATTTGAAGTCTCTTGTTGCTATAGTTACCTGTGAGGTTTGTTGTTGCTATGGGCCTCAGAGACTTCAGACTCCTCTGTTGACTTTGTTTTTGTTGCTCCTCTTGGCTTTGGGTCTTCCCTTTGTGCTGTTCACCATGAAGAGTCTGTCTCTTGCAGCTTTCACAGCAATCCACTGTTGTTATTACTGGAGACTTGTTGGTAGTATGTGGGGAAAGAGACTGTTCTCTAATGTTCTGATTCTCAGTTTTTGAACTGCATGATGGACCTGTGTGGGGAAAGAGACTGTTCTCTAATGTTCTAATTCTCAGTTTTTGAACTGCATGATGGACCTGTGTCTTAGGGGTGTGGCCCTCACAAGTGTTTCTGCTTCTCCAGGACTAGAGCTTTTCTCTCCCATCGCTTCCCCACCTCTGTCATCCTCTGTGGTCTTGAGGCCATCCTCTCTGCAGATTAAGACTAGGTCTGGGAAGAGTAGGACCCTCCCCCAGTGGTAGTGGTACTCCACCAGTGCCCTAAGGATACAGGCCTCAGGTGACTTTTCCCCTGCAGGTTAAACCTTTCCTCCCTTAAAGGAGGTGAGAAAGTCTAGCACCAGAAAGAGCACCATTGTCTCTGTGAGAGCCTGGTGATGTCCTTTGTGGAAACACCTGCAAAGTGTGGGAATATCCCAATGGCTTCAGCTGTTTGTCACATTTCTAATTTTCTCTTTCCAGGCTGAAGGCTACTGCCTCAGGTAAGCAAACGCTTGAGTCCTGCGTCTCCCTGAAGGCACCTGTCCCTCTCCAGATTTGGGGATGGCTGGTGGTTCTTTGACCTCTGTTCTTTCATGAGTTCACATAAAGTTGCTGTCTGTCCAGCTTGTTTCCCATAAGGATGGGAACTACGTCTCTCCACCTCTCTACATCTCTGCACTGGAGCTGCAAGTCTTTTATTACTCTAAGCAGTCTGCTGTCCTCTAACACAAGTGGATAGAGCTAGCTGTTAAAACAGTGAATTAAGTGAGAAATTCGTTTTCCATTCCTGATAATTGTCACCTGTATTATCTCCTTTTTTTGAAAAAAATTTATTTTTGGCCACATTGGGTCTTTGTTGCTGTGTGCGGGCTTTCTCTAGTTGCGGAGAGAGGGGGCTACTCTTCTTTGCGGTGCACAGGCTTCTCATTGTGGTGGCTTTTCTTGTTGTGGAGCACGGGCTCTAGGCACACGGGCTTCAGTAGTTGTGGCACATGGGCTCAGTAGCTGTGGCTTGTGGACTCTAGAGCACAGTCTTAGTAGTTGGGGTGCACGAGTTTAGTTGCTTTGCAGCCTGTGGGCTCGAACCCATGTCCCCTGCATTGGTAGGTAGATTCTTAACCACTGCACCACCAGGGAAGTCCCTATTATCTACCTTTTAAAAAATCTAATTGTCATTTTTGTCATCTCTCTTCTGTCATATACACTACTGATCCCTCTTTATACATGGGTCTGTTTGGGGACTCTGTTCTTTCTCAGTGATCTATTTGTCCCCATTCTCAAACCACACTGTTTTAGTACTTCATTTTGTAATGTGTTTTGATGTCCAGTAGTGTGCCTCCTCTTCCATTGTTCTTCATTTAAAAATCATCTTGCCGGGCTTCCCTGTTGGCACAGTGGTTAAGAATCCACCTGCCAATGCAGGGGACACGGGTTCAAGCCCGGGTCCAGGAAGATCCCACATGCCGCGGAGCGGCTAAGCCCATGTGCCACAACTACTGAGCCTGTGCTCTAGAGCCCGCGAGCTGCAACTACTGAACCTGCATGCTGCAACTACTGAAGCCCACACGCCTAGAGCCCTTACTCTGCAACAAGAGAAGCCACTGCAGTGAGAAGCCCGCGCACCGCAATAAGAAGCCCGCGCACTGCAATGAAGAGTAGCCCCCACTCACTGCAACTAGAGAAAGCCCTTGCGCAGAAATGAAGACCCAATACAGATCAAAAATAAATAAATAAATTAATTAATTAAAAACAAACAAACAAAAACCCACAATGTGATATCACCTCACGGCCATTAGGATGGCCACTATCAAAAAAAAAAAATCATCTTGGCTATTCCTCAGGATTTTCACTTCCAGATGAATAAAATTTACCTTGTCAAGTTTTAAAATCTGTGGAGATTCAGTTGAGATTGCATTGGATTTATAAGAGGAGTTATAGGTAGAACTGACATCTTTTCAACATTGAACCTTCCCATCCAATAACTTTGTATATCTCTCTATTAAAGTCCTTATTTACATTAAAGAAAAGTTTGATTTATTTTCCATAATGCTCTTATACATGTGTTGAAACCATCAACCAAAATGTACCGGCAACACACTTGTAGTTAAAAAAAAAAAAAGTTACGTTTTATTAGCTTGCTGCATCAAGGGAAAATATACCCAGAAGAACTGTGGGAGCATTCCAATAAAGGAAGTTGGAAGGATTTCTCATAGGGTTAAGGGAGCAGAGGCTGGTTTTG
The DNA here is from genome assembly GCF_026419965.1 of Kogia breviceps. Taxonomy (NCBI): domain Eukaryota; kingdom Metazoa; phylum Chordata; class Mammalia; order Artiodactyla; family Physeteridae; genus Kogia; species Kogia breviceps. The sequence goes on along the minus strand of NC_081314.1, from coordinate 29,623,010 downwards.
GATTATCATCCTTCTGGAGTTACATGCTTCTAAAATGCTCAGTTTGGAATATGTGATAGACTATGTACTCAC